>NC_090440.1:722527586-722855574 GCF_031143425.1 Pleurodeles waltl | reverse complement strand
TCCGTGTCTGAAGCCCTGAGTGAAGTTTGATTTCCTTCCCATACCAGTCTATTCCAGTATCCTCATCTTCCTGTGCTACCAGATTCCTGCTCCACCAGGTTACCTGTCCCACTGACAGTCCATGGTGTCAGCTAGATCGAGTTACTGTGTCTCTGCTCGTCTTAGTTTTTTCCTCGAAGACCAGTTGGCGACCAGCATACACTGCTGTCAGCCTGGTGCTCAACCCATCTGTGGTCCCAAGAGTGGGCCACGGGTTTGCGGGAGATCACGTTCACCCTAACATAACATCTTTATTCCATTTTATTTTATAGTTTGTTTATGAACAAGTGCCATGTCGCCAGACATGGCCTTCTTTGGTAGAGCAAGGCGAGGCAGTGCTTAATTTGTAAACAGTAAGAGTAACAATGAAATATTTCTTTGGAGTTAACTGCTGGTGCCGCTCAATGCTGGGCTTGCCGACTACCGGGGTTCCCTACTCTTGATTTCACCTCGTGCCTCTTTCTTCCACCACCATAAACTCCCTGCCCCTTAACTCCACTCTTGCAGATTCTGTTCGATGCCTGCTTCCTTCATTCATCATTGTTTTCCTTGCTTTCTTTTCCCCTCCGTTATAACTTTTCTGCCTTACTCTTTCCTGATCAGGGTCAGTCTGATTATAAAAAAAATGAGTCACGGTTCCCAAAAGTAAGTCTCGGTTCCCACCACCTGCAAGTACCTGCAAAAATCGCGCATCATGCACAGGTAAAGTGCTGCTAGAACAAGAGTGTCGTCATGCACAAGGCACATGAGTAGTCATCTGATTGGCAATAACTGCTACAATCAATCACTAGT
This sequence comes from Pleurodeles waltl, assembly GCF_031143425.1. Classification (NCBI taxonomy): domain Eukaryota; kingdom Metazoa; phylum Chordata; class Amphibia; order Caudata; family Salamandridae; genus Pleurodeles; species Pleurodeles waltl. Next base: position 722,854,743 of record NC_090440.1, on the reverse strand, counting down.
ACAATCGATGAACACCACATATAAATACTGCTCATTATACTTAGTTGAACATTGTACAGTCATTAATGTTTCTGCTGTTCTCATAAACTCACTGGTGTTTGTAGCATCAAATTACAACAAACGGTGGTTCTGCAGCCAGCCGACCTAAGAACTGCGCTCTTCTTTGCATCTATGTCGATGTATTAGCTGGTCTAACACCACTGTTCACTAAGATGTGGTATGTATGTTGTCTTGAGGCAAGATGAGACTCTAAATCTAATTTTTATTTATTTATTTAATGCGTTTTTATATAGCGCTGACTTTACCCGAAGGTGTCAGAGCGCTTCACAATAGGCAAAGTAAAGATACAAGAGGCGAAAAATTACAAGTGAGCCTGTTACAAAAACAAGCGTTACATTACAAGAGGCAATCGTGATAATTGTGCACGTATCAAGAGCAAAAAATAAACGAGGTAGCAAACGATACGTTATGAGAGGAAAAAGTGACGTGTGCAGGTTACAAGAGTAAATAAAGTACAAATAGAGGTAAAAAAAGTTGCAATCAATGGTAGACACTCAAAACACTAAAACAATAGTTACGTTACATGAGGCAGTGGTGGCCGTTGTGCATGTATCAAAAGCAAACAAGATATAAGAGGTAGCAAATGATACGTTGAAAAGGAAAGGTGCAGTGTGCATGTTACAAACGAGTACAAGATACAGGTAGAGGTAAAATACTGCACTAAATGGCAGACACTCAAAACACAAAAACACCCTGGGAAGGCACTTCTATAGGCATGGAGAACAGAATATCCTATAATGGAAGGACTTCCTTCTGAAAACAGAGGGCTTGAATTAACTTTGGAAGTGTCTTTGAAGGAGGAGAGCTTTGAGGTCAGTTTTGAAGGCCTGGGAAGAGGTGGTGGTCCGAAGCTGAGGCGGAAGTGAGTTCCAGATTCTCACCGCGTTGCCTGATAGGATTGGGCCATCAATCTTTCCTTCTTGAAAATGGGAGGTTCAAGCAATAACTTTTCTGCATTACGTGATGGTCTGGAGCCCCCAGAGAGTTTCAGTTTATTCACCAGGTAGCGAGGGGAGGAGGAGTGCAAGGCTTTGTGGGTGATACATGCAGTTTTGTAGATAGATCTTGCCTCTATGGGAAGCCAACGGAGGGTGGATAAAATGGGTGTGATGTGGTCGCTTCTTTTGGCCCCATATATGAAACGAGCTGCTGAATGGAGAATAGACTTCAGGGGGGAAAGGTGAGATTTGGGAAGGCCAGTAAGAAGAGAGTTGCAGTAGTCCAATCTGGAGAGAACCAGCGCTTGGACCAGGGTTTTAAGGTCGTATTCCGGGAAGAAGCGACGAATCCCCCAAAGAAGGCGCAGTTGGTGTCGAGCAGACTTTGCAATGGAGTTAATGTGGGAGAGTAGATTAAATTTTTTGTCGAGAATGACACCAAGGGATTTTGCGCTCTCGACAATGATGGGCTTATTGTTCATTAGATTGATCTGATCCATCCATGTTTGCACTGGGGGATGAGAAAGGGAGGAGGAAAGGAGGAGGAATTCTGTTTTGGAGGGATTGAGGATCAGTTGATGAGTTACCATCCAGTTTTGAATGGAGTCGAGGGTAGAGCTAAGGAAGGAGAGATCGTGATTGGAGGCCACCTTAAGGTAAATCTGAGTGTCATCCGCATATAGATGATAGTGGATCCCGGATTTACTCAGCAGATTTCCCAACGGTTCTAAATAGAGATTGAACAGTGTGGGTGCAAGTATGGAGCCTTGAGGAACACCTTGACTGACTGCTACAGGAGCTGAAAGACTGTTCGCTATTTTGATCATTTGGGATCTATCAGAGAGGAAGGAGGCAAACCATTTGAGCACAGTGCCCTCCATGCCCATTCTCTGTTGAAGAGTGTTAAGGAGAGTGTTGTGATTGACAGTGTCAAAGGCTGCAGAAAGGTCAAGAAGAATTAGAAGACAAGACTCCCCTGAATCGAGTATCCGCAGCGCGTCATCAATCACTAGCAGCAGGGCTGTTTCAGTGCTGCGGTTTTGAATGAAGCCAGACTGGAAATTGTCAAGAAGATCATTTTCCTTGATATGGCGAGAGAGTTGTTTCGCTACACATTTTTCTGTGATTTTCGCAAGAAAGGGTAGGTTAGTGATGGGACGGTAGTTGTTGAGGTCGTTCGCATCAGCAGTGGTTTTTTTTAGCAGAGGGGTGACCTGCCCAGTTTTGAAGGACACAGGAAGGGAGCCTTGACTGAGGGAGAGGTTGACCAGAGTGGTCCAGTAGGAAAGAGAATTAGTATAGAAGTCAATGGCAATGGCACTAGGGATGGGGTCAAGAGAATGGTTAGAGGGCTTTGTATCGAGGATGCATTTAAGGAGAGCATCGTCAGAGATGGGGTCAAAGTTTTGCCAAATGGTTAAGGATTTGCACTCCTCTGTGGGGGTAGGATGAATGACCTGATCTACAAGTGATTTTACCTTTTCGTCAAAGAATATAGCGAATTCCGCTGCTTTCTTTGTGGAATCTTCCAATTTGGAGGTTGGGGGAGAGCTGTTAGGGTTCTTGATGAGGTCGAATAGTTTTTTGGGTCTATTTTTGGCTGAGTCAAGGAGGGATTTGTAGTGCGACGCTTTTCCAAGGAAGATGAGATTGTGGTACTTGGATCTTGCTGAACGAAGCGTGGCCAAATTTTCAGTGGAGGGTGCTTGTCTCCATTGTTTCTCAAGGGCTCTTATGAACTTCCTTTCTTCATAGAGGGATTTGTTGAACCAAGGTGCTGAGGGAGTGGGCCTTTTCTTTTTGCTTTGGAGAGGAGCGACATTATTGATTTCGACTGCAAGGACTGTGAGGCATTGGGAGGTGAGTTCGTTGACATCTAGGTCCGGGTCTAGCCTTGGAAGTGATAGCAAGGCAGAATTACAGAGGGTACTGAGGTCAATATATTTAGTGTCACGGAACCAGGAAGTAGCCCTCTTAGGCTGGCCCAGAGTTATAGAGTGTGATAGGTGAAGAGAGAATGGGATGAGGAGGTGGTCCGACCAGTCTACATGAATAGGGGTAGTGATAGTCAGCAAGCCTGCTTTAGAAATGACAAGATCTAGGATTGAGCCTTTAGAGTGTGTTGTTTCTGTGCAGTGTTGGATAAGATCGTTTGCAGAGAGGAAGGTGGCCAGCAAATTCGCATTTGTGTCTTGAGGCGAGCCCCAGTGGACATTGAAGTCACCCACGAAGATCTGATAGTCACTTTGCGTGAATTGGTCGCTGATGCAGTCCGTGAGTTCCTCCATAAACGAAGGGCTGCTACCAGGCGGGTGGTAAATAGCATGGAATCTGAGAGGTGAGCGGTGGTGCAATTGAAGCTCAAGTGATAGGCATTCAAAAGTGTGGCAGAAGTTGAAGGGAGTTTCTAAAGATGACCGCAACACCTCCCCCCACTTTGTCAATTCTGTCATTTCTAAGTATAGAATAGCCTGTGGGTACAAGGAGATCAAACATAGAGTGAGAGGTATCGTTGAACCAGGTCTCTGTGAGGAAGATCATGTCAATATTGTGCTGGTTGATGGTATCGGAGATTTCAAGTTTGTGTTTTATTGCAGATCTGCAGTTGTGGAGCAGACAGCGCAGCTCTGACGCAACTGTTTTGGTGACGGGGGCACTTGGGCTATGAGGGGTGATAGGGATATTGTGCTTATATGAGGGCGCTCAGGAGGATTTAGGTGGGCGAGTGGTTCTGACAGAGGAGATGGTCGGAATAGTGTAGATTACAGGGTTACTGGGAAGTGGAAGTGAAGGAAGGGTGGCGTTCGAGTGCTTGTGTGGATTTGCAGACGACTGGCTATGTTTAGCTATAGTGGGGTGTGGTGGTGAGGTGCATCTCGTGGAAGGGTGAGTGTTAGCCAAAGGAATTGAGGTGTGTGGAAAAGTCGAGATCTTGGAGCTTAAAACTAAAATGGTAGCTTCAAGTTGGGAGATGGCGGTGATTAGAGAGCCTAGCTTTTTTTCCAGAGAGAGTAAGGAAGAGCACGGCGTAATGGGTGGCTCGATGGAAACAGGAGGGGGTGCACTAGGCAGTGTACGGCAGGAAGAGGTGGGGGAACGGGAGGGGAGTAGGGGTATAGGGTTCAGAGGTGGGGAAAGGTTTAGGGTGAGAGCAGGAGTTGGTGCACCAGGGGTGAGAGGAGAGTTGTCGTTGTTGGCGTTGCAAGAAGGATAGGAATTAAGGGCAGAACTAGGGGGCGATAGTAGAGGAGTGGGGCGGTGGGGCGAAAGGAGAGGGGAGGAGTGTGAGGAGTCATAGGGATTAGGGAGGTATGAAAGGAAGGGGGAGAGTTGGATAGAGTTGGATAGGTCCTGGCAGCTAAGTGAGGTGGCTGTGATGGAGCGGGTATCGGGCAGAATGGGGGGGATTGGGAGAAAGGGAAGTTGAAGAAAGGAAGTGATTCTGCTCGGTCCGAGGGAGGGAAGGGATTACCAGGGGAGGAAAGGGGGTAGCACAGCAGTGCTGGAGGAGAGTGGGAAGGGAGAGAGATGGAATGTATTTGCGGGGAAATCGGGGTACATAGTGAGGGGAGGAGTGGGCGGAAAAGAAGAGCGGAGGAGGGAACAAGGGGAGCGTAGGCAACATAGACAGGGGGAGAGGGCTGGAGGAGAGGTGGTCTAAGGAGGGGGGTGGCCGGAAGCGATAGGGGGGAGGAGATGAGAATGGAGTGCCGGGACGGTGCGGAATGGACGAGGAGCGTGTTAGCTAGAGGTAAGGCTGAAGTGAAGAGGGGAGGGGCAAACTGTGAGGGGGGAAGAATGCGAGGGGAGGTCCGAGGGGAGAGAAGAGGGTCGACCTGTGCCTCCCCAGGGTGCAGCCTGTTGGACAGTGGGGGGGTCAGGGGAGGAGAAAGGGAGTAATTGGTGGAGCTAGATGGAGAGTCAAGGGATAGCCCGGTAGCAGGGGAGGGGAGTAGGGAAGGGAAGAGGCGGTCAAAGAGAGAGAGACAGGTGTCTTTGGCTTGGATCATAACAGTACCGTTGTTATAGAGTGAGATAGTGAGGGAGCCGTTAAAACACGCAGAGGGGGAAATTTTTAGCTGTTTCCCATGGGGGATAGAGGAGGAGGAGGTGACGTTAAAGGAATTGTAAAAGCTGGTAGACCAAGAGGGTATGTCGTGCGTGAAAAAAATTAGATCGTTTTTGAGCCCCCCATATCGACCATTGTAAAACTGATCGACAAAAAGGGAATCGGGGAAATATTCAATGGTGTTATGCTTGAAACGTTTTGTTGCAGCTTTAGACAGGTTAGAAGGGTAGATGATTTTGTAGCAATTAATTCCAGACTTAATTCGAGCGGTGGCCATGTTGGGAAATTGTGGAGGAGGAGGGTGGTGGGGAAAAGGGAAGGGTGTTACTAGGACGGTGGTGGTGAGGAGAAGTATGAGGGCAAGAAGGGGGCACGTAATCCAGACATCGGGTGAAGGAACCTGAGTTATTGTGGAGACAGGAAAGTGAGGCGATTAGGGATAGGTTGTTACTTCAGAACAGGGCTGATTCAACAAGGTAGGACTGAAGATGGAGTGGAGTAAGAGGAAAATCACTGTACTTATCATCCTGAGATATAAACCACATAAAGCACAGCATCACAATAGGTATCAAAGACATTGTACGCCCAAAATCTCAACAGTCTAATATTAGATACTTATCTCCTAAGTATCGGCATCATTATGGGCAAAAAGCACAGGGTGGAACATAATTTCACTAGCATAACCCAAAGTATGCCAGAACCTCAAAAACATAAAACACAATTTAGAGGTAGCCAGAACAGGGTCTGAAAATCAAACTACCAGAAATACATTTCCTAGCACCACAAATACACAATGGGGCCTGGCGCCCTACAAACCACCAGGAACCCCTAGTCAGCTGGCCAACCCAAAGGGGCTCAAATGCCCTGTGTCCAGAATGTTGGGGCTGCTGCCAATACAGCGAAAGACCAGCGTGCGTACTTGCGCAAACCTAAACGTTGCAACTGGCACTAAGTGCTGCACAGCTGTGAAGAAATGGTGCAAGGAGTGCATCTCACTCCTACCTCAGACAGAACTACCTCCAAATGCCCTAAGAGTCTAGAGGACTGTACTGCATGTCGTATCCTATCATAGTAAGTAATATCCTGCTGGATTCACAGCTTCACTTTGAGACACCCGCGCAGCGTTCAATTAGTCATATAGTAAGTGCCGGAGCCAAAAGTTTTGCTTAGAGGCCTGCGGCCGTGCTATCGAAGGAACAGGAGCCGAATTCCAAGGACGTCGTCTTGATTCCAGCCCGTGCCTCTTCAGTCCACTGCCAGACACCACCAGCCTCTTTCAGGTTCCTTTTCCCCCCTGCTTTCTCTCTTTATCTCGCATTTCCCCTCCTTCTTCTTTCCGTCTTGTGCGTTTTTCCCTCTCGTTTCCTCAGGTGGAATTCTGTAAAGGAAATGTAAGTGCCAGTCCCTAAAAATAAGAGCCGGTGAACCCCACCTGTAACCACCGCCTCAAATTAAGCACTGCACCCACACACCCTTCCCACTGTTTAATTTCACTCTCGCTTTATGCTGATACTCGCTCTCTTTTCACTACACTTATCCCTTATTTGCCTTGCCACACACACTCTATGCTTCTTGCTTGTGTCTCTGTCTGAGACGCTCACAGTTTTACTCCTCACATTCGCTTTTTTTCTCGTGACACTCATTCTAACCACTCAAACCATGCTGTATCTTCACTGTCACTGGCCGCACTTTTGAAGACATCCTTGATGACTTCAAGGCACTCGGCCAATGCTTCCTGGCAAGCTCTTTTCCATTGCAGCAGCTGCTGACTCCTCACACTCACCGAAGGGGAGAGCACTTCATGCAAGTCTCCCACCTCTTCGCCTTTACGCAAACGCATAAGATGTCCTCTTTGAAAGTGAACTGATATTCCATGGATCACACAGCTGGGGCCTTTGTCAGCATTGCTGTGTTTCCTATCCCATAAATATCTTCCTGGAAGCACATCTTACAGTAAGTAGCCTGACACTTCTTGACTTACGCTTGGTTTGTCCTGCTCATCTCTGATAGGCTGTCCTCCGTACAGTCAAAGTATGTCTGCGATGCGCAGCAGTAAGGTGCAGGAAGAGGCGTTGCCCATCTCGTTGAAGCCTAATAGCGTCTTCAGACACTGTCACAATTGTGGCCTGCTTCTTCGCGCCACGATTCCGTGGGTGTCAATCAAAAGCTGCCTGTAGCGGCTCTGCTGGCCCATCGATGCTGCCTCGTCGCCAAGAAGCGTGCAATAGCTGTAGCGGCTAAAGGGATTTATTCATCGAGTTTACCTTCCTTAGATGTGGTGATAAAGCTCGAGATGTGGATGAAGAGGCGCAGCGGCTATGAAGTGGAGACTCTTCGAGGATCTGACGCTGGAGTTCTCTCTCGCTCAGCAGAGCAGCTCATGCCGACGGGGCTGGCTGTCAAGCATTTCAGCAGCGCCTCCTTTCATTTATTATTCAGTGTGGGAAGAGCCAGAGCCTTTTTCTAGTGTCTTTTGGGCTCACGGAGCAAGTGAGCCATTAGCAACCCGGTAAAGAAAAGAACATCATATTTATCAAGTATGGGCCATGTTTTTTCTACTTCCTTTTAGTGAAAATGTTTTTTTATCGGGTCAGCATCTTCCATTTGAGCCAGCATTTCGATTTTTCCCTCCAGTTGACTGGAATCGGTATCACTCAGCCATCGAGCGAAGGCAGAATTAATTGTAGCTACGAAACAAGAAATGAAGCATTATCAGCGCACTTTTTAATACCTCTGAGAATGCCCAGTTTTTTAAATACATTTTTTAGTCTACATGTTGCCTTCTTTAAAACACTGCGCATGATAACTAGCGCGTATACTTTCAGGGGCACTCTGGATTATGAACGAACCAGATATCGATATAATTATAACAACACTTGTCACGTGACTAACTTCTTTTTTTCCCGACGCTGAGGCCTCCTATACCCTGCACGCCTCTTACAACCAGACAGATTGGTTTGGTACTTTTCCCCCAATAATGCTGACGTTAGGCCTCAAGCTGCAGACAGGCTTGATGGTTGTAATGGCTAAAAATGTCGGCGGACCATTTTACCCAGTCATATTTGAAGAGGGCCACTTGGTAACCCGTGACAGGTTTTAGGTTTAGAATATACACATTAGATCACCATCCTACAAGTTAAAGAATTATTATATGGGATACATACCACCTGCCCTATATTTTAAGTGTATTCCAAGTCATTTCTTATATATGGAAGAGAAAGCATGTTTGTGAACATGATGAATAAAAATATAATTTCTAGTGCAAGGTTGACCACATTAAAAAGCTGTTAGATATTTGTTGCAAAAATATATTTGAACTGGTTTTATACAAGTACATTTAAAAAAGGCACAGTAACTCAAAATGTGTAAAAACATGCGGAAAGTGTCTAACTTTTCTATAATTACCTCAAGAGTCCAACAAATAAACATGTTTCCATAAATATCTCCTTTTCTGAAAAAACAGAGCAGAAAAAAGAAAAGTAATATTTCGTTTTCCATCCTTTAAACAGCTGCTTTAGTTATGTTCCATGACCTGACCTGCCGTTCGCATTGGCTGCTGGCTCTTACAGCTGGTATTGTGACTTTAGAAATGTAAAAAGTTATTACAGTTGCATGGCTATGTCATTTCTTTATAATAGGCGACTAAGTATGTACCAAATCATTGACCATAAAGAAATTAGAGATAGGTTTTTATTATAGGGATTACAGAATCACGTGTATTATACAACCCTCTACACACAAATTGCTTCTCCATTGGGATTAAACGTTTACCCCAGCTTCTAAAGTTTTTGATACTGTCATAGCAAGCGGCATCTTAATTCCCTAAAGATGTTAACGTTAAATTTTATTCTGGAGGTTCCTAATTTATTCAGTCATTCAAACACAAAGTTTTTTATGAGCCATGTGGACAACAGATTGACAGTAAATTCCTCAAACTCTATTTAGTTATTTATATCGTCCGTTACACTTTTTTTGTCCTCTGTTTACCGTAATTTTGTGAAAAAAAAGAGTTGAATTTGGTCTCCACCTCTATCCATGGTGAAACTTTCTTCAAAGCATTGCCTATATGATAAATGACTCAGGGGGTCATTCTGACTCCCGCCGGGCGCGGTCATCGCGCGCCCGGCGGGAGCCGCCAAAAGTGGGTATTTTGAGGTTTCCCCTGGGCTGGCGGGCGGCCTCCAAAAGGCCGCCCGCCAGCCCAGGGGAAACCGTCCTTCCCACGATGAAGCCGGCTCGTAATCGAGCCGGCGGAGTGGGAAGGTGCGACGGGTGCTGTTGCACCCGTCGCGTATTTCACTGTCTGCCAAGCAGACAGTGAAATACTCGTAGGGGCCCTCTTATGGGGGCCCCTGCAGTGCCCATGCCAGTGGCATGGGCACTGCAGGGGCCCCCAGGGGCCCCGCGACCCCCCCTACCGCCATCCGGTTCCCAAATACTCGTAGGGGCCCTCTTATGGGGGCCCCGCGACCCCCCCTACCGCCATCCGGTTCCCGGCGGGCGGACCGCCGGGAACTGGATGGCGGTAGGGGGGGTCGGAATCCCCTCGGCGGCGCAGCGAGCTGCGCCGCCTTGGAGGATTCAAAGGGGCGGCGGTACACTGGCGGGAGACCGCCAGTGTTGCCGGTCTGACCGCGGCTTTACCGCCGCGGTCAGAATGCCCTGCGGGGCACCGCCGGTCTCTCGGCGGTGCTCCCGCCGACCCTGGCCCCGGCGGTCTAAGACCGCCGGGGTCAGAATGACCCCCTCAGCGTTTGTATTTGGAGGATTGGAGAATGGAGAACTTATATGGATAACTTTATGTTGTTAGGGTCGGTTATGGTAGCATGTCTGTCCCCGTTGCAACTCTGAAGTCCCTACTCTCTGTCAAAAAGAATGTTTTTTTCAATTGAGGGCCCAATTTTAGAGCTTGGCTGATAAAACTCTATCCATCAAGGTGGCCGATGACATTATGTCCTCCACCTTGATGGTCTAGCATCTGCCAAATTTAGAGCTCATTGGTGCCATGTCATTCACCAAAATTTTACAAATGTTTTTTTTTTTTTTTTTTAACTCTTAAAATTGGAACTAATGACCACCAAACTAAAGGAAGCTTTCCCTAGGCATGGGGTCAAAAGTGTCTTTTCTGTCCCCCACCAGCACCATTTTTACCTGACAGTGAGGGACTAGAAAAAAGGACACCAGACTTCACATCATGCACCCTAACTATGGCGCATGGTGTAATGCCTTATTAAACTTAGTCTTACTCGTGCACTACCCATTCATAAAAACATACGGTAGTATGCGATCACAGACAGGAAACAAAACAGGAAACACCAGCTGACCACACCCACCCTACGGCCAATGTCTATATCTAAATAGCCTTAACTCAGCACTTCCTGAAATACTAAGCAACCCAAAGTCATAAAATTGGGAGGGTCGGTGGAGTCAGATAGTGTTTCCTGACTGGGTCGAGGATTAGTAGGACTAAGAGTAATGAGGATTACCAGTAAGTAATCAGGGCATTACCTCTAGTTCCTTCGTCCTCGAAACAGTCATAAAAACATGAGATATACCAAAGGATACACCTCACAAGATACTGTAATACTTACAGGTAAAATAAAGCACCACACAGGATATGAGCACCACCAAGATGATTTAATGCAATATCCAAAACAAAATCAAACAGGAGCAGGAGCCTCCACAGCCTGTAACAGCCCTCTCCCAAAATTCAACTGACTGGTTTACACACTGTCAAAAAATAATGTCTGATAAAAGTGTGTTGAGAAGCCTAAGTCCCAGCCCGACCAATCTCATCCAAAGGCACTCCCTTAAAAGCGTTTCACAAAGCAGACATTCCCTTAGAGGATTGCGCTTGAACATCAGAAGGACAATGCAAATCAGTGCCCTGATATGCTGATAACATGGTGTCCTTAATCCAATGGCTTAGAGTCATTTTAGACACTGCCTTACTGGGACCAGGAAGAACAAAAAGTCATAAAGAGACTGTCAAAAGTCTGAAATGTAGAATACCTGTCAACATATACAGATAACGCACATTTAAAATCCAATGTGTGCAACATCTACTCCTCTGGAGAAAAGGGAGAGGGACAGAGATACGTCAAAACCAGTTCCTGAGAAAAATGAAACTTAGAATGAATCTTTAGAAGAAACCCAGAATCCAATCTCAATGTCATCACATCCTCCATGAACTTCAAAAATGGAGGGGAACAATGCAAAGCATAAAGTTCCCCCAAGTATCTGACTGACATGACAACCACCGGAAATGCCATTTTAGAGGAAAGGAATTTCACATCTACAGAAGAAAAAGGTTCAAAAGGAGGTGATTGAAGGGCATGAAGAACCAGAGAAAGATCGGATGAAAGAACAGAAGATCTGACAGCAGGTGAAGATAGAGAAAAACTATGAAACAATCTGGAAACCAAAAGTCCATCACTTGAGGAAAAGGAAACATAGGGCCAGATGTAGCAAAGACTTTGCGACTCGCAAACGGCGAAAATCGCTATTTGCGAGTTGCAAATGCATCTTTGCTATGTAGAAATGCATTTTGCGAGTCGGAACCGACTCGCAAAATGCATTTCCGAGTCGCAAATAGGAAGGGGTGTTCCCTTCCTATTTGCGAGTCGCAGTGGTATGCAATTCCATTTGCGACCGCGAAAGCGGTCGCAAATGCACTCGCAGTTACCATCCACTTGAAGTGGATGGTAACCCACTCGCAAACGGGAAGGGGTCCCCATGGGACCCCTTCCCCTTTGTGACTGGACCAGAAAATAATTTTTCAGAGCAGGCAGTGGTCCCATGGACCACTACCTGCCCTGAAAAATACCGAAACAAAAGGTTTCGGTTTATTTTTCAAAGTGCAGCTCGTTTTCCTTTAAGGAAAACGGGTTGCACTTTGAAAAAAAAAAACTGCTTTATTTAAAAGCAGTCACGGACATGGAGGTCTGCTGTTCCCAGCAGGCCTCCATCCCTGTGAGTGCCCTGATTCGCTATGGGGTGGCAAATTGCGACCCACCTCATTAATATTAATGAGGTGGGTCTTTGCGACCCCATAGCGACTCGCAGAAGGTGTCTGAGACACCTTTCTGCATCCCAAATTGCGACTTGCAATTTGCGAGTCGCAGGGACTCGCAAATTACAAGTCTCAATTTGGGACTTTCCTACATCTGGCCCATAATCACTAATCATAGAACTCCTTCCATGGAGGTAAGAGTGCTGGTTTCGAGCAGCAGCACCACCGTGTGTAGGTGACTGAGTTGATCCCACACCATCTGGTAGCTGTCGGCCTATCCCTTTTGGCTAGCTATCAGCACCTCACCCAAACCTAAAAGGAAAGGTTATTTGTAGCAGCTTGACGCATGACACTCTGACTCTTCAGGGAAGTCTTGGTTGGCAGAGTCTGCCCTTTTCTCTCATTAGTGCAAGTCTCACACAAGCACAGACAAACAAAGAGATACATTACAGTTTCAATGCATTTATTGAAAAGACTGCAATCAATGATTGTTATAAATGGGTTCTCTAGTTGACAGTCAGTTTACACTCTGTCGAAACAGGCACCCTCACTCTTGTCAGGGTAAAGGGGTCACACACGTGAGAAAACCCCTTCTCACCCCCTTGGTAGCTTGGCACGAACAGTCAGGCTTATCTCAGAGGCAATGTGTTAAGTATTTGTTTCGACACACACAGTAACTCATTGAAAACACTACAAATGGACACCACAACAGTTTAGAAAAATAGCCAATATTTATCTGAGTAAAATAAAACCAAAATGACAAAAAAACCAACACACACAAGCAAATATATGAATTTTTCAAGATTAAAGTCCGATAGAGCATTTAGAAACACAATAGCTCCAACTGGGGTTATCACATCATTGTTGACAGAGTCATTTCTAACAGTCCGATGCCACTTGCGAGAGAGTGCAGCACCAGTCACAGAGTCACACCCACCCCAGGTGCAGTACCTTAGAAACGAGGAAACAGACATGTTGCACGGGGTCAGGGAGGTGAAGTGTCGCTGGAGTCGGTTCGGTGTCGGTTCCCTACTGCTACTGGGGAGGTGATGCTTTGGTATCTTACTGCAAGGCAGGGGAGGTGAGGAGTCAGTTCCTTACATTTGCAGGGGAGGTGATGCAGCGTTGGTGCCAAAGCATCGGTTCCTTACGATCTGGTGGGGTCAGTGAATCTGGCAGGTCAAAGAATAATGGGGTGATCTCTTGGGGTCACGATCGCACCACAGGGCCAGAGGTGCTGTGACAGAGTCAGTGTCACAGACATTGGTGACACAGCACTCACAATGTCGTAGGACTTTAGAAGGGCTGCGGCGCTTCAGGCCAGCAGCGCCAGGTCTGAGGCATCGGTCTCAGTCATTGCACTTCAGCCGGGACCACGACTTACTCATGTCTGCCTTTGAAGTAGGCAATCTTCAAAAGAAAGTATTTGTAGTGCACACGACCCTGTCTTTCCTGCCCTGATCCCAGACACACTCTAGGGAGTTTGACACTGTAAAACTGTCCTTAGACTGCATTGTCTAAGGACAGGCACAGTCCTATTCAGGTGCAAATGTAAGTTTCTCCTACCACTTTAGCCCAGGAAGAGTCATCAAGATATGCAGGGCACAACTCAGCCCCCCTTCTGCTACTGTCTAGAGTGAATTTACAAACAGCCAAACTGTCATCCTGGCCCAGACATGTTTTCTAGCAGAGAGCGGCACAGAATGGTTAAGCAAGAAAATGCCCACTTTCTAAAAGTACCCTTTACAAACTTACAGTCTAAAAACAACTTTACCAGAAGATGTCTTTTTAAATTGTAAGTTCAGAGACCCCAAACTCCTTATCTCTATCTGCTCCCAATGGGAAATTACACTTTACAGATATTTCCAGGCAATCCCTATGTTAACCTATGGGAGAGACAGGCCCTGCAATAGTGAAAACCGACTGTAGTAGTATTTCACTGTCAGGACATATGAAACACACCGGTACATGTCCTAACCTTTAAATACACTGCACCCTGCCCATGAGCCTATCTTGGGCCTACATTAGGGGTGCCTTACATGTACTGAAAGGGAAGGTTTAGGGCCTGACAAGTGGGTGCACTTACAAGGTTGACATGGCAATTTTAAACTACACACACAGACACTGCAATGGCAGGTCTGAGACATGTTTACAGAGCTACTCATGTGGGTGGCACAATCAGTGCTGCAGGCCCACTAGTAGCATTTGATTTACAGGCCACGAGCACATATAGTGCACTATAACAGGGACTTTTTAGTTAATCAAATATGCCAATCATGGATAACCAATCATAATCACACAGAAGGAGCACTTGCAGTTTAGCCCTGATCAGCGGTGGTAAAATGCCCAGAGTACCAAAACCAGCAAAAAATAAATAAATCAGCACACAGTCAAAAATACAGGAGGCAGAGGCAAAAAGACAGGGGAAACCATGCTAAGGATGCCAGGCCTAACAATGATGAAATATTTGAGCTGCGATTTTTAGGAAGGTGAAACATATCACAGTTAGAATTGTGACCATAAGTGTGAAATAAATAAACAATCCCAGCATTTTGAAATAAACACATGCCTAGAAATCCCTATCTATAGTTCTAGCATTTGCATGAGAGCATATCAGTGATAGCCCTTCTCTGCCTGTACTAGTCCATGGAACGAAAAATACCCCCCCATACCTGAACAACAGGGGTCTGCCTGCCGTCTCCTCCACTGGCTGTAGAGATACGGCTAAGGTCAGCAAAGTGGCAATGAAGTGGTACACAACATAGGATGGCTCCTCTGGCTGGAATGACCTCTCTAACCCTCTTTGGCCTGTGTGATATTTTGGTAACAAAATGTGTTGTGTTCTGAAAAACAGGCTGGTTGTGGTAATGTGTCTAAGTGTCGAGGTTGGCTGCGCACTCTTGTGAAGGCAATACTAGATAGATTATCGTGTACAGCTTGGGCAGAGGTACACAGGGAAATGTCATGCAAGGAAAGTAATAACAACACTTTTGCAGAGTAGCAGCTGATTAGAAAAATAGATTATGCCCACCATAAGCAAACCATACTAAAATAAATTATAATGAATAAATGAAAATGAATCATGTAACTAAGTAAAGGGGCACAGGCCACAGGCCTAAGCTGAAATAAGTGTTTTCCCAAGCAAGGCGCTAAAATGAACACACAATACCCTGAATGCTCTGGTAGCTGCCCACTGACTTTTCAAGGTCAACAGTGTATTACACTCATCAAAATCTTCTAGAAAGAATTGCAGAATAGAATAAATTGAGATATAGGAGAAAGTTAATGAAGGGAACACCAAGTGTCAAAATTAGCCTAGTGCTTAAAGTAAAAATATAATATAGAATTCCTGTGAGAGCCGTGGACCACGGAAATAATGTGAGCGGGCACACCTTGCCTTTCTAGAGTCCGCCGTTCAACCTCCAGATTGCCAGAGTTAAAGGAACCAGCTGTGATAGGCTGAGAGACTGCAGAGGGGATAGGGTCCAAGGCAAGATCCACTGAGGAATCATGGACATGCTCCTCAACAACGGAAACCATTAACTCCTTGACCAGCAAGGAAGAATCACCACCACCTGTGCCTTCTCCTGCTGGACCTTGAGTAGAAACAACTGAATAAGGGGAAAGGGAAGAAAGGCATACAGCAACATTGGAGGCCATGGAAATGACAGGCATACGCTCCCTATGTCCCCACTTCCCGAACCCTGGAGCAGAAAATCTGTAGAAGTGCATTGGCCCTGGAAACAAATAAATCCACACCTGGACATCCACACCACTGGCATTTCAGACGGACCACCCAATGGCACAGATCCTGAGAGGATGGAAACCTGTGGCTTAAGGCATCCCCTACAACATTGTCCCCACCCCTGATGTATTGACCAGATATGAATTGGAGATGACATTCTGCCCAACTCATCACAGCATATGCCACCTGATTGAGTGACTGACTGTGAGTGATGCCCTGATGGTTGACATATGCCAATGTAACCATGTTGTCTGACCGAATTAGTATATTGCAATTGAACAGGTGGGGCTAGAAATACAGGAGGGACTTCTCCACTGCAGATAGCTCCTTCCAGTTGGATGCCTCATGGCCTCCGAACTGTCCCATCGAGATTGGATGGACCATTCACCCATCATGGCCCCCAACCCAGGTGGCTGTTGTCACCACTGCTGGAAGAGAAGAATGCAGTTGCATCCCCTTGGTGAGGTTAGCAGAGTCCAACCATCACCAGAGACTGAATAATTTCTAGAGACACTGGAATTTCCATGATCGTATCCAGAATCAGAAATGTGACAAATTGGTGAAGGTGCCATAGTAAGGGCCATAGGTGTAACCTGGCCCTTGGCACTGTGAAAACCGAGGCTGCCATAGGACCTTGCACCTCCATCCACTGAAACAAGGTGGCCATCCTCTGTGACATCAGAGACATCAGCAGAGAGTGTAGATGAAGGATACTGGACTGAGGAAGAAACACCTTGCACAGAACTAATTCGAAGTCCACCCCTATGAATGTCCACCACGTCCAGGGCTGTAGTTTCCAGTCTAGAAGGTTCAAAAGAAAAACATTGCTCTTTAGTGTAGCTATGGTCGGATCCAGATGTCACCTGAATAGATAGAGCTGGGAGCAGCTAATCGGCAAGGTAAGGAAATACTGAAATTTCTGGGAGATGAAGGTGAGCTACTACTGGCTACCACTTTTGTAAACACCCTGGGTGATAACCTGAGGCCAAAAGGTAGAACACAATACTGCCAATGATGCCCCATCAGAGAGAATGACAGATACTTCTGGAATCCTGATGCCATGACAACATGGAGATACGCATCCATGAGGTCCAACGTAGTCATTACAGATCCTGCTTCAATCAAGGTAATGATCCGTTGCAATGTCTCCATCTTGAACGGAATCTGTTGAACATATTTGTTCAGAGACTGGAGGTTGATAACAATTCTGAAAACCCCCATCACCTTTGGGGCCAGAAAAACCCTTGAATAAAAGGCATCTCTCCTCTGCCCTTCTGGGACTGGAGCAATTGCTGTTTTCAGGAGAAGGGAATGAATCTCTTCCACCAACGCTCTCCATCTGAGTGGATCCTTATGAAGCGGCACCTGCACAGTACCCGACAGTGGGGGAAGGCAAACAAACCCGATCTGGTAGCCTTTCCCCAGAATGCTCTGCACCCACTTGTCCAAAGTTGTGCAACGCCAACTCTCCAGGAGATGTTGAAATCTACGGACTGCAGGTACTTCACAGTCAAAACCACCACTGCTGTGTAGTCAGGAGTGCTGGGTAGGATTTCCTGGCTCTTGTGGGTATTTCTTCTAGAACTTGCCTTGGAGACCTTCTCCATGAAATTTCGGACCTTCACAGAAATCTGTTGCCTCCGGGAGGGTTGATGAAACAAATTTGAAGAGGAAAAGAATGATTGTTTATTTTGCTGCTGCTTCTGAAAGGAAAATTAACGCTTTCTTTCCTTGAAAACTGTATGAAGTTTGTCCTTCGGGACATTTCCAAACAGTTGTTGTCCCATAAATGGCAACCTCAAAGCCATAGACAGCTGAGCAGAATCATTGTTCCACCCTTTCAGCAAAATGTTGTGCCTGGCTGCAAGGGATGCGCCACAATACAGGCAGATGCCCTGACAGAATCACATGTAATATCAGAAAGAAACTCGGTTTGTCTTTCCATTGATTTCAACAGCTCCAGACATTGTCCACCTTACTGCACTGCTGTGAACAAAGTTTTAAAGTCCAACAATAAGGAATGAGCCACATATATACCACATATTCCAGAACAAATAGTTAGATGTGAGCCTGCATAAGCCCTCTTTAAAGACATGTCAATATTTTCTTCCACCATTGACAAACACCCAACCAGACTGGCTACAGTAGAATCCACATGGACTGCTTCTGGAAGTATAGCCTCCATCTCTCTTGATGGGTAAAGCTTTGACATGAAGTGGGGCATGGTAATGTGTTCAGGATCCTTCCACTCATTCAATGGAACATCCGAACAAACGGATCAATGAGCAAATATTTGCTTGCTTGCTTCCTAGACTGTTGTAGCACAGTGTCTTTGGATGTGCTGGCCACTTCCTCCTCTGGAAATCCCATATTTTTACTAACATGGACATGAATATCAGGTGGCATGTACTTTGACATATTCTTCCTCTTACAGTCTATTGTGCCCAAGGAAGATTCATCTGATGAAGCGAAACTTGAAATATCACAATACAATTCCTGCACACCTCCAGATTTAGAACCCGATTTCTTTTACCCCTATTGGCAAAATTGTCCTATTTGGACGTGGCCCTGATGTTCCTGCTGAGGTTGCCAGGGTATTCTAGTTTGCAGTTTCCTCTGTAGATTAACGGTCGCCTGAGCTTGTCTCCAAATGGAAGCCCTGGATACTGTATCCTGGTGGAGCGAGTTTATATTTTTATGTGGTCTGGAGTTGGCTAAAATTGAAAAAAAACAAAGCCAATATAAGCTTTGGAGAATGTGGGAGCGGGTTAAGGGGATCTTATTGTTATTTTTTACCTGGTTGGGAGGTGCTAACCTGAAACAACTGCACAATTTTAAATGAATTTGGTCTGATCTTTCTACTTATATATGTGTGATTGTTCTTTTTTATGATTTTTTTTCCCATTGGATATGTTGCTGCTTAAAAGGTGTAATTTTGTTATGTTAATTAATGAATGATCACCTGCCAATAAAAACGAGACCCCGATTACCTCTTCAAGGCAGACACAGTCTCCAGAATTATCTTCTTAAGTCTGCCTTCCTCACCCAATTTCTGTTTCTTAGGGGGAGGTGTTTGCACAGGACTGCCCACTGGAGATGAGGATGAGGATGGTGGGGAACAATGCCTCCTCCTCCCTGCTTGTTTCCCCGTATCTACCTCAACAGCCAGAGCTCCACACAACCACCAGCTCCTAAAGAAATACACAACATGCACTTGCCTCTTTAAAGCATTGTAGGAAAATGGCTCCCTGTTGCAGTTACCCCCCACTTTTTGCCTGATACTGATGCTGACTTGACTGAGGAGTGTGCTGGGACCCTGCTAACCAGGCCCCAGCTCCAGTGTTTTTTCAATAAAAATGTACCATTCTTTCCACAATTGGCACACCCCTGGCACACAGATAAGTCCCTTTCAAAAGGTACCAGTGGTACCAAGGGCCTTGTGACCAGGGAAGGTCCGTAAGGCTGCAGCATTTATTGTGCCACCCTACTGGACCCCTCACCTAACACATGCACACTGCCATTGTAGAATATGTGTGTTGGTGGGGAGAAAAAGGCAAAGTCGACATGGCATCCCCCTCATGATGCCATGTCTACAAAATACTACCTGTGGCATAGGTAAGTCACCCCTCTATCAGGCCTTACAGCCCTAAGGCAGGGTGCACTATACCACAGGTGAGGGCATAGCTGCATGAGCAATATGCCCCTACAGTGTCTAAGTCTATTCTTAGACAATTTAAGTATAGTGTGGCCATATTAAGTATATGGTCTGGGAGTTTGTCAAAAACGAACTCCACAGCTCCATAATGGCTACACTGAATACTGGGAAGTTTGGTATCAAACGTCTCAGAATAATAAACCCACACTGATGCCAGTGTTGGATTTATTAAAAAATGCACACAGAGGGCATCTTAGAGATGCCCCCTGTATTTTACCCAATCCTTCAGTGCAGGACTGACTGGTCTGTGCCAGCCTGCTGCTGAGAGACAAGTTTCTGACCCCTTGGGGTGAGAGCCTTTGTGCTCTCTGAGGCCAGAAACAAAGCCTGCACTGGGTGGAGATGCTTAACACCTCCCCTTGCAGGAACTGTAACACCTAGCAGTGAGCCTCAAAGGTTCTAGCTTCATGTTACAATGCCCCAGGGCACTCCAGCTAGTGGAGATGCCTGCCCCTGGACACAGCCCCACTTTTGGCGGCAAGTCCAGGGAAGATACTGAGAAAAAAAAAGAGGAGTCACCCACCAGTCAGGACAGCCCCTAACGTGTCCTGAGCTTAGGTGACCCCTGCTTTTAGAAATCCTCCATCTTGGTTTTGGAGGATTCCCCCAATAGGATTAGAGATGTGCCCCCCTCCCACAGGGAGGAGGCACAAAGAGGGTGTAGCCACCCTCAAGGACAGTAGCCATTGGCTACTGCCTTCCCAGACCTAAACACACCCCTAAATTCAGTATTTAGGGGCTCCACAGATCCCAGTAATCAGATTCCTGCAACCTGAAGAAAGAAGAAGGACTGCTGACCTACAAGCCTGCAGAGAAGGAGGAAGATGACAACTTCTTTGACCCCAGCCCTACCGGCATGTCTCCAACTTTGAAAATCTGCTCCAGCGACGCATCCGACAGGGACCAGCAACCTCTGAAGTCTCAGAAGACTGCCCTGGACCACAGGACCAAGAAACGTCTGTGAACAGCGGCCCTGTTCAAAACCAGCTACTTCTTTCCAACAAAGAAGCAACTTCCAAGGACTTCACGTTTCCCGCCGGAAGCATGAGACTCTACACTCTGCACCCGACACCCCCGGCTCGACCTGCAGAAAACCGACACCTCAGGGAGGACTCCCCGGCGACTGCGAGCCTGTGAGTAACCAGAGATGACCCCCCCTGAGTCCCCACAGCGACGCCTGCAGAGAGAATCCAGAGGCTCACCCTGACCGCGAATGCCTGTAACAAGGGACCCAACGCTTGGAACCAACACTGCACCTGCAGCCCCCAGTACCTGAAGGAACCGAACTTCGATGCAGGAGTGACCCCCAGGCGACCCTCTGCCTTGCCCAAGTGGTGGCTGTCCCGAGAAGCCCCCGCTTGAAACCTATACAAAACCCGACGCCTGCTTTGCACACTGCACCCGGCCGCCACTGTGCCGCTGAGGGTGTGTTTTGGGTGCGTACTTGTGTCTCCTCCACTGCTCTACAAAACCTCCTTGGTCTGCCCCCCGAGGACGCAGGTACTTACCTGCTGGCAGACTGGAACCGGAGCACCCCTGTTCTCCATAGGCGCCCATGTTTTTTGGCCATCTCTCTGACCTCTGCACCTGACCGGCCCTGAGCTGCTGGTGTGGTAACTTTGGGGTTGCCTTGAACCCCCCAGGGTGGGCTGCCTATGCGCTAGGACTGAGACTTGTAAGTGTTTTACTTACCTCCTAATCTAACCTTTACTTACCTCCCCCAGGAACTGTTGATTTTTGCACTGTGTCCACTTTGAAAACAGCTTATTGCCATTTTTACCAAAAATGTACATGATATTGTTTTCATTCAAAGTTCCTAAAATATTTAAGTGAAGTACCTTACATTTAAAGTGTTAACTGTAAATCTTGAACCTGTGGTTCTTAAAATAAACTAAGAAAACATATTTTTCAATATGAAAACCTATTGGCCTGGAGTAAGACTTTGAGTGTGTGTTCCTCATTTATTGCCCGTGTGTGTACAACAAATGCTTAACACTACCCTCTGATAAGCCTACTGCTCGACCACACTACCACAAAATAGAGCATTAGAATTATCTGCTTTTATCACTATCTTACCTCTAAGGGGAACCCTTGGACTCTGTGCACACTATTTCTTACTTTGAAATAGTATACACAGAGTCATCTTTCTACATTGGTGGATCAGCGGTGGGTCTAAGTCTGCATTTGCTGGACTACTCAGCCAATACCTGATCACACAACTACATTCCCCAAATTGTCATTAGAAACAGATTTTTGCAATTTGAGCTATTTTTCGAAATTTTTAAAAGTCCTACTAGGGCCTTGTGTAAGTCCCTGTTAGCATTTCTTTTAGAGTTTAAAAGTTTGTAAAAGTTTGGATTAAGTTCTAGAAATAGTTTTAGATTCTTAAAAAGTATCCCAACTTTTAGAAAAGTAATGTCTGGCACAGAAGAGATGGTGGTGGAACTCAACCTCACCCCTTACCTGCATCTAAAGATGCCAGAGTTACGGACTCTCTGTAAATTAAAAAAGATAAAAACTGGGTCCAGCCCTACCAAAGTACAGCTCCAGGAGCTTTTGGCAGAGTTCAAAAGGGACCACCCCTCTGAGGATAATCCTTCAGATGGGAAATTAGTGAACAGGAGGATGACTTCCCCCCTCCTGTCCTAAATAGGGAGAACAGGGTCCCTCAAACACCGACTCCACAAATCCTAGTCAGAGAGACTGGTTCTTCCATAGGGAAGTCCAGTAAGTCTGAAAACATTGAGGGCAGCCTCAATGAAGATGACTTCCTGTTAGCCAGGATGGCCAAAAGATTGGCTTTGGAGAAACAGCTCCTAGCCATAGAAAGAGAAAGAAAAGAGATGGGTTTAGCTCCCATCAATGGTGGCAGCAACTTAAATAGGGTCAGAGAGAATACTGACATCCTAAATATCCCCAAAGGGATTGTAACCACATATGAAGATGGTGATGACATCACCAAATGGTTCACAGCTTTTGAGAGGGCCTGTGCAACCAGAAAAGTAAACAGATCTCACTGGGGAGCTCTCCTTTGGGAAATGTTCACTGGAAAGTGTAGGGATAGACTCCTCACACTCTCTGGTAAAGATGCAGAATCCTATGACCTCATGAAGGCTACCCTGATTGAGTGCTTTGGATTCTCCACTGAGGAGTACAGGATTAGGTTCAGGGGGGCTCAAAAATCCTCGAGCCAGACCTGGGTTGATTTTGTAGACTACTCAGTGAAAACACTGGATGGCAGGGTAACTGGAAATGAAGTGTATGACTATGTTGGGGTTTATAATTTGTTTATGAAAGCACACATTTTAAGTAACTGCTTCAATGAAAAGTTGCATCAGCATCTGGTAGACCTAGGGCCAATTTCTCCCCAAGAATTGGGAAAGAAGGCAGACCACTGGGTCAAGACTAGGGTAACCAAAACATCCACGGGGGGTGACCAAAAGAAAGGGGTTACAAAGCCTCCCCAGGAGAAAGTGGGTGACACTAGAAACAAAGAAAAAGTGTCCTCTGTAGGACCCCAAAAACCAGAGCAGGTGGGTGGGCCCCAAGACACAACCCAAAACAAAGGTGGGTACCAGGGTAAGAAGTGGGATGCCACTAAGGCATGGTGCCAAAATTGTAGACAGACAGGGCACCACACCAAGGACACTTCTTGTCCCAAAAACAAACCCCGTAGCAAAATCCCAGGGGTGACCAGTGTAGCCATTGGGGATGACTCCTCAGATGAGGAGGTCTTCATAGCCTTCATCTGGAAAAAGGGAACAACTGGTGATTTGGAGATTCCAGAGGGAAGTAGACACTTCCACCACCTACTGGTGAATGGTATCCCAGCCACTGCCCTGAGAGACACTTGTGCCAGTCACACTATTGTACATGACAGGCTGGTGCTCTCAAACCAGTACATCCCAGGTGAGACTGTCAGAGTAAGAGCTAGCCCAAACCGGGTCACTGATAGGCCTGTGGCTTTTGTGCCCATAGAAGTGGGTGGGACTTTTAGCTGGAGAAAGGTGGTAGTCAGTACAGACCTCCCCCTTGATTGTCTCCTTGGAAATGACTACCGATAGGTTAGTCCGAGCCCAAGAGAGGAACTGGTCCAGTGCCAGTCCTCTCCCAAGGATTATGGAGGTGCTGCCCCTGCAGTAACTACAAGTAGGCCCCAGAAGTAAAAGAAAAGAAAGCAGTACAGGAAGGGTGGACAACCTTTAGCCAAGGTTCCAGCAAGCCAGGGAGATTCTGCTCCAGTAGGGGAGAACTCTAAAAGTGGCACTGGTAAAGTCCAACCTGACCCACAAGAAGTGCTGGCTAGTCAGGCAACTGCTAAACCTGAGTGGGTGGCTCCTCAGTTAACAGAAGAAAGAGTGGAAGAAGGGTGTTCACTACAAGATGTAGTAACCCCCAACTCTAACACAGCAGACAGGCACCCTGAACCCAAAGAAGCCTGTAACTTAGCCCCTTCACTTGTAGGTGAAGAGCTAAAGGCATGGTTCTGGGCACTGACAGCTGTCAGTGGCCTCTGCTGGGTGTTAGCCTTTATGGCTGCACTATCCTTGGCATGGTGGTCTAACCCCATGCCAAATAGCAAGTTAGGCCCCCTGACCCTGTTGGTCATGGTGGGGTTACTCCAGCTCTGGGTAACCTCTTTGGGTAAGCTAGGGGTGACCCTGGCTAAGATAAGATTAGCAGAGGTGGATACCTCTAACCCCAAAATAGAGAGAATGGGTGTAGACATTAAAAGCACAGACAAGAGGCAATTCAGACTAGGTCCTATCACTGTGGAAGTAGGTCAGTTCCATATAGGGAATGACCTGAACAGGAGGATGTAAGGCAGAGTAGGCCCTGCAACAAACTAGACTGTTTTCCCTACTCTTCCTCACCTGACAGACTAGGAAGACTCTCCCAGCTTTGGCTGTGTCTCCTGGCCTGTGGGCTGGGGGGCTTGTGTAGGAAGATGGCTCCCTGTTGCAGTTACCCCCCACTTTTTGCCTGATACTAATGCAGAATTGACTGAGGAGTGTGCTGGGACCCTGCTAACCAGGCCCCTCTACCAGTGTTTTTTCACTAAAAATGTACCATTGTTTCCACCGTTGGCACACCCCTGGCCCTGGCACATAGATAAGTCCTTTGTAAAAGGTACCAGTGGTACCAAGGGCCCTGTGACCAGGGAAGGTCCCTAAGGGCTGCAGCATATATTGTGCCACCCTAAGGGACCCGTCGCCTAACACATGCACACTGCCATTGTAGATTATGTGTGTTGGTGGGGAGAAAAAGGCAAAGTCGACATGACATCCCCCTCAGGATGCCATGCCTACAAAATACTGCCTGCGGCATAGGTAAGTCACCCCTCTATCAGGCCTTACAGCCCTAAGGCAGGGTGCACTATACCACAGGTGAGGGCATAGCTGCATGAGCAATATGCCCCTACAGAGTCTAAGTCTATCCTTAGACATTATAAGTACAGTGTGGCCATAGTAAGTATATGGTCTGGGAGTTTGTCAAAAACGAACTCCACAGCTCCATAATGGCTACACTGAATACTGGGAAGTTTGGTATCAAACTTCTCAGAATAATAAACCCACAATGATGTCAGTGTTGGATTTATTTAAAAATGCACACAGAGGGCATCTTAGAGATGCCCCCTGTATTTTACCCAATCCTTCAGTGCAGGACTGACTGGTCTGTGCCAGCCTGCTGCTGAGAGATGAGTATCTGACCCCCTGGGGTGAGAGGCTTTGTGCTCTCTGAGGCCAGAAACAAAGCCTGCACTGGGTGGAGATGCTTAACACCTAACCCCTGCAGGAACCGTAACACCTAGCAGTGAGCCTCAAAGGCTCCAGCTTCATGTTACAATGCTCCAGGGCACTCCAGCTAGTGGAGATGCCCACCCCCTGGACACAGCCCACAATTTTGGCGGCAAGTCCAGGGGAAATAATGAGAAAAACAAGGAGGAGTCACCCACCAGTCAGGACAGCCCCTAAGGTGTCCTGAGCTGAGGTGACCCCTGCCTTTAGGAATCCTCCATCTTGGTTTTGGAGGATTCCCCTATTAGGATTAGGGATGTGCCCCCCTCCCACAGGGAGGAGGCACAAAGAGGGTGTAGCCACCCTCAAGGACAGTAGCCATTGGCTACTGCCCTCCCAGACCTAAACACACCCCTAAATTAAGTATTTAGCGGCTCCCCAGATCCCAGGAAATCAGATTCCTGCAACCTGAAGAAAAAAGAAGGACTGCTGACCTACAAGCCTGCAGAGAAGGAGGAATACGACAACTGCTTTGGCCCCAGCCCTACTGACTTGTCTCCAACTTTGAAAACCTGCTCCAGCGACGCATCCGACAGTGACCAGCAACCTCTGAAGCCTCAGAAGACTGCCCTGGACTACAGGACCAAGAAACTCCTGTGAACAGCGGCCCTGTTCAAAACCAGCTACTTCTTTCCAACAAAGAAGCAACTTCCAAGGACTTAACGTTTCCCGCCGGAAGCGTGAGACTCTACACTCTGCACCCGACGCCCCTGGCTCGACCTGCAGAAAACCAACACCTCAGGGAGGACTCCCCAGCGGCTGCAAGCCCGTGAGTAACCAGAGACGACCCCCCTGAGTCCCCACAGCGACGCCTGCAGCGAGAATCCAGAGGCTCACCCTGACCGCGACTGCCTGTAACAAGGGACCCGACGCCTGGAACCAACACAGCACTCGCTGCCCCCAGGACCTGAAGGAACCGAACTTCGATGCATGAGTGACCCCCAGACGACCCTCTGTCTTGCCCAGGTGGTGGCTGTCCCGAGAAGCCCTCCCTGTGCCTGCCTGCACTGCTAGAGTGACCCCGGGTCCCTCCATTGAAAACTATACAAAACCTGCTTTGCACACTGCACCCGGCCGCCACTGTGCCGCTGAGGGTGTGTTTTGGGTGCGTACTTGTGTCCCCTCCACTGCTCTACAAAACCCCCTTGGTCTGCCCCCCGAGGACGCAGGTACTTACCTGCTGGCAGACTGGAACCGGAGCACCCCTGTTCTCCATAGACACCAATGTTTTTTGGGAATCTCTCTGACCTCTGCACCTGACCGGCCCTGAGCTGCTGGTGTGGTAACTTTGGGGTTGCCTTGAACCCCAAACGGTGGGCTGCCTATGCCCCAGGACTGAGACTTGTAATTGTTTTACTTACCTCCTAATCTAACCTTTACTTACCTCCCCCAAGAACTGTTGATTTTTACACTGTCTACTTTGAAAATAGCTTATTGCCATTTTTACAAAATTTTTACATGATATTGTTTTCATTCAAAGTTCCTAAAGTATTTAAGTGAAGTACCTTACATTTAAAGTGTTAACTGTAAATCTTGAACCTGGGGTTCTTAAAATAAACTAAGAAAACATATTTTTCAATATGAAAACCTATTGGCCTGGAGTAAGTCTTTGAGTGTGTGTTCCTCATTTATTGCCTGTGTGTGTACAACAAATGCTTAACACTACCCTCTGATAAGCCTACTACTCGACCACACTACCACAAAATAGAGCATTAGAATTATCTGCTTTTTCACTATCTTACCTCTAAGGGGAACCCTTGGACTCTGTGCACACCATTTCTTACTTTGAAATAGTATATACAGAGTCATCTTTCTACATTTATGGATCAGCGGTGGGTCTAAGATTGCATTTGCTGGACTACTCAGCCAATACCTGATCACACAACTAAATTCCCCAAATTGTCATTAGAAACTGATTTTTGCAATTTGAGGTATTTTTCGAAATTTTTAAAAGTCCTGCAAGGGCCTTCTGTAAGTCCCTGTTAGCATTTATTTTAGAGTTTAAAAGTTTGTAAAAGTTTGGATTAAGTTCTAGAAATAGTTTTAGATTCCTAAAAAGTATCCCAACTTTTAGAAAAGTAATGTCTAGCACAGAAGAGGTGGTGGTGGAACTCAACCTCACCCCTTACCTGCATCTAAAGATGCCAGAGTTACAGACTCTCTGTAAATTAAAAAAGATAAAAACTGGGTCCAACCCTATCAAAGTACAGCTCCAGGACATTTTGGCAGAGTTTAAAAGGGACCACCCCTCTGAGGATAATCCTTTAGATGGGAAATTAGTGAACAGGAGGACGACTTCCCCCCTCCTGTCCTAAATAGGGAGAACAGGGTCCCTCAAACACTGACTCCTCAAATCCTAGTCAGAGAGACTGGTTCTTCCATAGGGAAGTCCAGTAAGTCTGAAAACATTGAGGGCAGCCTCAATGAAGATGACTTCCTGTTAGCCAGGATGGCCAAAAGATTGGCTTTGGAGAAACAGCTCCTAGCCATAGAAAGAGAAATAAAAGAGATGGGTTTAGCTCCCATCAATGGAGGCAGCAACTTAAATAGGGTCAGAGAGAATACTAACATCCTAAATATCCCCAAAGGGATTGTAACCAAATATGAAGATGGTGATGACATCACCAAATGGTTCACAGCTTTTGAGAGGGCTTGTGCAACCAGAAAAGTAAACAGATCTCACTGGGGAGCTCTCCTTTGGGAAATGTTCACTGGAAAGTGTAGGGATAGACTCCTCACACTCTCTGGTAAAGATGCAGAATCCTATGACCTCATGAAGGCTACTCTGATTGAGTGCTTTGGATTCTCCACTGAGGAGTACAGGATTAAGTTCAGGGGGGGCTCAAAAATCCTCGAGCCAGACCTGGTATGATTTTGTAGACTACTCAGTGAAAACACTGGATGGTTGGGTAACTGGAAATGAAGTGTATGACTATGTTGGAGTTTATAATTTGTTTATGAAAGAACACATTTTAAGTAACTGCTTCAATGAAAAGTTGCATCAGTATCTAGTAGACCTAGGGCCAATTTTTCCCCAAGAATTGGGAAAGAAGGCAGACCACTGGGTCAAGACTAGGGTAACCAAAACGTCCACTGGGGGTGACCAAAAGATAGGGGTTACCAAGCCTCCCCAGGAGAAAGTGGGTGACACTAGAAACAAAGAAAAAGTGTCCTCTGTAGGACCCCAAAAACCAGAGCAGGTGGGTGGGCCCCAAGACACAACCCAAAACAAAGGTGGGTACCAGGGTAAGAACTGGGATGCCACTAAGGCATGGTGCCAAAATTGTAGACAGACAGGGCACCACACCAAGTACACTTCTTGTCCCAAAAACAAACCCCCTAGCAAAATCCCAGGGGTGACCAGTGTAGCCATTGGGGATGACTCCTCAGATGAGGAGGCCTTCATAGCCTTCAACTGGAAAAAGGGCCCAACAGGTGAGTTGGAGAATCCAGAGTAGACACTTCCACCACCTACTGGTGAATGGGATCCCAGCCACTGCCCTGAGAGACAATCGGAGCCTTTTGTCATGAGGCTTCGCAATAAGTTTCCATCACCTTTGAAAGAAAGAGGTGAGCTGCGGGGTTTAGACATATGCGCTGAGTGCGCAAACATGGTTACCTTTTGTTTGTGCTTTGGTGGCAATAAGTTAATCTTCTAATAACCTTTTGTTATCAACTACAACATTGGTGGTACACTTCGCACCGTATACTTGTAATGGAATGATTTACTTAAAGCCATCCGCTGGTAGGTGCTTTCACTTGATGGTGGTGATTCACACGTTGTGTGTTATGTATATTCTCGATTTTTCACTTTCCATTTTGGGTACTGATATACAATCATCTCTCCACAGTCTGTTTTTGATACATCAGATGGTTCCTCTGTTCATGAGACCTTTGACATTATGGTGTCATGTGCTATATTCTTTGTGGTATGTTGTTTTTATATAGAGATCCCTACAGCTAGCACATTATAACTATTGGGCTCGGTGGGTCAGTTTCGACATTTCTCTGTGGTGGTTTTACTGGTTCAGTCCGTGGCTCCCTTCACCTGAATTGGGTTTCACTTTGATAATTTTCTAGTCTTTTTCCCCACTGGTATAGTGTCCTGGTCTCTCATTCTCTTCTCCAAATTGGATGTTTATACTTTGAAATTTATTTGGTAATGACTATAATACATGGAAGTTATAATTTAATTATTTTGTAAATGATACAAGTGGGTCGGTTTTCAAACTATGGGCCTTTTCTGTTTTTTGTCTGCACTTGAGTGTTTTATATGTATTGTTTTGTACTGTCATGCTATGTACTGTGAATATATTTATGTTTTTTTATGTATTTGATATTCTTTGCAGCCCTGAGGAAGTCACAGGGAGCATTCCCTCCCAAGACGAAACACGTGTTGGTTGTTTTTTTGTTATATTAAAGATGAACATTCCATCCTAAGGACTCCAGTGAAATCTTATCTTCATATGTATCTTATCTAACATTGTCATAGATGTGCTATTTTCAGACTTATATGTACTGACTTAATGTTTGTGATTCACGTGTGCCTTGGTCTCTGTATTGATTTGTCTGTGTCTTTGTTGACACACGTTTGGGGGAAAGGGAAGATCCTCCTAGACCTGGAGCACCGTGCCTTTTATGTGTCAATTTTACTACTTAGGAGGGAGACTTCGTGAGCGCTCTTTTTCCCTTAAGATTTCTTCCCCAGGACTGAGACTTGTAAGTGTTTTACTTACCTCCTAATCTAACCTTTACTTACCTCCCCCAGAAACTGTTGATTTTTGCACTGTGTCCACTTTGAAAATAGCTTATTGCCATTTTTACAAAAACTGTACATGATATTGTTTTCATTCAAAGTTCCTAAAGTATCTAAGTAAAGTACCTTACATTTAAAGTGTTAACTGTAAATCTTGAACCTGTGGTTCTTAAAATAAACTAAGAAAATATATTTTTCAATATAAAAACCTATTGGCCTGGAGTAAGTCTTTGAGTGTGTGTTCCTCATTTATTGCCTGTGTGTGTACAACATATGCTTAACACTACCCTCTGATAAGCCTACTGCTCGACCACACTACCACAAAATAGAGCATTAGAATTATCTACTTTTGCCACTATCTTACCTCTAAGAGGAACCCTTGGACTCTGTGCACACTATTTCTTACTTTGAAATAGTATATACAGAGCCAACTTCCTACAAGCACTTTTAAAAATGCAGCTTAATAGCATTGAACTTGAAATGCACGCTTGACTGACAGCTACTACTAAAATTATGCTGCCAATCACCACAGAAATGTGAAAATGAATTGTGGTTTGGAATGATCCTGCTCGCAATGTTTCAAGCCTGTTTCCACACCAATATGTATGAGCTACATGCAAAGAGTCTCCAAGTGTTTGTGGGAGTCTGGAATGCACCTCAGCCTCAAAACGGTGAGTCCAGCCGTCACATGTTCCCCAAGCCCTGACTCCGACATGCACAGTGGAACAGGACAGTAACCACACACTTGACAGCTGAAAATCACCTCCAACCAGCAGTGCTTTTGGTTACCTGTATGTGCAACCGCCTTCAGGCATCGATGAGCACAGCATGCAATCAAAGTCCTGACAACGACATGAATAGCACAGCAGGACTCCTGAGACATACCTGGCCACTGAGAATACTCAACCCTACTGACATCTCGGCGGCCTGCACAGCAATACTCACCTGCACCAAATGGGTAAAGTGAGGTCATAATCACATCCCGACACCTGCCACTCCCGGGTAGGTCACAGAATTCCCCCAAAGCCCTGCAGCAGAGGGGACCACCATGCAACAGCAGTCCTGATGGAGGCAAAAGCCCAGCAGTCACCTCTACGTCTCCCGTATCCCGTCACAGACAGGAAACAAAACAGGAAGTGCTGAGGTAAGATGACTTAGTTATAGCCATTGGTCATGGGTGGGGTCAGTAGTGTTTCCTGTTTTGTTTCCTGTCTGTGATTGGATACTACCTCATGTTTTTATGACTGGTTCGAAGTACATAGATGTAATGCCTTTCCTTCGGTGCCCCCTACTCTATTGGGCCATTGGAGAAAGCTGTCCATTGAGAGAGCCAATGAGGGCTACAGCAAAGAAAGCTGACAGTCCTCCCAACCCTAAATATGGTGGACAGACCATCAGTTTGGTGAACAGGGCACTCTGTCACATTTGCAACAGAGTACCCTGTCTGGCAAACTCTTAATCATCCTCTGTGACTCTTAGTGTGTTTCACTGGTTTGTGCAAAATGATGTGTAATGAACTTTAGCTGGGAAAACACGTCCAGACCTATGGATTAGTATCATATAACTTCCTTTATTGCTGTCCAAATGCATAATTCACCTCCAGACCCTCTATTTGCCTAACATATTGCTGTCAAGCAGCATAACCTCTGCACAGAAGAGAAGAAAAAGCAGCGCCTCGGTGACTAATAAAATCATCATGATAATCATTTTCA
This sequence comes from Pleurodeles waltl, assembly GCF_031143425.1. Classification (NCBI taxonomy): domain Eukaryota; kingdom Metazoa; phylum Chordata; class Amphibia; order Caudata; family Salamandridae; genus Pleurodeles; species Pleurodeles waltl. The sequence continues at coordinate 722,822,938 of NC_090440.1, read as the reverse complement.
TCATTAATAAGAGCAACTACAGCAACATCACACTTTGTAAAAATTGCAACTAAGAAGAAACTGGTTACCCCAACAATATGGTCACCTACATATTAAACATATGAAACATAAAAGGCGATTTACCATTGTGATAGCAAGCAAGCAACGGCCAAAGATTGATGGTTACTGAAAACTCTCCATCCACCACGAATATAATAACAAGTATTGGCAAAGTAATTAGCCTTGCCCTTTGGCTTTGCAAACACAGACCTATTAGATTACCAATGTTTTTTGCCGATGCTCTTCAGCATGACAAAAATAAATGAAAATGTTTATTGCTAATGCTGAGCAGCATCAGGAAAAAGGTACAATGATGTATAAGCAAGCAGGTAGGATCATGCATGTAAATATATACCTCAAGACACTATAGTGGTCCTGATTTGATAACATGCATGGGCATCTATCACCACAGAGGAATACATAAGTGAAGGAAAAGCTACTATTTTGTTATTTTTAATACTTTACCATTTCAAGATGGCGTGGGTATCTGTAAATTATTGGATAGCTGTAAATTAAAAAAATAATATATTAGTGGGTAGCTTTGAATTAAATAAAATAAATAAAATGTACACAAAGGCAGATTTTCAAAAAGGAGCAGCCATGTAGAAAATTTAAGCTGTTGGGACCCCCCAAAAGAGTGAAAAAAATAGCTGAACAATTAAAAAATTGGATTAGTTGGAGTTTGGTGAGCAATGTGTGAAGGAGCTCTGTGGAGAATCAAGAAAACAATGAGGGATGGCGGTGGTGAGAAAGGAAGGAGGAAACGTTGTTGGAGCAGCGAAGGAGGGTATATTAAAAAATGAAGGACAGGGAATGATGGGGGAAGCAATAGATGAGCTGGAGGATGTGAGAGTAGCATCGATAGCACTGGGGTCGGTGTGTGAAGGGGGAAGCAACACACAGGGGAGAAGGAAAATGAACAAATACCACATGCACTCCCATGTCCCATGGAATGATGAAGGCAAAAATAAAAAGAGGATCTCTTAATATAAGCAGTAGAAGAATACAAGTTATCCAATTGAAAGAATGGCAAAGAAGCTACCTCCAGCGAAGATGCAAACGCAAGAAGTGGAAGGAAATTCATTGATTTGGAAGCATGCAATTGAAACTGATAAGAAAGCAAACAAATGATAGGCACCTGGCTGACCGAAAGCCCAGAGAAAATATTGTTATTGGCCACAATAGGTTTTTCAATAATAGACAGCTAAAGCCATCCGCAGCAGAGACCTAAAAAGACACATAAATTAACAGCCAAAAAAAGTCAATATAGACCCAAAGACAAATTATAAATAAAAAGCGTCCACCACAATGGCCTTCAACGGCTGTTCTCATGTGCAACAGATGGATGACCAGACATACCTAGATGAGTAACACATTGAATGCAAACTGAGTAGAGTGCCTAGTCTGGGATTGCACCCACAACCTGAATCAAAATATTATCTGCCCAGCATAGTAAATCACTACCAAAGAACATGCATAGCGAGAACCCTAAAAGAGAAATCAAGTGGCAGAAGGCATCACTCACATTGACAAACCAAGGTAACTGCCAGCCGGCAAACTCATCATCTTCTCAGGCATAAATTAATTATTTATTTGTTATTTGTTTTTAATATTTCTACACGAGGGTTTCTTGGCACTAACTTGCCACCCAAAGAAAGAACCCCCGGATAAATAATTTTGTCAAGTGTCAGATATTAAGGACCGCGTATTTGAAGTTTGGTTGAGAATATTCGAAAGCCCTCAAACTTATTTGCATGAGTGATGCACTGCTCACACGATTGTCACAATGCAGTATAGATATCAAGCGAAGTGTACTATTCTGAGCTTTACCTACATGATCTGTTTGCCATTCAGAGGCTGACATGACTAGACAGTAAATGACACAGAGCTAGCTACTATCTTTGTCACGGGGCGTAACAGACACTGTTTTTTTAATCAAAACCAAAGCTTGATGTTATTATTGTTCTGATCTTGGGGAGGCTGCCTGGCGAGGCAGGTTGTCTTGTTAAAATGACAGAGCGGGAAAAAGCCTAGATCCAAAACGCAAGCAGAATGGTGCAGCTTCTTAATACCAGTCTAATAAAACTATAAAACACGCAGTTTCTTGTTAACTAGTTTGAATGGTCCTCATAATTCCTTTCTTGTCTTTGTGATTTCAACTGGCGTGTACTTAGCACAATGGCTTTTCGAAATCAACCAATTAGGCCATTGTCTGAAAACTTATAATGGCTTGAACATAAATAACACCCTAGTCAGACCATTTTCATGAGCCTAACAATGGAACAAGTGATTCAGACGACGTTCTCAAAATTTTGCAGCCATGTCACTTTTTTCCCTTTTTTGTGTCTCTCATATTTCCCCATAATGATAAAATGTTCAGGCAAATTGCAGAATGGAAACATTTTCATCGTGCTTGTCAGAGTTCATGTTCTGTGAAAATTGATGGAGCCTACAGGCTCGAATACTAATTTTAGTAGAAATCACCTAAGTGGGTTGTTAATTTTCTCAGCTCCCCAGACGATCTGTCTGCCTAGCGTGAAGGTTTTTCGATCTGACTGAGGAACAGAATGATATTTTGTGCACAGCTGACCGTGAGAGAAGTACAGAATTTGAATGAAGAATGAGACACCCCCAACCTTCCCCAAGAAAAAGAAGTTTGTGAAAAACTAATGTGAAGACGTTTTAGAGGTTACTAGAAGAACTAGTTCTACCTCTCTGACTCAGTTCGGAGAACTTGATGTTCTCTGGAGCCTGTAATCACTGTGATCATCAAGTAAACAAAATCAGTGGTGGTTTGTAAGGAAAAACACAAGAAACACTGAAAAACATTTGGGCCCATACTTATACTTTTTTAGCGCCGCATTTGCACCGCTTTTTAAGGCAAAAGCGGTGCAAACTTACAAAATACAAATGTATTTTGTAAGTTTGCGCTACTTTTGCGTACAAAAATGATGCAAATGCGGCGCTAAAAAAAGTATAAATGTGGGCCTTGGGGTTCGTGGGTAAACTCACCAAATAATGAAATCCATGCAGATTTTTACAATATCAAAAATTAATGTAAGGAAGCAAAATGCAAGTTCAATTAGAAAAAAGAGTGACAATCATAAATATGAAGCTGAAGATGGTAAATCTTGCAGGAAAAAAGGTATGGGTGGATCTGAGATATTTAACCAAAAACTCATCTTTTTATAGATCTCTTTTGAAATGTCAAACTCATCTTTTCTTAGATCGCTTTTGAAATGTCAAATAGACTAGTAGAAATTAAGGGCCATATTTATACTTTTCGACGCACAACTGCGCCAACGCAGTTATGCGTCAAAAAATCTAACGCCGGCTAACGCCATTCCGAAGCGCCATGCGGGCACCGTATTTATTCAATGACGTTAGCCGGCGTTAGCCGGCGGCGCTGCCTGGTGTGCGTAAAAAAAAATGACGTACACCAGGCAGCGCCGGCGTAGGGGAATATGGAGCTTGGGCGCCAAAAAATGGGGCAAGTCAGGCTGAGGCAAAATTATCGCCTCAACCCGATTTGCGCAATTTTTTTCGACTTCCAACCCCCATTGAAATGACTCCTGTCTTAGCAAAGACAGGAGTCATGCCCCCTTGCCCAATGGCCATGCCCAGGGGACTTCTGTCCCCTGGGCATGGTCATTGGGCATAGTGGCATGTAGGGGGGCACAAATCAGGCCCCCCTATGCCACAAAAACAAAATAAAAAATTACTTACCTGAACTTACCTTACGTTCCCTGGGATGGGTCCCTCCATCCTTAGGCGTCCTCCTGGGGTGGGCAAGGGTGACAGGGGGGGTCCCTGGGGGCATGGGAGGGCACCTCTGGGCTCCTTCCGAGCCCACAGGTCCCTTAACGCCTGCCCTGACCAGGCGCTAAAAAACGACGCAAAAGCGGCTGGACATCATTTTTTTTGACCCGCCCACTCCCGGGCATGATTTTTGCCCGGGAGTGTAAATACGGCGCACATGCCTCGGAGTCTATTGTTTAGACAGGAACGCCTACCTTGCATATCATTAACGCAAAGTAGGTGTCCACGCTAAAATCCACAGGGAACTTACATGTCCACGCTTTAAGAAATGCAAGAAAGATTTGGGGATATAGTACTGTGGAGAGATGAAGCACAGCCTTGAGATAACATGTCATCCTACACTAAATCTTGTCAGAATTTCTCAAAACTCTGCAGGTGGCATCATTGGCCTTATCAGCTTGAACATCAATTAGTCATCACTAGAGATCACAGCTAATACACCTTTGATGTATCTTGCCATGATGGTGGCGGCCACCGAGATTTATGGATCATACATGCAGACTAGTACCTTTATTACAAATTGGTCACGCTACAATAGGGTATTTACCACATGCGGTAAACACCATTACCAGGGGCAAGCAATTAAACATGTATTGTAAATTATTGTAAATACCCTCCTTTTATGAGGTTTCACAAAGGAAATGAGGCATAACATGCAACATTCCTAACATACCCATTTTGACAAATTTGACCCGCCCAGTTTATCAGGGGAAAACTTCAAGGGTGTGATAATTAACACAGAACTCGTAATTCTGATCACTGTGCAACATACCTTTACCAGCTCATCATCCACTTCCTAGTGACTGATGCAGTATGGACAGTGAGCAGAAAGCTCTCTTTTTTTACCACCCAGTGTCACATCATAAAGTGCTATGTATGCTCCTACATCAACCAAGATCCTAGTTTCTTTCTCTGGTTCTATGTGCCTCTTCTTCATCCAAGTGAGGCATGCTTAAGGGTCTTGCAGTCTCCTCAACCTTTGTGACATCACTTCTTGTTGGTAATATGGGCAGATGACATGCAAACATATTGTCTTGCATATGATTGCTGCTTCTTGTCAAGCTTGTACTCTTAATCCCAGAGTTAATAAACTTTGACACAACGCAATGCAGCAAGAGAAGTATTTTTGCTGCTTTGTATTAAAGGGAGAGAGCTGTAATGTGCCATAACTACTCCAATGTGGAGCATTTCTGCTCTCTTGTAACTTGCACACTTCTGAGTGCCTGGCACCAATGCAGGCACCCTTGCGCCATGAAGCAAGAGTGCCTGCATTGTGGTCAGAAAAGTTTTTTTTGCAGGAAGAGATATCTTCTTGCACAAAACTATTCTTAGAGGTCTATTCCTATTTTTATGTGTGCTGCAGAATGCACCTTAAATTCAAAGAGAAAGTAATCAGAAGTAGAGATATTTCTCCTGGTCACATTGTCCTCGGGGAGGCACACCATTTTGACACAAATCCTTGTTTACTGACATTAGTAAATATTGATTAGCGTCAAAATACATGGGTGGATGCATGGGAACTCCAATGCTCTACTCATGTAAAGCACAATGCGCTGCTTTGCTATTTGGAGAAAATCCCATGAAAAGCCACGCAAATGTGGATTTGTATGGCTTGGTAAATACCAAATGAATCTTACGCTGTTGCTGTGCCACAAAATTGGTGCAACCCCAAGGCAAAATGTTACTAAATCAGGGCCTTAGTATGTGATGGCTACTCTCTTAGAATATGATCACTGCTGAGCCGTCATCAAATCACGGCTGAACCCCTGGTTTATACTGGTAGGCAACAGGCATATGATCTCTGTGCTCATAGCCTGCACATCTAGAACAAGATGACTTCACCTCTGTCATATGATGGTTGCAAATGCTGGTCTACAGTGGTCTGTGTTGACATTATATTGGCCAATTGTCAGGCTTTACCACTGCATATTATCGTGGTAATCCCGGCATATGACAGCAGTCTCCCTGGCACATGATGCCGTAACACAGATATATGATGCAGTGTCTCTGGTATATGGTGTACAGTCGCTTAGCACTCAATGAAAGTGCTAGGCATGGGCAGAGCAGCTTTTCAGATATTGGTCCAAATTAATAGAGTACAAACTTTGCACAACCAAAAGGACATTGGGTATGAAATATGTCATAGAAACCCGAGTGATTTCCCAGGGCACAACGAGCAACATATTGCACCTTAGGCTTTCACACTGGCTTGAATGTTTAGTCTTTGCTCAAATGGTCAAGTCAACATGATACTCTGGAATATTTAGCTTGAACTGCATATTATGAATCCCTTTGCCCCAAGCCATGTTACCATCTGATGGAAGGTGAGCCACAGCGAAAATAGGCATCCTGTCCAAAAGAAAATAAACCACTGAAAAGCCAATACTGAAGCATGTTTCTCATTCATTTTCCAGGGAAATAAGTGAAAGAGGAAGTAGTGGGATCTGGGGCCTGGTGGACATTAGTAAAGAAAAATCCACTTTCCCCAGGACCTTTGAAAAAAAGAGAGAATGTGCTGCCTTCTATCAGGTGCAGCTGAGCCACTTGACCACAATCTTCTGTTTTCCTATTTTATTGTAATGATTTTTTTAGGCATGGAGAAGTAACATCATAAACAATAATATAACAGTAGAACGAAAATGTTTCAGTACATTAGAATTCAGCCACACGAAAACGCCGCTGCTACTTTCCAGTATGACAAGGACAGGCAATGTCTCCGACAAGGCTTGGCAGCATGAGTATAAATCTCCTAGAAGTGAAGCATAAATTAAGAATATAATGGACCGTTATATATGACGAGGAAAACATATACAAGGGAAACAAAGGGTTGCTACACCAGTATCGGAGTGAGTTGCAGCTGTGTCAGCCAAAAACAGTTCTTCTCAGTTCTACATTCTGGCAATGACCATTCCTCAAATTCAAGCATTTACTGACAACAGATGACTCTTCGGGACGTTTCACAAGGTCGCCAGTCGTCTATTCCACTTTTCTAATGCTCTCCTGTTGGACAGTTGCATAAATAGGTGGTTTCTTGAAAGTGCCAGGTGCAATAATTATCTTATTTCAGTCTGTTGCACCTTTGTCACTTTCACACCTTTCTGCCAAAATACATATAACTATTAGCTTCTCACACATCATTTCTGAAAACCTATGGGTCAAGAGCTCCATTAGTAAGAAGCCAAAAAGAGCCATCATTTTTGGAGGAGCCATTTGTCACCTGTGTCGTACATAAAGTAATGTAGGTTCTTTGGTGATTCCTTAACCTTATCACATGATGAAATGATTCCCACTTTCACAAAACTTTTTTGAGCCTTACAATTTTTTTTTACCAACACAAGTTCTAGTGGCATCTGTGAAGAGGCTTACGTGCAGGTCGCCTTTATATTTTTTGCCACTTAGTTTAATCCAAACCTCCCACGTATGCCACAGCCTAGGGATCTATTCTCGTTCTTTCTATAGCCCAGGACCATTGATGCAGCATGCACCAATGCACCTTAAAATCAGAACACTACATTCCATTCATGAAATCCCACGTTTTTTTTATTTATCAACGAGGGCTCCCCGGAAAGAGTTTTCCTGCTTCAACATCCCTCCCGTCCTCTAGGTACTACAAGATCCTGATTGTAATAAGATAGTGGAATCTGGGAGCTGAAGGCTTTTAGAAATAAATATGTTAAAGGTATTAGTAGGTGAGTCTGTCACAGAACATGGAGCATAGGATGCTTATTTAACTTAAGCTACATTGTAACAAAGGGAGCCCTATCAGATCACGCACTCTCAGAGGAACAAAAAAGCAATCTTCATGATATGACCATTGGTTGCAATATGCACCCTTGTTGTGGTCCATAAAATGTGTTGCCCAATAAAATGTCTTCATGTTTGGGAATGCTAAGCCTCATTTAGCCTTCAGGAGGCTGGGCATGCCTGTGGCCATTCAGACCCATTTAAGATTCCAGATACATTTCTGAATTGTGCCTTTCAATATACTGTGCCTCAGGGACGCAGTGGGAAGCATAGCATATAGAAGGTGTTTTCTAGGCAGAAGGATAACTTTCCCTGGTGTCATGAAGTCTAGCAACACTATCACAATTCTTCCTATCCTTTCAAGTGTTCATACCATGGTAACAAACCTCATTTCATATAGCACCATCATATTTCTTAAAGGAAATACTCAGAAGATCTGAATTTATCCCATACTACTAGTATGCCTTATATTTTCAACCTCGCTGCTAAGCTTCACCCTGCCGTATGCATGGGAATTGCAAAGGATATAACTCAATTTAGATAAAGGTCTTTGACTGCCTCATGGTCACCTGGAGGGAACTGCAAGCAGCCACCGACACCACTTTTACAGGTTGAGCAGAGAGGTGGGAGTAGCTGTCTGTAGCATAGAATCTTTGTATTATTTATGGCTCCTTTGACTTTGGCCAAGGACTCTTGTCTCCAAACAGCAGCTTATGAATACCTTTTTGAGAGAATAGTATGAAGGAGCTGTGAGGTGGAGGGACACATGGAACAAGCGAGTGCAAAGGAAAATTAGGATGTGCATGAGTGATGGAAAGTAGCCTGGATAAATGGTAGGATCGTAAGATGGATGGATTGATGAAGAGAAAGATGAACAGATGGATTGGAATAGGTATAGACATGGCTGGACTGGCCATACCTGACATCAGGTGCTTCCCCATCGGGCTGGGAGGGTAGAGGCCACGTTTGTTACTGGAAGACAGGTTTTGTAGCAGTGCAGCAGTTTTAAAAGCAGTCCAGAGTTCCTTGTATATCCAACAGTTTCAGGCAACAATAAAAGTGCCAAGATAACACTGGTGATTAAAGTGCCTGCTGGAGAGAGATGGAGTTTTGTCTAGCAGCAGTTTTGAGTCATGTAAGGGTTAATATGTCTGCTACAAAGAGCGTGTACTATGCAGATTACAGAACAGTATTTTATGCCCATAACTCAGTGGGATACTATTTTTGTACTGCAGAGCCTTTTGTTACTGTGCAGTTCATAAATTACAACCATAATCCAGTAAAGTGATCTGCGAACTGCCATCAAAGAGCTGCCTGCAAACTGCATGGTTTAGTTTAGAAAGTTCTGTTTTTTCCCAGTCTATGGTTATCCTAATGTTGCTAAAAAGGGTGAGTTTGGGTGGAAATAAATTGTTATTAGTAAAGTCAACCCTAATCACTGTTACTTTCTGAATCCTTAGTTTATGCGTCCCCAGACTAAATCTTCTTTAAAAATGCCTACTAGTACGGATCACATATAAATCCTGCACCTTCTAGTCTCCTTTGTCTTCTATAACAATTTCTATACACTGATTTACACAAGTATGATCCTTAGTCTCTGTATGTGTGTGTAATTTACAGTGCTCTAACACTTGTAAAACATTGTAGGAGAGGTGCTATAAGACAAATGAAATACACGTGGGAGAGGGGCTATGGAGAGATGAGAGCCACTGTTTCAGGGTGATGGTAAGGGAATCATTGCAAAGCCCCAATAAAGATTGCTGTATCCTGTGAACTGTAAGGTCATCATTTAATATGTCTTAAAAACTAAAACAATTGAATATATAATGAAAAATGTGTTGCAAAATGCACCATTTTTGCCATTTTTTTCCAAAGTTTCTTTGGGGGGGGGCCCTCACCCCCACAAGCCCTAATGTAGTGGTCAGGCTCACTCGCTATGTACCCTATGGAGCTGGTATGAGAATAATTTGCCAGAGCATCTTTGGGTTCTCAGTCCAGCCCTGTGTACAGAAGGAAGGGTGGATGGATGATAAATTCCATTACAAGCAGTTGTAGTCTTTCATCTACTTGAAGCTTTTTCAAGCATGCTTCAGACACAAAACTCAGATGGCAGTCACTGCTGTTAGACAGTCTTCAGAGGCTAGTTAATCATGGACATCACTTGTCAGCTTTCAACACTATTGACCACTCCCTTCTTCCTACCAGACTAAGAATATTGGAAAAAATGATTTGACCCTTAAGTGGTTACATCTCTTTCAAAGTGACTATTTACAAACCTCTTTTCTTTCACGATTCAAGTCCATAGCGAGAAAGATCAGCTGTGGCATTCCTCAGAGATCAGCCCCTCTTCATTACTGTGCAATATTTCCATGTTACCATTGGTCTCTTTCCTGCCTACTATGGGAGCACAGTTTTATATAGACGTAGATAACACAGTTGTTGTTTAAGTCATCATCACATGCAACCTCCTCTTCTCCCCTCCATCCATGGTATTCTTGCTGGAATTCTCATTTTGCACATCAGTGGATGACATCCAATAATTAAAAACAAAAACCTATCAAAAAAGAGAGATCCTTGGCACAGGCAACTCATCAGAAAAAAACTGAAGCTCCTCAAATTGACCTGAGGCACAGGGTCCTTCTCCACTTTCTTTAAAGGCCATCTGTAACTTGGATATCTACACAGATTCAAAACCTTCTTTCAAGTCACAAATATGCAAAGTTATTAGCTTCTGTTCTGACAGATCAAACTTCTAAGAACAATCCTTCCTTAGAATGTGATAGAACATTCTATCATTGCAGAAATGGCATGAGCCCTATCTTAGCTAAACTATGATAATGCTTTTGACCTAGGACAGCCTGACAACCCTAAAAGAAGACTCTTGTTAATATATCTTTAGTAAAAGCCTAAACCTGACCCTTGTTACTGGCTCAAGATACTGTGAGCTTGTAATTATCCACATTCGCAGAAATCTCCAGTGGTTTCCAGTTATGAAACAGTGTCACTCAAGACTCTGGTAGTGCTGGACAGAGTGATTTATAATTCTGTTCTAGCTTCTAGTCAAAGTGCCAAAGATAGACGTTTGGGGTATGTGGAGTCAAAGCGCAACTCCAACTGGTGTTAAATGTTTGAAGATAAAGAAAGCTTCACTCAGAAGTCTATGCATCGTTGGTCAAGAAACTTCAAGTAAGGCCATACAGAAAGGTACAGTGCTATTATGCAATATAAAGCTATACAATATAGAAAGTGCTACTGCTGAAGGTGGATAAAACCTGGTTTTGAGAGGGCAACAAAAAGCAACAGCAAATTACACAATAATGCTGTGATAGAAGCACTACGAGACAGAGATCAGCAAGGTGTCAAAAGTGAGCTTGAAAAAGCAGCAAGTCATATACAAGGAATGGTCATCTACTTACCAGAATCAATTAAAGAGAATCATCATACTGCTGCTGAAAGGGGCCCCAAGAAAAGGGCCTGTGGTTGTGCTTATGGAGCGGCACTACCTGCGGCAATGAGAGGCCCAGTAAAAGGCCATCCTGCCAATGGAGACAAAGAAAGAGGCCACTTTTCCTACAGGCATAAAAGATGACCCTAAGGTGAGCACATCACAGAGCCATGCGGAAGGTATGAATCAAATAGATCCTGATTTAGGGTTGATGGAGTCAGAGAGAGCTCCAGTCGCAGTGTCAGCCAATCATGTGAAAAGGTATAATGCTGACTCCTTCATGAATCCACCACCATCTTCGATAATGCCAAAAAGCAAAATATTGGCGATAGATGAGCTGCCTGGATAGAGACATTTGATAATTGATGTTGCAGTAGAAGAGACAGATAACAAAAACATGATCAAATACCTCAAAAACCTTGGTGGGGATGGCCTAAAAGAAGTCATAAAGAAAATGCACTGAGTAGATGAAGTTACGCACTGTTAAATTAAAGAAGCCTTGAATCTCAAATTCAATCCAATGCCGAATATAGATTATGAAAGATATATTTTCAGTCAAGAATGACAAAGAGTTGGTGAAACCATAGATGTATTTGTTGAAAAACTGGATATAGGCATACTCATAAAACACTGCAGAGTCAATTAATTTAATGATGAAAAACCAATACGTCTGAGTTATTGACGGATGTCTGTCAGATTCATTCAGAAGACGAATGCTGAGAGAAACTCTTAGTATGGAGAAAATTCTCATGGCTGCCAGAATTTAAGAGTGTGTCAATTGATAAGCTGCTGACATGGTGGCCAGAGGTACCCAAAGTGAGTCAGTCACAAACATGAAAAACAAGCAGAAACGCAAAGCTGAAAGACACAAGGTGACGTCTCCATGGAAAAAAAAGTTGTGTTTCCGATGCAGGTCGTCGTTTCCACATGAAGGTAAATGTCCTTCTAAAGGGCAGATATGCAAAAGCTGTGATGGTTTGCAAGTGAAGTGAAAAAGTAAGTGTGTCACTGTGAGAAGACAGGCAGTGTGCGATGTCGAGTTTGCATTTTAGGATTGCACCAGGACACTCAGTTTGCTACGGCAGTGCTGAGTGCATCTGGGTGCATGGCCCTGGAGGGTGGTACAATCAGTGCTGCTGCCCTCAGGGGCCTACCCTTAGTACCTCATGCCCTGGGGACCTAAGTACCGTTTACTAGGGGCATATAGTGGCAGCTAAAAGTGTTGCCAATTACCTTTGCAATTTTAGGGAAAGAACACTGGCACTGGGAACCTGGTTAGCAAGATCCCAGTGCGCTCCAGTCCAAGTTGCATCCAGAAGCCAAGCAAAAAGTGTGTGTGTGTGTGGGGGGGGGGGTTACTGCAATAAAGGGGCAGTTTCCCACAGTGGTGGTTGTCGTAATGTGTGTAGTTGTGAATGTGTGAATGTGTTTGTGTTGCTGATTGTGTAGGTTTTTGTGGTTGTGTCGTGTGTTGGTGCAGTGTCAATAGAGGGCATGTGTTGTGTCATGGATGTATGGCAATGTGTTTTCAGCATGTACCTGTTGTGTGGTGTTGGAATGGCAATGGGTATTGTGAGTATGTGGTGTGTTGTTTAGTGTGTTGTGTAGGTGGACATATCAGTCTTAACCAAAGTCTGCCACAGGACAGCCTTTAGGGACTCGCTGCTCCTCTCACCCTACCAAGAAGCACTTCAACAATCCTATCAACATGGTAAGCTGTAAGGAGAGATGTGCGCCAACTACAGCAACAGGGCAACGCATCAGATTCCAAAAATGACTAAAATGGATGTAATCCTTCAGATGTAGGCCTTACAGGGGGCCGTCGTTTGTAGGGTGAGCAGCAACTCACCACTGGCACTAAGGGCATCATGATGCTGCCTCGCCCCCTTTAACAGACTTCAATATCAGAAGAACTCCCCCTCCTTTCCCACAACTGTTGTTGGATATGAATCCCGCTAGTGACCTGAACCCTCAACCCTTTGATTGTTATGTTCCCCAGAGGGGAACTCCCCAGTATTATTGTTATATGTTCTCTTCCCTTCCCTCTTGCTCGACAGTCCCCACCTTGATATGCACACTCCATTCATTGTCATTTAACAAGCCACGTACAGGGATCTGCAGAGCTTACTTTCTGCCCGTCTAGCTTAGAGCCAAACTGGGCACTGATTATGATACTAAGCCTTAATATATGGGGCCTCAATGCACTGGCAAAGAGAATAGCACTTCTTTCCTTTCTTAGAAATTCCAAGTGCGACATCAGCTTGCTTTAGGAAACACATCGCTGGACAGGTTGGAAACATCTATAGCCTTGCTGGTTTCAACGTCGGTGCTTTTCTTCTGGAACCGGGAAGAGGGCAGGAGTAGCAATACTGACCGCCTCACATTTCCCAGGAAGGTATTACAGACACAATTGGAGCTGCCTGGCAGGCTCCTATCCCTGCGAAAGGAGGTAAGGGGTTATACCTTCATGATTGCGACTATACACTCCCCGAATGACCATCAGGAGGCCTTTCTTGAGAAAGCAGTGGGGCCAGTGGTGGCCACTATGAACGCAGACATACTCATTGGGGGTGATTTAAAGTTTACTTTTAAAATTCTGAGTTTGTGCTTCTCCAGATCAAACACTCTTAAACTATATTGCCTACCAGTATGGCTAAGGTGACTCCTACACCTTGTAGTCCTCTATCGTGTGTAACATTTCCTATGCACTGATTTATTCACATATGCTTGATTTGCCTCTTCGAAATGTGTTTATGATGTAAAGTGCTCAGACATGTTACACTAATAAGAGTGGTGTTATAAAACTAATTAAATTAATCTGAGAGAGAGTGGTTATGGAGACTTGAGGGCACTGTTAAAAGATAGTAATGAGAGTGGTAGTGGGGGGTGCCAACAAGCATTGTCGCACCGGGTAACATCAGCGCTAAAGCCAGCCCTTTTACTAATAAAAATTGTTTTCTACCCAAATGAACCCTTTTTGCAACATTAGGATAATGAACAACTGGGTTAAAAATCTTAATGCTCTAAACTAGACCTTGCAGTTTCCACACAGCTCTTTGGTGACGGTTTCTAGCTCACTATTCTATGTTAAGATTTTAACTTATAAAATGCAAGTAACTAAAGGATCTCTCTGACAAAAGCAGTTACCTACTGACCTATTTACATTACATGCACTTTGTGATCAGCATGTTACACGTTCTTTGCAGCAGGCCCATTAACCCTCTGTGATACCTCACGACAAGTTGAAACTTCCACTACATAAAACTCATCTCTCTCTCTCCATTAGGTCCACTAATCACCGGAGTTATCTTGACATTTTAATTGTTACCTGAAATTTGCTGGAAGCAAGGGAACACGGCAGCAGGTGCTTTTAAAACATAATAAATGCTTGTGGCTCTGACCACGCTGCCCTGTATTTTAGCCCCCTGTACACACGTCGAGCTCTGCAGCTTTTGGCCACTTGAATACGGCAGATACCAGATGCCTGGAAAAACACATACCTCTAACACACTGTAAATCAAAATTAAGAAAAAAAGACAAATTAAGGGTTTTCTAAACAGACCATAGTATCTAGATTTAAAAAAAGAGATCTGGCAAAAACGTAGGTTAGTAATTACTGGAACGTTACACTTCCTTTCATTCACTACCGTTGTTATTAGGTGACTTTAACTCACAAGGAATGGGAGAGGCACTACCCCAACTGACTGAAATTGACATTTATTCTACAAAAAGAGTTATGCAGACTATTAATGAATTGTAAACCTCTGATGAAACAAATCATAACCTAATTAAATAGTAGGTCATTGCAATGCATATGATTGCTTATGTTAAGATAAATTCTAGTTAATTAAGAAAGGTATTGAATGAACCTATAAATAAAGCCATCGATGAATCAGTTATCACAAGCACACTCCTTGTCTATCTTAACTTGACATCAGTTTCCCTTTTCAAAATGGATCATTTTAGATGATGATACAGTAGAGTATGCCATCAGCATCACCCATTACCCTTGAAATTATGGGCTGAACAGTGGCTCAGCCCATAATTTCAAGGATCTCTGCCCACCTGCTGCCAGACTGAATGCAGACCTTTAACTCTCCATGCCCTTGGGCATTGTTAAAAACACACTGAAAACAGCAATAGTAAAACCGCTTCAGAAGCTTCAATCCAACTCAGATGATCTGGCCAAGTACAGGCTAGTTCCAGCATCTTACCGATTTAGGCTCTTCACAGTTCTAATCATCAATCAGTTAGAGACGCACGACCTACAGGCCCAATGCCAGACAAGCCCTCGACCAGCCCCATGTACTAAACTTCCATCACAACTTTTATGAATCATGTAAATATGGGGTTTGTATAGGCAAAATATTGAGCCTCCTCGATCCTCTGGGATCTATGATCAGCTTCCCGCACAGCTGATCGTAACATTTTGCAGGGAAAAGCCCCTTCCTCTGGCCTTCATGACACAATACAGGGCATTGTCAGATCCTTTTTATTCTCCTCCTCACTGGAATGGTCAATGTCCTCATTTTTATCTTTGTCTCAGACGAATTAACTCAGGGGTCCTTCAAGGTTTTGGGAAAAATTTCTCACCATCATTCTTTATTATTGATATGTCTCGCCCGCCCCCCCCCCCCCCAACTCACTAGATTTGACATTTGGGTTATAAGTATTAAAAGTATACTAAAGATACCAAAGTGGTGTTCAGATTAGGATCCAAGAATGAAAAGGACACATCTATACGATTGCCTAGAATCCATTAAAAATTCAGCCTGTTACAACTTTCCTAATATGAATCACTTAAAAAACATACACTACTGGTGGGAACCCTAAGTTCAATTTGTCCTCTAGATGTCTGGCATAAATTAATAGGAGAATCCTAAAGTTCAGGTCAAAAAAAGGGAAAACCTTGATTTTTCGCAAATTCTTAACTTAATTATTGCCTGATACTCACAACTGGAAGATCTTGAATGAGTATTTGTAAAAAGTGAAAAATCGAAAAAGGTGCTTACTTCATTGTCGCAAGTTGAGATAGAACTTGTTCTACCAAAGCTAGAATATGGTAAAAGTGCATAGCTAGGCTTTCCACCTTATCAACAATGTTGTTTCATAATATGGCAACCACTTCACTTTTCCCTGTGAAATGATGGACTCAGATCACACCAGCACTGTAGTCACTTCTTGACTTCCACTGACTGAATCTGCTTAAAACCGCTTTGTATATCGCGTCATGCCTTCACACTAAGGTTCCCTGTTTTTGTGGGTAATAAAAATGTACCTTATGTTCCTCCAAGATCCTCTGAGTGAGCAGAACGAACGAGGGTGAAAGCCGTTTTGGCAGAGACATCCTGGCTCTTGAATAGCCTCCCTGCTCACTTGAGGCACATCAAAAGACCATCTTATCTTTTCCCACACTCTGAAAATGTTGTTCTACACCCACAGCTACATTCACGTCTGCATGTTTTTAACTCTTAATATGAACACCAAGACGACACTTGTTTAGAGCACTATGCAACAATGCTGTTCAATGTATGCATATTTAATTCTCCAGGCTTTAGGTTCCAAAAGATCTTTAATTTCAGCTAAGCTATTGCGATTTTTATTTTTAAATGCTGTTCAGATTGTGCGGGCAGATTTTTAAAAAGCCATAAAGTCTGCCAAGAAGGTATATTCTGGAAAAATCACTATATTTCAATGTGCCTCAGATTATAATCATGAAGACAAGAGCTGGTGCACTAGTGACTTTACCTGTATTAATATTTCAAATGCGTTGAATATTCTTTTTACAGTTCCATACACTTTGTGACTATAAATGCTATAGAGAAAAAATCACTGCTCTTTGAAATGGTTATTGAAAGCATAAACCTCTTCCTTCCTTCTCGCTGTTCACACTTCTCTATCCCATCAGTAGGTTCATTGACAATGAAACAACCATAAATATCCATATCACATGTACCACTTATGAATGAATGAAATGAGACTTGCACTTATATCCAATGACATCTTGGCTCTAAAAACAGCGAACCAGGGCAGAGAATGGAGCCTTAAGAATACTGAAACAGATTAAAGCTTTAACCCCTTTGCCGCCATGGACATAATGGTTACGTCCATGGCAGCGCCCGTGTGGCTCCATGGACGTAACCATTACGTCCTGCCACCGGCCCTCGGGGGGAGCGCTAGCGCTCCCCCGACGGCCGCCCCCCCCAACCCTCCAGGCCAGGGCTGAAAGGGAAATCCGTTCCCCTTCCACCCCGACCCCCCCCACCCCCCCTGTGACGTCAGCGCGCGAGCGCACGCTGACAATCACAGAGCCTCCCCCATCGCTTCCAGCGCGATTGGAAGAGAAATGCCTTGCATTTCTCTTCCGATCACGCGGGGGAGGCTGAGAGAGGCTTCAAAGGGAAGGAAATACATTCCCTTCCCTTTGAAGTCTCTCTCTTCGTTTTGGCAGCCAGATTGCAAGCCATCCGGCTATCAAAACGCCCACTAGACACCAGGGATATCTTTTTTTATAAATGAAATTTACATAAGGGAGCGACCCCTTGGGCAAGGGTCGCTCCCGGGGGGGCTTTTTTTTTTTTAAGGCCTTTTCTGCCGCCCCCGGGGGCAGAAACCTGTAGGCACCAGGGATAAATTTTTTTTATTTTTTTTTTAGGTGTGGGGAGCGACCCCTTAGGCAAGGGTCGCTCCGATAGGGAGCAAATTATATTTAGGACATTTCTGCCCCCCTCGGGGGCAGATTGCGCTATTTTTATGAGGCCAATCTGCCCCCAAGGGGAGCAGAAACCACTAGACACCAGGGAGTTTTTTTTCTGTTCGTGAATTTCACGCAAGGGGAGCAACCCCTTAGGCAAGGGTCGTTCCCCTGGGGGGGGCAAATTTATTTTAGGCCATTTCTGCCCGCTTGGCGGCAGATCGGCCGATTTTAGGTCAATCTGCAAACCACTAGGCACCAGGGATCTTTTTTTTTGCGCCGTCAGGCAAGGGGAGCGACCCCGTAGGCAAGGGTCGCTCCCTTGGGGAGGGTGGGGGCACATATATTTTAGGCCATTTCTGCCTCCCCGGGGGCAGATCGGCCTATTGTTATGAGGCCGATCTGGGGGCAGAAACCTCTAGGCGCCAGGGCTAATTTTGTTTTGTGTGTTTTTCTTTTTTGTTTGTTTGTTTTTTGAGATGGGGAGCGACCCCTAAGGCAAGGGTCGCTCCCCTGGAGGGGCAAATTGTATTTAGGCCATTTCTGCCCCCTTTGGGGGAAGGTTGGTCCATATGCCCCGCACCAGGGATCTTTTTTTTTGCGCCGTCACGCAAGGGAAGCGACCCCGTAGGCAAGGGTCGCTCCCTAGGGGGTTTGGGGGGCAAATTTATTTTAGGCCATTTCTGCCCCCCCGGGGGCATATCGGCCTATTGGTATTAAGCCAATCTGCCCCCGGGGGCAGAAACCTCTAGGCGCCAGGGAAAATGTCTTTTTTTTTTTTTTTTTTTTTTTTAGAGATGGGGAGTGACCCCTTAGGCAAGGGGTTTCTCCCCTGGAGGGGCAAGTTGTATTTAGGCCATTTTTGCCCGTTCTGGGGGCAGATCGGCCGATTTTAGGTCAATCTGCCCCCAAGGGGGGCAGAAACCACTAGGCAACAGGGATCTTTTTTTTTGTGCCGTCACGCAAGGGGAGCGACCCCGTAGGCAAGGGTCGCTCCCCGGAGGGGGGGGAGAAAATTTATTTTAGGCCATTTCGGGCAGATCGGCCTATTCCTATTAGGGGATCTGCCCCCGGGGGCAGAAACCTCTAGGTGCCAGGGCTAAATGTTTTTTTTTGGTTTTTTTTTGTTTGTTTGTTTATTTAGAGATGGGGAGCGACCCCTTAGGCAAGGGTCGCTCCCCTGGAGGGGCAAATCGTATTTAGACCATTTCTGCCCCCCTTGGGGCCAAATCGGCCGATTTTAGGTGAATCTGCCCCCAAAGGGGGCAAAAACCACTAGGCACTGAGGATCTTTTTTTTTGCGTCGTCATGCAAGGGGAGCGACCCCGTAGGCAAGGGTCGCTCCCTTGTAGGGTGTGGGGGGGCAAATTTATTTTAGGCCATTTCTGGCCCCAGCTAGAGGCCAAAATCCAGAGTAGGCACTTTTAAAAAAACACCTCTGTTTTCTGTGAAAAAATGTGATGTGTCCATGTTGTGTTTTGGTCCATTTCCTTTCGTGGGCGCTAGGCCTACCCACACAAGTGAGGTACCATTTTTATCGGGAGACTTGGGGGAACGCTGGGTGGAAGGAAATTTGTGTCTCCTCTCAGATTCCAGAACTTTCTGTCACCGAAATGTGAGGAAAATGTGTTTTTTTTAGCCAAATTTTGAGGTTTGCAAAGGATTCTGGGTAACAGAACCTGGTCAGAGCTCCACAAGTCACCCCTTCCTGGGTTCCCCTAGGTCTCTAGTTTTAAAAAATGCACAGGTTGGGTAGGTTTCCCTAGGTGCCGGCTGAGCTAGGGGCCAAAATCTACAGGTAGGCACTTTGCAAAAAACACCTCTGTTTTCTGTAAAAAAAATTGGGATGTGTCGACGTTGTGTTTTGGGCCATTTCCTTTCGTGGGTGCTAGGCCTACCCACACAAGTGAGGTACCATTTTTATTGGGAGACTTGGGGTAACGCTGGGTGGAAGGAAATTTGTGGCTCCTCTCAGATTCCAGAACTTTCTGTCACCGAAATGTGAGGAAAATGTGTTTTTTTTAGCCAAATTTTGAGGTTTCCAAAGGATTCTGGGTAACAGAACCTGGTCAGAGCCCCACAAGTCACGCCATCTTGGATTCCCCTAGGTCTCTAGTTTTAAAAAATGCACAGGTTTGGTAGGTTTCCCTAGGTGCCGGCTGAGCTAGGGGCCAAAATCTACAGGTAGGCACTTTGCAAAAAACACCTCTGTTTTCGGTTAAAAAAAATGGGATGAGTCCACGTTGTGTTTTGGGCCATTTCCTTTCGTGGGCGCTAGGCCTACCCACACAAGTGAGGTACCATTTTTATCGGGAGACTTGGGGGAACGCTGGGTGGAAGGAAATTTGTGGCTCCTCTCAGATTCCAGAACTTTCTGTCACCGAAATGTGAGTAAAATTTGTTTTTTTAGCCAAATTTTAAGGTTTGCAAAGGATTCTGGGTAACAGAACCTGGTCAGAGCCCCACAAGTCAACCCATCTTGGATTCCCCTAGGTCTCTAGTTTTAAAAAATGCACAGGTTTGGTAGGTTTCCCTAGGTGCCATCTGAGCTAGGGGCCAAAATCTACAGGTAGGCACTTTGCAAAAAACACCTCTGTTTTCTGTAAAAATAAAATTGATGTGTCCACGTTGTGTTTTGGGCCATTTCCTTTCGTGGGCGCTAGGCCTACCCACACAAGTGAGGTATCATTTGTATCGGGAGACTTGGGGGAACACTGGGTGGAAGGAAATTTGTGGCTCCTCTCAGATTCCAGAACTTTCTGTCACCGAAATGTTAGGAAAATGTGTTTTTTTAGCCAAATGTTGAGGTTTGCAAAGGATTCTGGGTAACAGAACCTGGTCAGAGCCCCACAAGTCACCCCTTCTTGAATTCCCCTAGGTCTCTAGTTTTCAAAAATGCACAGGTTGGGTAGGTTTCCCTAGGTGCTGGCTGAGCTATGGGCCAAAATCTACAGGTAGGCACTTTGCAAAAAACACCTCTGTTTTCTGTCAAAAAATGGGATGTGTCCCCGTTGTGTTTTGGGGCATTTCCTTTCGTGGGCGCTAGGCCTACCCACACAAGTGAGGTATCATTTTTATCGGGAGACTTGGGGGAACATAGAATAGCAAAACAAGTGTTATTGCCCCTTGTCTTTCTCTACATTTTTTCCTTCCAAATATAAGAGAGTGTACAAAAAAGACGTCTATTTGAGAAATGCCCTGTAATTCACATGCTAGTATGGGCACCCCGGAATTCAGAGATGTGCAAATAACCACTGCTCCTCAACACCTTATCTTGTGCCCATTTTGGAAATACAAAGGTTTTCTTGATAGCTATTTTTCACTCTTTATAATTCAGCAAATGAATTGCTGTATACCCGGTATAGAATGAAAACCCAAGGCAGGGTGCAGGTCATTTATTGGCTCTGGGTACCTAGAGTTCTTGATGAACCTACTAGCCCTATATATGCCCGCAACCAGAAGAGTCCAGCAGACGTAATGGTATATTGCTTTAAAAAATCTGACATTGCAGGAAAAAGTTACAGAGTAAAACGTAGAGAAAAATTGTAGATTTTTTCACCTCAATTTAAAAAAAAAAAAATTCAGTTGTTATTTTCTGTAGGAAACCCTTGTAGGATCTACACAAATTACCCCTTGCTGAATTCAGAAATGTTTCGGTTTCTGGGATCCAGCATTGGTTTCAAGCCCATTTCTGTCACTGACTGGAAGGAGGCTGAAAGCACAAAAAATCGTTAAAATGGTGTACGTCCCAGTAAAATTGCAAACTTTTGTTGAAAAATTGGGTTTTCTGATTCAACTCTGCCTGTTCCTGAAAGGTGGGAAGCTGGTGATTTTAGCACCGCAAACCCTTTGTTGATGCCATTTTCAGGGAAAAAAACACAAGCCTTCTTCTGCAGCCCCTTTTTCCCATTTCTTTTTTAAAAACGAAATTTTCACTGTATTTTGGCTAATTTCTTGGCCTCCTTCTGGGGAACCTACAAAGTCTGGGTACCTCTAGAATCCCTAGGATGTTGGAAAAAAAGGACGCAAATTTGGCGTGGGTAGCTTATGTAAACAAAAAGTTATGAAGGCCTAAGCGCGAACTGCCCCAAATAGTCAAAACGTAAGACTAACTTAATGAGAAAATGTCAATAAGTCATCAAAAAAGACTCCTTAATTCCTAGCTCATTTTACTGGTGTGGGTAGGATGCCAAACTCCATCGTTCACCCTTATTTAGAACAGATTGAAGAGTCTACAGTATAAAAGGATCGTTATCGTTTCTGCATTTAACTTTAAGCAGTCTTCATCTAGGTACTGACTTAATGCATACAGTTGTCAAAAGAATTCATCTCTGACTGGGCATCGTCAGAGATGGTGGTAATTACTTTAGTATCATCTGCATAAGAAATGAAGGAGAATGATTATATCAGATTTGGGAGTTGCAAAATATAAAGATTCAAAAGGGTAGGGCATACCTATGGGCCTTGAGGTACCCCACATAGCAAGGGAAAATGTTTACATGTGAAGTGATTGCAGTCTATAGTTTGTGACCGGTCTGTCTGGGAGGAATGGTAAAAAATCAAGTGCCATGTCCATAATTCCTAATTGAGCTAAGTGTGTCACTAGCACAGACAACTTCACAGTATTGAATGTTGCAGAAAGATCTAACAAAATAGGGATGTCAGAGCCTCCACGGTTGACAATACATCAGATATCCTTATGACGTCTACCAGTGCCAACTGTGCTGTGAACACATCTAAAGCCTGTTTGTAACATATGCAAAAGCTCATTGATGTCCAACACATACATCAGTTCTAAACGTAATGCTTACCCCAAAACTTCGGCAGGTAGAAACAATAGACAAATCAGCAGTAATTCTTAGGTTGAGAGCAAGCGCTTTGGCCTGTTGTAATCTATCTGTGGACTTTTAACCCCGCCCACCCCAAGCCAAACACTTTCACTCGTTCATGTGCTTGCCTTTCAAAAATCATTTGTTATCATTGGTAAATGCTTTATGTTTGTCTTTCCTTGGGGCAGTTTTGTTACCCGCTTGACCATTGACCCTGATACATGGATAATTGCACGTTTGCTGATATGTTTGACTACAAGCAAACTTATTTTGCCTTTTGTGTCTCTCCTTCACGTTCATGCTTATGGCTGCCATGGTGCTTTAAATCAGCTCGCTAATGTCAACTGTTTTACTTTTCATTTTATGTGGCAATTAAAGTGCAGTTAGGAATTCACAGTGCTAGTAGCTCTAACTCTAGCAAACATGAGACCCATTGCATTGCAAATTCTCCTTTAAATCCTTCAGACTGACTGAAGTCTTTTTAATCAGAGAGATAACTGTGACTTGCTTCTAAACATGTGGGAGAATTCCTGAAACAATTACCTCATTACAAAGCTCAGTTAGAGGTTTAGAGATAATGTTAGAGACCAGCTGCAGAATGCGTGAGGGGCAAGGATCTGTTGGTGGGCCTGATTTCACAGTAAGAATGAGATTTTTCACTTGTGGTTTAGTAAGATTAGAAGATAACTGCAGAATCGGAACGACGGATTCCCTAACATTAGGAGTGTAAAAACATTCTAAATCAAGTGAACTGACTGGGGAAAATTCCAGGTAGATATCATTGATTTTAGTCTGAAAAAGAATTGCTAGTTCATCACAAAAGCAAGGATGTCATTTAGGGGTCGCAAGTGCGAGCCCTAGCTTGCCCCTTGCATCCCTTGCACTGCCTCTGTGACCCCTGCCCTCAGAGCTGGCTAAATGAAGGGCCAGGAATACAGCGGCAGCTCGTCCTTATGGACATTGCTTTGGGCTCCACTGCCTTGTTTTCAATCAGTTTTTTTTTTTACTTTATACTAATAGTGAATAATATATTCCCTATTATATATTATTCACTATTATGGTAATAAAAAATGGAATACAGTTAGCTGGAACATTATACTCCTTGGTAGATGAGGTAAGTAAAAAACTTTTAAATGAATGTTGTGTGCATGCTTGCGGGTGAGTGTGCTCATGTAAAAGAGAGTGTGTATGAGTGAATGTGTCTTTATGTATGCATGTGTCTGTGTGAGTGAATGTAAAGTTTAAATGGTTTGTGAAGTCACTTCCACTACTAGGTCCAACTTTAGCGCTGGTGGCGCCCTTTGCAACTTTTTTGGTGCCCCCCCACATCCCATGACCACCTCCATGGATTCCCTCACTACTCCCCAGCAAATGTGCACCTCATCTCTCTATAGCCCCCCTTTCACATACATTCATTTGTTTTAAAGTGCTTGAAAAGGCTGGCTTTACTAATCCATCCAGGTATCCAAAGAAAATATAGTTCTGTTCTTTTCAGTAGGCATATTTACCCTCTATGCTAATTTATGGCGAATCAAAGCTGCCTAGACAAAATTTCCATCCCTCTCCCTCTAGCAGGATCATTAATCACAAGAGGTATCGTGACATTTTAATTGCTTCCTGAAGGCTGGATGCACAAGGAACTTTTCAGCAGATGCTCTTTAATCGGAAGTTTCTAAGTCATTGCTAAAAACAGCCCCCCCTGAGGTCAGTGTCCCCAAATTCAGGTCAACACCAGGTGCAGCTGCACCACTCGCACTGCCCTAACGCTGGCCCACTGCAACCCCTGGTATTTTGGTGAATTGACATCCATGCACAAAAGGCCTGTGACATAGCTCTAGTAGCCGAAATGGCATGTTGGCAAAAATCTTTAACCACATACAAAAGGTCCTTTACTGGGGATTTTAGTATTGTCAGTTTTGTGAGTGAAATATCTAGAACTCTCTTTAACGATCACTTATTTGCACTTGCGTAATACTTCTTTGTATTTTATTTTTTCTTCTGGATTACATGATTTTCTCAATTTTTCTCATGCTTGTGGCATTTTTGCTTCAGCTTTGTAAGAATCTTCGAGTAGCAGGGTGCAGAAAGCTTGGTCTATCTCTGATTTATCTCCTGTACAGGTTTGACTGTAACTACATCGAAAGTAAACCAATTTGCATATGCAGTGGCCACGTTTTGAGTGCAAGAAAGAAGAGCGATTTTGTGTCCCAAATTGAGACTGAGTAATTTTATTCCATACTTGCATGCAACAAACATGATTAGGCACACAGGGAGTTTTAAAAATAGAGGGTACCCAAATCTTAAAGACAACTGCCATGTGGTCAGACCAGGTAAGCAGAAGAACAGAGTTTAAATTTTGGTCAGATTGTTTGTGAAAAGAACCTCTAGTGAATGTGTTGGGACATCCACAAGTTTAATTAGTCCAAACTCGGTCAGGGTATAGATGACCATAGCTGTATATTCATTATTAGTAAGATTTAGATGATAGTTCAAATCTCCAAGCAGTGATCATACGGTCAGTATAAAATCGGTTGTAGGCTGACATATGCTCTCTCCAGAAAAGGTGTAGGAGGATTTAACCTTAGAGACAAAAAGAGGTATCCTTGCAAAGCAAAGAGGTGAAGGTTATCAAGATAAACCAATGCTAATCCTTTGTCGGCCCAATCCTGCCTGAGTATAGAGTGACCTGTGGGGATAGACACGGCTATGCCTGGGGCAAAGTAATCTTGAAACAAAGTTTCAGTTGCTAAAATAATATCTAACTTCTGTGACTCAACAAACTCCCAAAATTAATTTTTCCCTAAGGATTTGGCCTTGATGAGAAATCACCAGATTCTAGCATCTGTAGCTTTAAATTTAAGTAAGCTTGATCTCCCCATATCCAGTTTCATCGGGTGGGGAGCTTTAGGCATACCACTGATGAAGCAGAAAAAGAAAGACTAACAAATATTCATATATCATGTATCAAAATCGTATAAGGTAGTGTGATTTTAGCAAAGAAAAATAATGTACGTGGGGAAATGTGCCCACGAGGTAGTTCGCCATTATTATAAACGAGCTTAATTAATCATGAAGAATCGACAAATGTAGTAATCCGTCACAATTGCGAATGTATTCTATGATTTTCTTGTTGAAACTGTTTTATGCTTAGCTTAAGTTTAGCAGAGGCTTTGGCCTAGTGGTCTCACATTTAACTGCGTGGTTTTCACTTGTATTAACAAAGACACATTTTACTTTAAGGTTGTATTTTTCCAGTAGAAATGACTAATACACTTATCTCAAGGTTTCGTGCTAGGCTGGTTTCATCCCCTTTGAAGCAAGGTCAATTCCTGCAGGTGCAGACAATAAAGACACTGATATAGAATTCATTGGTAAACTTTGTTGCTACTTGTGTTCCAAGGCCCCAAGGACACCTTATGCATAAATGAGTACTAAGAGAAAGACACTATTCATTGGTCAAAAGGAAGCCACCCTATGAACCCTCCAATGGAAGACCCTGAAGAATTTGGAACGTTTCTTACTTAAACCCACCGGACGAAGAGAAGTCAGCCATTTTCTTTGATGCCATTTTGAAGCCTGATTCAAGATGCCATTTTAAATGACACCTTGATGCCTTTTCTCTGCCGCAGAGAAAGAGACTTTAATAATTCTCACCCTAGAGACTTTAATTTTAATTTTGCCCCGTCTTGTCCATGCAGTAACTTTTGCCCCATTCTCCTTGCTGCCGCAAGGAAACTTGCCTTAACTTTGCCCCTTTGAAATCTGCCCCATGCTGATCGAACCGGTACCTGAAGGACGAAGACTTTTCCTTGAATGCTGATTGTATTTGGTAAATATGAAAGGATAATTGTATTATGCATTGTGTTTTCCTTTTTAGGTACCAACTGCTTATTTTGATAGAACCCAAGCTAGAAGTTCTTCTAAATTTGTGCTGACTAAATTCGTTTTGCATGAAGCCCCACATGCCAATGCTAATTAGAGGCTAGTCGAGGTATTCATCTGATGCACCATGCTACATTGAAATCTTGTTATGCTGACCAATGTAAGCAATTAGTCAAATTCAGTTACTTTTATTAGTGATTTGCATTGCTATAACTGAGTGCATTATAATCCAGATATTGCGTAGATTGCGTTTCTTCCGTCGCTATGGACAGCTAGTAATGTTCGTATACGTATATCATTTGATTTTGAGACTTACTTATGTTGTGCTAGCTTTGTTAATATAGGGAAATAAACTCATTAACTTTTAATAAACTGGTGTGATTATTTATGACTGAAAGGTCATGGTGTGTCAAATACTGATTACTATTGATTCTTGATTGTTGATTTATTATTAATTGATTATTGATTTGAGTGATCCGACTATTCTTGGATGAGGAGAGCCCAACTAGGTCAAAAGGTTCACCGACCTCCAGCGTGTCCAAGTACAAGTAATTTATAAGATCTGGACGCGCTATCACCACTACGATATTTACAAAAGAGGGGCTCAGCGAGAACCAGCCATGCTGACAAGTAGGCTACTGATCCACATTCAGAGACTCTAAATTCAAAGGCAAACAACTATAAGGCTTACCTGAGTCATTAAGGTGAAGCAATAGGTCTTGAGAGTATAACACACCTACTAGGGACCTCTATAGTAATAGTTCCTGGTGCTCTGCACTGTCCAGGCACGGATGGGTGCACAGAAGCTTGTCACTGATGTGCCAGTGGCCTGCCCGCTGTGCTCGTTTTCCGCACGGGTTTGTGGTGCATTGGAGTTTAAAAACTCTCCCACAGAAAGGGAGCATGACTACGGCCTGACGGATTGCGTCTCCTTAAAAACAGCATGGTACTAAAATAAAAATCAAACTGGAGTCCAGCTGCTCCAAATTACCCTAATGCGTTCCCCTATCAGACAAGCTTACTGAAAATAACACAACCTAAAAGTTTAGGGCGAACTACGAGCACATTAGCTAAGAATAAAGAAGGAAAGGTCCTTCAATGTGGTGTTCAAGGTGATGCGGAGCAGGTCACCTCCAGACTGCAAGCACAAGATGCTTTACCAGAAAACAAAACAGCACCTATATATGCAACATGGAGAAGTGAATAAGGATCAATCAGGCCCTCTGACTACATAGGTTTCGTACAGGATGGACAACCTTCCACTATAAAATATTACGACTAAACAAGTTAAAAAACTTTTCTTACTTTATATGTGTGCTGTACAGTGTTGCACACATGCAAAGTCAGAAAAAAAGAGTCTTATTTTTGGTGCAAATCCATGTCTCCTAGTGTTAATAGACAGGGTTTTGCATCAAAAAGCATGGGTTGTTGCATGGTGACGCCCAGGTACCACCCACATAATGCCCCCTTTTCCACTAAGAAATCCAAAACAGTGCTACGTGTCTGTTACTTTTTCTTACTAACCTACACAAACACCAATTTGCATTGGTTGGTAAATTCCCAGAAAGGTTTTGGGTCAGGTTTGTGTTAAAAAAGTAATGTAAACCAGATGCAAAACATTTGTAAATCTTGGCTGTAGTGTTCTTTGAAAAGGTGTGTTCTGATACTGATCTCAATGTTGCTCTAGATGCTGGATGGAAAAGGACCATTACGTACTTTTTATCTTCCTTGTCTCTTTTCATCTCAAATCTGGCAGCCCTCACTCTATGAAAGGTGTAGTCCATTAGAGGTGGATATCTTCCATCAGGGATGGTTTGATGCAACTGAGATGTTCTGTAGCATGTGAGGTGTCTTACATGGGGTCATTGCAACATCTGGGAGGCACTGTAGCAGGCAATTTCCTTTATCTAAATGACAGAGTGCAAGGGCTGTGATGCCTGTTCTTAAGGGACATGGCTGGCCCTATACCTAATGGTACCCAGTATGACAGTCTTTTTTGCCCCCCCCTAATAACTCCCCCTCCACAGATTCCTCACTCCCACCCTCTAGTGCCCCTCATCTCTCCATAGCCCCCTCCCACATGCATTTCATTCGTTTTGAAGCACTGCTCATCCCAGTGTAGGGTGTCAGAGCACTTTACATCACACACACATTATACAGAGACAATGAATCATGTATGTGTAACTCAGTCTATTTCAATTGTTACAAAAGACAAAGAGGATTACAAGGTATAGAAGCACATTTTAAGAGTGTTTGGTGAAGCACAAACTCGAGATTTAAAACATGCCATGGTGGTAGGAGTTGGCTTTTTAACTAAGAATGCAATTCTTCCCAAATGAACTCTTTTAGCAACATTAGGATAATGAAAGACGAGAAGAAACATAATATTCTAACCTATACCATGCACTGTTTGCAGCTTTTTGTTGACAGTTATTAGCTCACTGTGCTATATTAAGATTGCAAATTATGAACCGGACAGCGACAAAAGGAGCTCTGTGACAAAAACAGTATCCCACTGAGCTGTGCACATAAAATACTGTTCTGTGATCTGCATGGTCACGTTCTTTGCAGCAGTAATATCAACCCTCTGCACTGCCTCACATGAGTCAAAACTGCCAGTAGACAAAACCCCATCTCTCTCCAGCTGGAATAACCCAGAGCTATCAGCCATTTTTAATGTTGCTTGAAAATGCCTGGACCCACACGGAACTCTGCAGCAGGTGCTTTAAAAAAAACATACGTTATTTGTAAACATTGTGCCCCCAGCTCAGAGCCGCTCATTTAAGGAATTTCGGAAAGAAAAGGCTTCACTTTTTTTCAGAAAGGAGGGCTAGTAAAATGTCCCCTGATTTTCTCTATAATGTGTTGCTTGAATAAGAAGTTTGCGGCAGGTCCGTAGCCAGTAATTTATTTTTAAGGGGGCCATGGCACCCAGTAGTGACACTAATCTTCACAAATATTACTAAAAGTGATTTCTCTCTCTGAAATGTGCAGGAGACGTAGCAAAGGATGTTTGTTTTTAAAGCCTGTAATGTTTTTTGTATTTTCATCATTATTGTTCTTTTTACTTAAAATTGTGTGAGAAAAGTAGTACACTTTAGAGCACATAACCAATAACTTAATTGCAACTTTACGGGATTTTAAAATAACTTTAAAGAGGGTCTGTATAGTATTAACCATGAACATTTGTGGAATTTCAATTCTAACTTGTGTTCTTTAGGCACATAGGAATATTCTACTCTGCCAAAAACGTTTTCTCTGCCCTGTTTAGAAGTGGGGCGGGAGGAGTGGAGCTATGAGCTGACTGTTATGAGTTTGAGGATGCGTAGGGATTTTGACACAGTCAAGTCATGTTGTGACGCAGTGAACAATTGTAAATTTCACTGTTCCAGTTTGACATGGCTTTCAACGTGGGGATGCCTACCACACATACATTATACCTAGTGCAGGTATAATCTGAAACAGGCCTCTACAAACTGACCCATTAGGTCTGCTAGCGATCCTGGTCATTAGTAAGTAAACTTACAAGGGGATGCGTATAGGCCGATTAACCTTTTGGATCGCATGAAGTATCCTAGCCATGTGGTGACCAATGTCATCAACAATCAATGTAATCAATCAATACCCACTAAGAGAATCATTAAACATTAGACAATATATCAACATTTCATGAATAACGACAACTCAATAAACGTTTTAACAATTTTTATTTCCCTATTAGTTACAATTCTAAACCATCGGATTAATTCAAACTTTATTCAATTATCACATAGTTAATCTATTAGTGACCACCAATAACACAATCTAATCAGAGCTTGAGAAAACATATGCTCTAATGCTTCAGGGTAAGCTAACAAAGATGAATATATCAACATTAATAGCAGAGTTCAGCAATCAGTTTGGCAATCATTTGTCACTGTCAATGTCACCTAGAGGAACCTTACCTAACCCAGATTAGCATTAGCATGTGGGACTTCCTGTGAAAACAATTTATAACACACATTTAGAAAACATCTAGCTAAAAGAAAAACTATTCAAACAGCACAGTTGGTACCTAGAAAGAAAAGCACAAACAGTTAACAGTCACATTGTCATAGCTACCTATCCACAGAATGGATCAGCATCAAAGTCAGTCTTCATATTCAGGTCATCAATCGATGAGCAACACATCAGGCTCTCACGAGAATGAGCCCAGTGACAAAATCTCAAATTGAGTCTTCTGACATCTAATATCTGCAGCAGTTCTCCCTTCACATCTTGTATCTCATCTGAAGTTTTAGCCCTCTGTCATGACTTTTTATTGGAGCTTTCCAGTCTATCCCCCTAATTCCTAATTGATCGGTCAATCACCAGTCATTTACCTAATCAATAACTTTGATTTTACAAATCTATGAATTCTAATATTACGCCGTTGTCAGGGTGGCAATTGGTTCACTGTACGATGTCCTCATCATCCGGCTCATCGGGTATCGAAAATGTTGCATCTTCTTCTCCAGTCAGTGTCCCTGTTGTTCGAGTCCTGGGAAAGTACATCGACTCTGTCTTATACCAAATTTGTTACATGTCTAGTTCCATCATCTCTTGTCCGTCAGTACATTGCAGAAAACTCTAGCTAAGCAGACTTTATTAACATACGTGGTTCATGGTCAGTTCAATGCATCAGCTTCTTTACAGTGTGCTAGTAATTCAGCTTCTGCACGAGGCCTGCCAACTAGGCCACAACTTCGGCTAAGTTAACTCTACAATATAATGCAAAACATACGCTACACATCTTAATATGACATATTACTTCATTAATATTACTCTTTTTAATTATTTCACACATTTTTAGTCATTTTTAATGTAATTTGTGAACATTGGCAGTCACTGTCTGTGGGCACATTTTCAAACGTGCTCATTAATTTCTCTACATTTAATTTTTCTATCAACTAACTTCTTGTTAATCAAAACACATAAACATTGATTAATAATTTCTAATTAGCATATCTGCTTCAACAGGTCCAATGCGTAATTCTGTAAATATGGGCAGTGTGGAGCACTGATTGCACCACCGCTGCGTCAAAAAGAATGACACTGCATTGTTTCAAAGCTCACTGTAAATATGGGCCTCGGTTTACAAAAGAAGAGCCTCAGCTGGCTCTGCTGGCTTTAATTCCTGCTTGTAGGCTTGCCAAGTCATGGTCACAATGCTTTGATTAGGCCAGTGTGACCATCAATAGATTCCCTACCCACGGCCTGACAGTCCCAGGCAGGAAAGTCGAACAATGACGCCGGCATGCAGGGAGTATGCTCCTGGTGCACCATAGCCAACGGTTTTTTATGCTTTCAAGAAAAAAAACTCCCACTTTGGGAATTTCTTTTTCAAAACAAAAAAACTTTGCCAAGCCAGTGAAATAAACACAGTGAATACTGGCAAACGTCAAAGCACACTGATCCACATTTTCATGGCATGGATCTGACAATAGGTGTGCAGAAGCCACTGGGAGGGCCGATGAGCCACATAGCAGGGTATACATCACCCAGTAAGTCTGCATATTTGGTAAAAACGAAATATAATTTAAATCTAATGTTGTGTGTGTGGATGAGGTGATATTAACGGTGGTGTGCTAATGAATTCTGAGTAAAAGTATGACAAACTTGTGGGCCCTTGCCTAGTTTCCAGTTACAAGAGTAGAAGCTAACCAAGCAAAAGCCATACTCTAGGGCAGTGGTAGTTTCACAGGATTCTGCTTGAATGGTGTTTTCCATTTGTGTGACGAGGAAGCATCAACTGTTAGAAGAAAAACGGACTTCCTCCTTATTTCAATATGCATCAAGCTTCCTGCAGCTAACCTTACTTGATCAGCATGCACTTGCTTGACCTGATTCAAGCACATATTTCTGCACTATGACTGGAGAAAGCCACTAGACCTGCTGACTTTATTGTAAATAGGATTTCCTTGTATGAATACTGGTGGGGTGTACTAAATGAACAGTTAAAACTCAGACATCATAGTATAAGGCAATTGAAAAGCGACAAAGTTGTGGTGTACTTTAGGAACCTATCATGTCACTTCAATAGGAGAGTCAGCATTACTCAAAATAGCTGATGCACTGTCCGTCACAGTATCAATATTTCAGAACTGCCACATTTCTAAGGAGACAGTAGAAACACCGAACACCTTTATTTATTAAAGTGTTTAGGTGGGAGTGCAATTCTTGACAGATAATCCATCTAGCGATGCAATGTGGGACCAATAATGTTGGCCAAACCATAATATGACATTTAACAAGGGTTTACGTGGGATTGTTTATTTTTATCCCAAGGTAAAGGAAGACAAAATTGGAAACTGGAAATCATACCGGGCCAGTAAGATTGGCAAGAGTGTGGTCAAAAGTTGGTTTGGTTAAGTAAATGCAAAAACATTTACAGCTTTGATGACAATTGTACAAGAACATTTGTGGTCCCCCAGGAAAAATGTAGAAAATATGACAAAATGGTATACTTGAAAGCATAATGGACCGGGAATAATTGTCTCGTCTTAAAATGCGTTAAGAGACATTAAAGGCTCCTGTTACCCCATTTTCCTTTGTTTCCCCCACCCTCTCTTAATTTACTTCTGCATATGTCTATCACACCCACACTCGTTTCCTTCTGCCAAACTAACAAATCTGTTGTTTTATTCATCTGTCTCTGCCCATTCCTCTCTTCTGTTCCTTTTCAAATTTTTCATGCATTCCCTCCCCATCTTTCACTCCAGTTCTTTTCCTCATTGTTTGTCTTACTCCAGCTCCAACTTCTCGCTTGCTCCCTTTCTACAGCCCCATACTTCTCCTTCAGCTCTTTCTCTTTTCACTTTACTCCCATTTACACCTTCCGCATCTCTCCCTTAATGTATTTCTTAGAATGCATTCTGTCCCTAGTTCTGTACTCTGTATCTTTCTCATACTTATCCCCCTCTTACTTTTCTCCTCTCTCGCCTTCTTTCTCCTTACCGCTCTCGCATCCTTTTCTAGAATCCTGCGTTCTCCTCTCTCTACTTTTCACTCTATCTCCTTCAGTTTATTTCCAACCAACTTCTCCCTATCTGCACCTCCCTCTGTGTCTCTGCTACCACTACTTTCTACCAGTGTCCCTGTCATTATGTTTTAGGTGCATCTGAAGAAAGCCTTATGTCTAAGAGGTTTTAGTGACTGATGCTAAGTAAAACCAAAGGAAATATTTGGAAAGAGTGTGACAGACAATAACCACTGTCAGTGATGTAAATTTCATGAAACTATTCCACAGCGCATTTATATGGGAGTTCGAGCTATATCATTCTCCAAAGCACTCCTGGACTCTGGAATGTAGTACAAGCTTGTAAAGGGAACTTAGGGGCTTATTTACAAGCCCCAGTGGGGCAGGGTGGTTCAGCAAATCTCTAGCTGAGCCGTCCTGCACCACCTGGAAAGGGCAGAAATGCTCGGTATCTACAAAATGCGGCACATTTCTGGCTTCTCCACCTGCGATGGTGCTAAAATTAGCTGCCTACCACCATCAATAATGATGATTTGCTAGTTCTATGTGTGCTGCATTCTACAGCACACGTAGAAGCGAATTATCATTATTTAATGATTGTTTATGTGCAGGAAGGGACACCTTCCTGCACGTGAACAGTCATTCATGGCGTTTTGCTCTTTCTATCTGTGCTGCAGAATGCAGCACACACACAAAATTCCAAAACGAGGAGAAATAAAAGTATTCGTCCTCATTGTGCCATGCTAACGACACCACAGAGTGGCGTTAGTTTTTGGCACTGCCTCAGGTTTGCGGTTACTCATAAATCTGGGGCAGTGTCAAAATGCAATGGGTGTTGCATTAGAACACACACAGTAGCACCCATTGCACGCCCCTTCCACACTAAATGATGGGTGTGTAGGGACCGTATTCACAAGGCGGCATTAAGCCACAAAAAGTGGCTTAGCGCCGCCTTGCAAATATAGTGCAATACATTGGGCCACCGGAGAATCATTAATAGTGACACTACAGTGGTGCAAGGGCCTCGTAAATGAGGCCCTTAAACTTTTGAAGGAGACAGCGGACTTACTTATTAAAATGTATTGGTTGTGAAGTACATAAACCCAGCCTGTGATATTCATCTTTTAGACAGGAGAACAATACATCTGCCCTTCTTCTACATACAGAGAACTGATCCAGATGTAGTTTTTAAGTCAGTAGCAGTTGGAAGGGCCATCCCACTTTGTAGCATCTCTTTATTCAGGGGGTGAGAACAGATTTAACTGTCTACATTCTCACTGTCCTGGAGAAGTGCTTATATCAGGAATAGATACATCTCTGCAGTCCCTCCTGATCTAGAAAGTGGCGCAGTAGGCGAATACATCTAACCATATTACTGTATTTGTTAACGCATTTACGTATGATCCCTGACGACACATTGAAGTGCTTTTTAGTCGCTCCCACCTGTCTTTCCTATGTCGTATGTGATTTACTACAACACAATATCATACTAAAACGCACTCCACCCCATCATCATGCTTCTAAGCATAATGGTGTAAAGAGCTATTTTTTAATTTAGCCCCTTAATCTGCTCTATTTCTGGCTTTTGTGTCAATGGTAGCAGCAGCTCTGGACCTTGGTTCTCGAGACGCTAGCCTACAGAACTGTGGGCAGCAAGTACACCATTGTTCAACTGCTCCCCTACCGTCCCCCAGCCCTCCTTCTCCGTCGCTGCTCCAAGATTCTTCCTTGGTCTGACATAGTTCTCACTAGACTTCTCATCCCTTGCACTGCAGAATTTCAAGTGCGGGACCTCTATGGATGTAGATGCTGCCCGGTCACTCTTTCCAACATGCTACTGTTTTTAATTTCGACCCATCAGCAGCAAATATAACACCTTTTGATCTAGTGGAGATGCTTAACAAATATGTGAATATGATAAGCATCCGTGAACCTAAACCGCTTGAAGTGACACTTCGAGGGGAGTAACCATGCGCTATACAAGCCTGATAGCATAACATATCAAGGTAGCAAATTACTGTGAAGAGTTATTGCACCGAAATTCTGCAAAAGGGCAATGCAGCCAAGGCCATGCAAATCGGTATAGATAGGAATATCTGAATGTGGCAGGAAAGTAGCCACAATAGAAGAGGAGTTCAGACAAAAAGCGCACATCAAGAGGAAAATCATCATGGACAGATTCAAACGAGCAGTGAAGTCACATGAGCTCCAGCCCTCCTGAAAAATGGATGGGTAGCTGAGATTCAAGTAATAGTCAGGCCACATGCATATCTCTGCAGCAAGCACCTTAACCTTCCCCACAGTCTCATGAATATTAGTACCCATATCCAATTTACTAAATGAAGATACCTTTAGCGCCATAATAATCCACTAAGCTATATTTCACACTATGCCAGTGCCTTCCAAAACGTCTAGAAGGTAAGAAGTGCGAGTAAAATTGAAGGCAAAAGTATAGCGGTACTGCTTGGAAGTCCAGGGTGTGCCTTATTTCAATTTTAACAGGACAAATGTGAAGTACTGGTAATGTACCTTTAAAACATTACAACAGTTCTGCTGAGAAGTACTGTTAGCGTCGCCCACTGTTCATTCATCAGCGGCGGCTGCCGCAAATTCTCAAGGGGAGGGGTGAGGGGGGAGGCGGGGGACTGGGGGAATACAAAATAATAATTTTAAAAAACTTACCTCCTTCTGTCGCTGCCACTATGACTCCTCAATCCTCTTCTGGTGTCCCAGCATTCAATGGGACACCAGTACAGGCTCCCCAGCAATCCTGGGACTGCTTTTATGATAAACCTAGCATGTAAGCAGTGTCAGGATTGGTCTGAGTGGTTTGGACTGCCACTCAGACACAACCCTGGGATCTGTGAAGTTTCTCCAGCTCGGCCGTTAAACACAGCCGGTCTGGAGGAACCTAAGTGCTCATGTGTGTTTGGCCAGCCTAAGATGACCGGCCAAACACTCATGCGCACTTATGTGCACTCTGTCCTTCTCCCACCTCCTGTGTTCCAGCCCAGCCCCGGCCATCCCTTCACATGCTGCTAGGAAAGCCAGCAGCTCAAAGATACAAAGATAAAGAAATATTGTTTTATCTTTCAGCTCCTGGCCTTTGCCATTGCGAAGGAGCCACCCCTGTCATCTGTGTGCTTTATATCTGTTCAGGAAGGTAACATGAGTGGTAGTCAGGCCTATTCTTTTCTGTGTCATAGTCAGCTAACTGAGTTGTGAATAATCCCTTGCTTTCAAATGTAGAAGAGGGGCGAAATGTTGAACCATCTCGCCGTTGATCTTAGCACAGATAGAAAGGCTTTCACTATAACCATACAATCTTTGGCCTCACTATCTGAGCGTGCCAGCACTTATTATAAGTATGCATTTTCTGTATTTCTATTGCAATTAATGTCAGTATCTTTCTGGGCACTCCCAAGTGCTTTTTATAAACTGCAATGTGATTTGCCCAGGGTAAAACAATGTGATGATGTCTGGATTACAACAAAATCACTTCGATCAAATCACTTTTGCACTCATAATCCTAAAAAATATACACACACATTATATCGTCATACTTACAAATTGTTCTTTTCAAAAAGGCAGACTAGTTGATATTCCCATATCTGTTTCTATGTGCCTTCTCTCTATACTTTCAGGTCATTTGTGTGCATTGAGCTGGGCCATTGTGAGCTTTTAAATCTATGTCAGCTGCTCCCAGGGATAGAAACAATGGTGTAAAGCAAAGCTGAAATACAAATATACAGAAGCTGACCTAGATGAACACAAAGACAAGTGCAAAATTACCGTAGCAGGGAGTACCCACTCCTTTCAGACAAACACAGGGGCACCACATCATTAACACACACATTCTTCCAGCAGATACCCAGAATGCTCAACAGGTTTTGCTTTTTAGGATTTCTGCATTTATTTGAAAGTAAGCGCAGTTCATTTAATTGCTCAGATTCACTAGAATCCCTGCCAGCTTTCCCTGGTCGACATCAAGGGTGAAGTGGTATTAGCTGTCGATTGCGAGCTAAATCTGTCACAATTCAGAAAGCGGGCAAGGTTTGAACTTGTTCCCAGTGCTTAATTTGTAAATAAAAATGTGCAGGTGCCCAAAGCGCTCCTCTTAAACACGCGGCTGCTGCAAATAAATGTGGGAACACGGAATACTGAGGGAGCGTAATCCTGAAGCCATCTCGGGCCTGTTGAATCCATATAAAGCCACTCCCTGCCCCTTCAGCTTACTTTAGTAGCTTCTTACTTTCTCGCTTTGTGATGCTTTTTCGTTTTCCCTTTCTTCCGTCTGTCCCATGTGTGTCTTTTCCTCGCAGCAAATGCTCGAGGCAGAAGAATAAGCCCCGGCCCTAAAAAATAAGTGCCGGTGCTCAGCACCGGAAACAACAAGCACAAATTAAGCACTGCTTGTTCCTTATTTGAGATTGCTGGTGAAGTTTAAGAATGGGTGGGTGGAGATTGAGGTAGGTGTTGGACGATCAGGCCTGAATGAAGTGGAGACAGTCCTAGCATATTTCTGAAGTATGATGCTGAGTTCCAAAGAAATCCATATTTTGATTAAGGATGGCAAGGGATAGGATCGAGCACAGGGGTATTCCGCTGCTGACGGGGAGCTTCAGGGGTCTTAAAGTACCCATCTGAAAACGCATGTACCAGATGGAAAGGAATGAGAACAATTGTAAGACAGATTTGGATAATCACCTTTGTGAAGGCAGCATGTCAATGTGGGTGGGATGCCAGCTGTGCTAAAGGGGCACTAAAAGACAGGAATTGGTTTTGTACATAGTGATGGTGGCATTGTCTCAGTGACCATCTCAGTGATCATTCAGATCAGTGCTATCACATGATATGAAGCCTGACTGTCAA
This sequence comes from Pleurodeles waltl, assembly GCF_031143425.1. Lineage (NCBI taxonomy): Eukaryota > Metazoa > Chordata > Amphibia > Caudata > Salamandridae > Pleurodeles > Pleurodeles waltl. The sequence continues at coordinate 722,784,617 of NC_090440.1, read as the reverse complement.
AGATGTAGATGATAACTGCTCTGGATACGTTGTTAGGTTCAATGTTGAGTGCTTTCTTAATGATTTTGCCTAAGAAGTGTTGATGTGTGACAAGATGATATTTGACAAGACCATAAGGGTTCAATAAGTTTGTTCAGGAGGGGAAGTATCTTGACCCCCTTGAGTGTTTCTCAGAAGGTGCCTTTGGGAAAGGAGGCATTGATGATGTCAAGTAGAGGTAGAATATCTTTTTTAGAGAGGGCTTTAGAGAAGGCTTTGATGAAGTATTAGTGTAGGGCATCATTTTTAGGTTTTGCATGCACAGCGCTTGAACTGTGCTTGTGAAATCTATTGTATTCAATATAAATCCTAAAAGGGACTTATATCCCAACCTTGCTTTTCATTGGTTCCTGTGATCACAATTCTGCCTGTTTTTTGGAAACCAACACTCTCATCGTAATGGAACTCACAAGTTTAACCGGGGCAACACTAATTCACCAGACCCCTGCAGCCGAAGCAGGGACAGATTCTAGTGCTAAAGCCACATTAGAGGCCAGCGCTTGTTGTATTTGCCTTCGTTTTATGGCTGGCCACCATTACTTAAATATCCTCAAGAGTTTTTATTGTGTTATTTTTCATTTACAAATCCAATGTGTGACTGTTTCGTTTTTTATACGAACATATTTAATTTTACTGAAATCAGTGTGGCATATTTTATTATCACTTGTGATCTCTGCTGAAACAGTGTCTTCCTTGGTCTTGTCTCGCAGCTTCTGCCAATGGTTTGGAATGGTTTGGAATGTTTAGATGTGTATTTAGATTTTTGCTTTAATTAATTTTGAATTTATAGTCTTTCAATGCATGTGAGCAGTACTTGGTTTAATTGAAATTACATATATTTCTCTCCCTGTAACCACAGATGTAAACGTTGGCCAATAAGTATTGCAGAGTATGTTGTTTATGTTTATGATAATTTGCATATAAAAATGTGTTCAAAATGGCGCTAGTTAAAGTTGAATTGAAAAAGTCTGTTGAACAGCCGAAACACTTCTCTCTGAGCTCGGGAGAGGCCCAACATATTAAAATGCTTTTAATTTCCTCAGTCTTTGTGTGCGTGTCTTATCCTTGAAGGTGTTGGTGAGCTATCTTGACTATATTTAAAAGGTAACTATAACTTGCACCCTCACCATGCACTGCTAATTACCCCAGATATTACAGCACTTATGACAAGCTTTATAACGTCAATAAAAATCTGAATTAAATATTTAAAATCAAATTATTGAGGAAAAAACTGTGCAAGGCTCGGGTGCCAGTTATAGTCATAGTTACCTTAGGCCAAGGGTTATAGTTACTTGAAATAACTCTAATTATAACTGCTGAATTTCTCTGGTTTTGTGCCAGTTAATTCAGAACCTAACTATAACATCCCTGCAACTTTTGATTTTAAGTGAAATTCTAAGGTTTATTAATTCTATTTCCTAACTATAACATCCCTTCAACCTTTTTTTTTTTCAGTGAATATATCATTTTTATTTTGCTAATAACTTTGATGCTGTTTGATGAATGTTCATGAACTTTTCCAAAAAACAACTGACGTCACTTAAATTGCTGTCTGGAAAGTTTTGGGGTGATCCGTCAAGCAGGGGTAGAGAAAGGGGGGGGGGGAATACATTTTTCCCATTCATTTTTCTATAGGGATTTTGAACAGCGATAGTGCTGAAACCACCAGACGGAATTTCTCCAAATTTGGCAGAATGGTAGCTCTTGGTACATAAAGAGGCCTTTTGTTATTTGGTGTAAATCCATTCAGTAGTTTTAGAGAAATTAAAGGAACTTTAAATGTGTATATATAGTGACCTGAAGGTTTGAACCCCCTTTTAGTTTCGTGCTGAGATCTGATTGCCTGATAATACTTCAACAAGGAAGTGTTATCAGCCATGTTCAGAGTCGGCTTCTGCTGAGTCCCACAAAAAAGATTAAAAATAAAGAAAGGGGGCCAGGGTAAAGTCATCCTGACCCCTTAGCTCTGGTGGTGGTGACCCCCCCTCTCAGGCTACAGTAGGGGCTTTAATCAGCATTACTCCGGGGGGGGAGGGTGCATGACCCCCTGCAGCCCCAGAGACCACCTCCTCCCTGCGGCTTCAAACAACTGAAATGTGGGCGGGGGAGTGGCACCCAGCCCCCAGCAGCCCCAGGGACCACCACCTCCCTGGAGCATTTAATATATATGGTGCAGAGTGCCACGCGGCCTCCCAGCAACCCTAGGGACCACTACCCCACCTGGGCATTGTATACATTTGGTGCGGGGGCGTGTACCCCCCTTAGCCCTGGGGAACACCACCTCCCTGGGGCTATGAACATTGGAGGGGGCCCCCCTCAAGGAGCCAGTGAAGGACCTGGGTACCACTGCCCCCCGAGGGCCAGCTCCTGCTATGTCCCGGGGTGCACACCCCTGTGACATAACTGTTTGCTGTGGCTTGGCTGCAGCTTTGACAGCTACAACCAAGTCAGAGCAAACATAACTCAGCTGTGAAATAGGTCCTGCTGTCAGAAAGGGGACTTTTCATCTGTCTTAGCTGCATGCAGATATGTGTGTAGGGAAGAAAGATGAAAACATTGCTCCAGCAGCAGAGGGCTGCTATTAAAAGCAGCTCCCTGCTTGGGGAAGCAATGCTTGCTCACACTGGAGGCGGGAGCCGGCTGGGAAAATTGTGTGGGACACTACGGGGGACTCACCCGCGGTCCCAGGTAGCCCATAAAGGACAAAAAAAACAATTACATGAAAAAATTGCCAGCCTAATGGAGAAGGTCCCAGGCCTTCACCCTGAGAGTTGAGGGTTCGAGTCTAGGTGTATCCCTAGTCATTTCCCTCCTTTCATTCTTTTCAACTACAAATGTTTAAGGCTCATACTGTAAGGTGATTTTACTATTTGACCAATACATTTTCGTTTTCAATTTGTGCAGAAATATCTAATTATAAGTATATCCTACATTAAAGCCTAACAAATGTCTTTCTCCCTCATATCCTTTCTCTCTCTCTCTCTCTCTCTCTCTCTCTCTTTCAATCTCTTTCTCCCACTCACAAACCCACTCAGACCCTTACTCAGCCACTCACAGACCTACTCAGGCAAATACGCTCCCACTCACAGACCCATTCAGACTCTCACACACCCACTCACACACCCACTGACACCTTCATGCACCCACTCACAGACCTGCGCACACACTGACGCACCCACTAAAACACTGATGCACTCTCAAACCCAGACAGACACTCTTGCAGCCGCTCTCACCCCCAGATACACCCTCTTACACTTATTCTCACAACTAAAGAGATAAGCTGCGACCAAGTCCCACTGTGCATGGCCAAAGGGCCATATGCAGAGTAGGGTTGGTGTAGTTAGGGCGGGTTGGTCACAGGAACAGGCAGCAGGCCAAGCCTTGCAGGCAGCCCAAGCTGTGCACAGGTGAAGGCCATGCATGGTGCAAGGTTGGGTGCTTATAGGAGGGTGGCTGCAGGGCCTGACCACAGGCCAGGCCCTGAGGCCAACCCCTGCAGGACATAGCCAAAGACCGTTCGTGGCGGTGGTTGAGTTAATGTATGGTAATTAAAATAACTAAACGTTAAAAAAGTGTAGAAATTCACTGAAAAAAGGTTACAGGGATGTTATAGTTAGGAAATAGAATTAAAATGAACTCGTAGAAATTCACTTAAAAAACTAAAGGTTACAGGGACATAATAGTTAGCCTCACATTTTAAACATACATAACCAATAGATATTCACCAATTATAGTTAGTGTTATCTCAAGTAACTATAACTCGTGCCCTAAGGCGACTATAACTTGCGCCCTCGCCATGCACTGCTAATTACTCCACAAATTACGCCATTGATGACATCATTTATTACATCACTGATATCACTATAATATATGCAGTAAAGTTTTTGACCACCACCTCGCCCAGGCAAAACCTAGATAAAATGAAAGGGAGTCCTTTCCAGATCCCTGAGGTCTTGGGGAACACCACCTCCCCGGAGCTGTGCACATTGGAGGGGGACTGCGTGGCCCACCTTGAGGAGGTAGTGATGTACCTGGGGACCACCACCACCCAGGGCCAGCTCCTGCCATGTCCTGGGGTGCCCTCCCACAGGACATAACTATTTGCTGTGGCTTGGCTACAGTTTTGACAGCTGCAACCAAGTCACAGAAAACATAAATCCGCTGTCAGAAAGAGGAGTTTTCATCTGTCTTTGCTGCATGCAGATATGTGTGCAAGGAAGACAGATTAAAACATTGCCCCAGCAAGCTGCTATTAAATGCAGCTCCCTACTTGGGGGAGCAATGCTGACTCACACAGGAAGCAAGAGCCAGATGGGACCCTGGGGGAAGCATTGAGGCTCCCTTGTGGTCCCAGATAGCTCGTAAAGGGCAAAAAAAAAAGATTAAACAAAAAAATAGCTAGCCTAATGGTGCAGATCCTAGACCTTCAACCTGAGAGTTGAGGGCTTGAGTCCAGGTGTATCCTTAGTCATTTCCCTCCTTTCATTTTTTTTCAAGTACAAATGTTTAAGACTCATACTGAAAGGTGTTTTTACTATTTTTAATTGACAAATACATTTTTGTTTTCAATATCTCATTCTCAGTATATCATACATTAAAGCCTAAAAAACTCTCTCTTTTTCTCTCTCTCTCTTTCAATCTCCTTCTCCCACACACACACACACACTCAGAACCTTACTCACCAACTCAGACCCTCATGCACCCACTCACAGACCCACTCAGACCCTCGTGCACACACACAGCCCCAGTCAGACCCTCACACACCCACTCACAGACCCACTCAGACAGTTACGCACCCACTCACAGACCCACTCAGACTCTCACACACCCACTCACAGACCCACTGACACCCTCATGCACCCACTCAGAGACCACGCACACAGTGACACACCCACTAAAACACTGATGTATGCACTCTCACACCCAGACAGACGCTCTCAACCCCAGATACACCTATTCTCACAGCTAAAGAGATAAGCTGCAGGCAAGTCCCACTGCGCATGGCCGAAGGGCCGTGTGCAGAGTAGGGTTGGGTGATTGGGGGGTTGGCCACAGGGATAGGCTGCAGGTCAAGCCTTGCGGGCAGCCCATGCTGTGCACGGGCAAAGGTCGTGCATGGTGCAAGGTTGGGTGCTTATAGGGGTTGCACCAATTGGTAGCTTTCTGTCAAATTTGGTGGAAATCCGTAGAGCAGTTCTGTCGATGAAGTAATGTTTAAAATCCCTATGGGAAAATGAATAGGGTAAATGTGTTTTGGGACCTCCCCAGCAGCTGAACTGAGCAAAGTACAAGTTTTTACAATTTCGTGAAGATTCAAGTGGCATCAAAGTTATTGGCAAAACAAAAAACGATCTTCCTATCTACCAATTGGCGACTGAAAGTAGGTTAAATATATATCACACTGACCATACGTTACAAAGCCACATGGGTCTCCATCTCATGTCCTTGGGAGGGGGCAAAAAATTTAATGAATGTTAATAGTGCAGATTCTCTACAAGTGAGCTGGGAACCTGAGTTCATGCCAGGGTTTCCAGCACACCTTACCTTGTGGCCATGTTAAGAGTGCAGACCACTTGTAACACACTGCATCACTGTGTGATTTTTTGTGTCTCTTGCAGACTGTGCGGCAATCCTATGAGCTTTTCAGATGTACAGGTCTCAGCCTCTCTGTGTCCTATGTACAACTGCCTGCAATGCCTGTGCCCTGTCTGTTTAGTCCAGTTTAGGCCAGACCTGCTTCTAACAACCTTAAGTTAACAGCATGTAAGTTAACTTCAGTAGTCTATGACGCGGTCACTAATAAACTTCAATGTGGTCAATGCTGGCCACATTATAGATTTTTTTTAAACCTTTAAGACAAGCGAGTGCTGCTGTGTGACATGTCTAGAAAACATTGGCCTAACCAATAGATTTTGTGGAGGTGAATTCTATTGGCTTTGCCAATGTTTGTTTGAAGTGTCTGTCACAATTTTAAGTGATGCATGTACATAAGCTTTTCTACAGCTGTACTAAAAATGTGAGCCGGAGAACGTTGAAGGATAACTACTATAGGATGCTGCTGTAAGGGATATGGGTTGAGTAAATGTAGGCTCTGCCAAAGTGTTTTTAATGGATCAATTCTAAGTATTTATAGCCACAGCACAGTAGAAGCATACACAGCTATTCGCCTACAAACCAGGGGGCCGGCAACAACGGGTAAGTATAGTCAGGTGGCGGTTAACATAGCTGTCCGCCTACAACCCTGGGGCTGGCAGCGTCGCTACGGCACTTTCAAAATACAAAGAACACAAATACCCCAAACAAACAATCCCCTTCCCCCAAAATGATTATTCAGCAATAGTGGTATACAGTGGTGGCATGATAAACAACTGGTGGACATTCATAAGTGTATGGGGACTCATGGGATTACATGGGGGCTGAGCTATCATTTGGTGCAGACAGTGGGAGTAGGCAATGTAGTTTAAGGTAAGTCGGGCAAGTTAATTAGTTAGATTCAGAAGAGAGGATGTGTATGAATGGTGCCCACTGTTGGTGATAGGAGTTGTCTTTCTGGTCCACATTTAAAGATAGTTTTTCCATTCTCAATATGAACCATAGTTTGTGGAGTCAAGCTTTGTAATCGGGAATCCTGTCAATGCCCCATAAAGAGAGGATCACTTGGTGGGCAGTACCAAGTGCTAGGACCATTTGTTCCCCTGTCAGGGAGTGAAGTGGGTAGGTTAGAGGATTGGGAAGCCCCAGGATAGTATGGAGAAGGAATCTCAGGATTGTAGTGTTAATGGCAGTGTCTACGTCATTTGGTATAGGTTTCCAGTAGTGACCTAGTTTCGGCAATGCCAGAGAAGATGGAGCAAGGTACCTTTGTCCCCACAACCTCTCCAGCATTCTTTTGTACATGCCGGGTTCCATGTCTGGAGCCGTGCTGGGGTCAGATACGAGTAGGATACCCACCACAAGCATTTCTTCTTTCCTTTCCACTCTAGAAATTAAAGTGACAGCCCTTCATGAATGAGGCATTAATAACCCCACCACACGAGCTGCAATCTTATCACTTCTAGACCGCCCGGGCAGTGACATATGCCTCTTGCAGGATACTCTTGCAGGATCATAAGCAGTTTTGGTGATTGCCATATTGTGCGCTGAGTGCTGTGCTCTGTAGTATATGTCCTCCCAGTCTTTGTGAGAGTGTGTCCTACCCAGTTTAGTCTCCCAACTTTTATGCGCCGTGGATTTCAATGGTGGTACCTCCTTACCCAGCAGGGTGTAAAGCTCTATGATAAGGTGCTTATCATCCTTTTAAGGATTATTCATTTGTCAAAAGGGATGAGGAGTCTTTCTGCATGTGGATTGACTGATGGCTGCATCAGCCAGTGTCTCACTCGGAGGTATTAGATACAGTCTCCTTCTAGGGCATAAACAGTTTTCAGGTGATCAAACATCCAGCCTCTGCATTTGCACCCGACTTGCTGCCAGCGTCACAACCCTTCATCTTGCATCCCTGGATTAAAATCCAGGTTGGATAAGATTTGGGTAATGGGCGAAGGGAAGGAGGTCAGGTCGGCTTTGATTGTTACTGCGCCCAATACTCTAAAGACAGAGCCAGTGATCAGGGAGGAGTACAAGCCCAAGCCCCAGTGTTTACGGGGGAGCCAGGGCTCCTTCCATATGTGAGAGCCTGCTATGGCCTGGTCCATGAAGCTCTAGTGTTTCTCAGAAGTCGGCTAGCTCTACTCAACTAGGAGGTGGAGCTGTGAGCCTTGATAATAGCATGCTAACAGGAGTACAGCAGGATCTCCGTCTTGCATTGGGCGATATTTCAGTTGCTTCTGAAGGTGGGATTCTTCCCATCCCATTTAAATGTATTGAGTTCCAAATGTATTGAATGCAGTGTATATTTTGGTGGAGCTACTGGAAGGGTCTGAAAGAGGTAAAGAATACATGGCAGGATTGTCATTTTCATGCTGATATTCTGCCCAGTCACGAGAGGCCAAGACAGTGCCAACTGGATAGATCAGCTAGAATTTGGGAGGAAAGGGCCACATAGTTGATTGATACAGTTCTCCAGACGGAGTGAGCAAGTTGGATACTGAGGTAAGGTATAGACTCTTTTGTCGAGGGCTACTGAGAAGTTGAAAATCTGAGATTTTTGCATATTGACTTTAAACCCAGACACATCTCCAAATGCCTGGAGCTCCTCTACAAGGGCGGGAAGGGAGGACACCGGATCGGTGAATGCTAGGATCACATCATCAGTGTAGAGGATGATGAGGTGGTGGGTCTCACTGAAAGGTATCCCAGAGATTGCTGGGTTGGACCTTATTCTATGTGCAAGGGGATAAATGTATAAAGTGAATAGGAGGGGAAAAAGGGGACATCCCTGTGAAATTCCCCTTTGAATGGGAATGGTTTGGGATTTACTTTCACTGACGCAAGCGGGGCATTGGAGGCACAGTGGACCCATCTACAGAATTTGTCTTCAAGGCCAAATTGCCTCAGGGTTTCAAACAAGTATGGCTAATGGACTCTGTCAAATGCTTTTTCAGCATTGACAGAAAGAAGGAGAGCCTCTCTCTGGAAGCTGTGGATCTCATCTATCAAGTGTATGATGCATTTGGTGTTGTAATTGCATTCGCGGGCAGGAATAACCCTGCTTGGTCCTGGTTGACCAAGCTGGGCATTAGAGGGTTTAGGAGATGAGACAGAATGTCACTGAACAGTTTGGCATTGATGTTCAAAAGATAGATCGTCTGGAAGGCTTACAGAGGGCAGGGTCCTTGCCAGGTTTTGGAATAAAGGAGATTGAGGCTTCGAGCATAGTATGTGTGAAGGAGCTAGTGTCAGCAAAGGAGTTATAAAGGCGTGTAAGCAACAGGGCCATGTCCTGACAAAAGACTTTATAGAATTGCAGCAAAAAGCCACTTGGCATGGGACATTTCTTTCGTTTTAGGCAGACAAAGCCAGAGATTACCTCTTCAATCTGGATGGGCTTTTCTAGTTTTTCTGAATCGCATTGCGAGAGGGGGTAAGTAAGATTGCCTCAAGATAATCTGAAGGGCTAGTGTCCAATCTGTTGGCTGCTTTGTAGTGTGCTATAAAAGTGTCAGAAGACTGAAGCGATCTATGTGTCAGTATGAGCCTTGGTGGATGGGCTAGTGTGGATTGTTTGTACAGATCCTGTGAGGATTTTAGACCTAACGCAGTGTGCTAGCATCTGACCACAGAGGCTGCTCCCTATGTAGAATTTGTGTTTTAGACAGTTCCCTCCATATTCTTGGGGCCTCTTGGGTACGCTTGTGTGTGACCTCAAGTTGTAGGACTTTCTGCTCTAAGCTTTGTTCTTTCTCCCTCTGACAGAGATTACTGGCCGCTGATATAGATATGAGTTACCCTCAGACTACTAGTTTCAGGGCCTCCCAGACTGAAGCCAGAGGTGTTTTCCCATCGTCATTGGTGCGTAATTAGTCAGCAATCGCCTTGTGCATCTGTTCAGCGGCGGAGCGGGATTGTGGTAGGCTAATTCTAAGATGTCAGCAGGATGTGCTGGTCTGATTTGAGTTGAGACGCACCACAAGGGACAGTGAGGTGTGATCTGATAGGGACCGACGGGCAATGTGAGTCATGGAGGAGGGTCTATAAAGCTGGAGCCACCAGAAAGTGGTTAATGTAGGCGTAAGGTTTGTGTCCTGCAGAATAGAATGTGTAGTCTTGTGCATTAGGGTGTTCTAAGTGCCAGATGCCCTGCAACCTGCAGCCAACTAGCAAGGGCCACTGGCTGAAAACGCCCAAGTTTGGTCAAAGCGGTGGCCGAAGTGGTCTACATCATTGCCCATTACAGATTAATGTCCACACCGATCAGTATAGCAGCATCCGGGGAGTGGAGTACGGATGCAAGAGTGACTGTAATGATGTAATGAATGTTTCTTGATGTTCATTGGGTGCGTAAATATTGGCCAGGGTGAATTGGAAAGAATACAGTTGGAACCTATAAGTCAGGAATTGTCCCTTAAGTTAAGCTAACTTAGAGAGGATCTCAGCCTTTAAGGACTTAAACAAAAGAATCACCACCTCCCCTTGCTTCGTAGAGGTTGAGGACCAGAGCTGGCATGGGAACCATCGGGATTGCACCCTATGAGTATCTCTAAAGAGTGGATGAGCATCCTGCAAGAGGCATATGTCACTGCCCGGCTGTTTTAGAAGTGACAAAATTGCAGCTCGTTTGGTGGGGTTGTTAATGCCTCATACATTAAGGGCCGTCACTTTAATTTCCAGAGTGGAAAGGAAGGATAAATGCTTGTGGTGGGTCAACCTGGATCTGTGTCATGGGACAGACGGTGAAAGTGTGTCTTGGTGAGGCATGAACCACTTCAGTGATTTTTTGGCACCTGTTGCAGACCTCGGGAAATGAAGGAGTAAAAATCGACATGAACAATCCCCTAAAAACAACAGAAGTACTTTAAACCTATGAATTCATTTGACCATGGAAGTTGTCAGGTTAGGCATGGACCCGCAGACAAAGGAGATAGTTGAAAAGTGTGTACAGTCAGTTAGGCCTCTGTCGCTTCAGGCCACAAAAAACAAGAGGTGACCCAGAATTACATGGGTTGTGTAAATACAGTGTGTGTGGGGGGTTGAAACTCACAAAGTGACCTTGCCAGTCCCGGAGGCTAGAATCTCCAGCACTGCTCAATGTTCCTTTGCATGCTTCTCTGTCCCAGGATGGGGATGCTTTGTGCTTTTGCCAGTTTTGTGCCAGGAGGGTACCCAGGGAGTGGAACTGTAGTGGGAGCCATGTGTGGAATGATGAAGTGAAATGTCGGTAGCGGGCATCTTTGAATGATTTAAGTTGGTGGAGCTGGACTTCCCAGTGAAAGAACAATCTGAAAAGATGCCCCCATATGTAGGATACTTCTTTGGAGCACAGAAAATCAGTAATTGGTTTAAACTGTTGGTGGCGCTAGAGGTTGAGGAGAGAGATACCTTAGAAGAGGCCAATGGTAGGGCTAAGGAAGTGAATTGGTTGTTTGGCTCTAGCTTTCTTCAAGTTGTACTCCTTAGTTTGAAAGTCATGTATACAGGATAAAATATCTGGTGGTTTGGCGTTGGGGCCGGGGGTCAGCCGACCTGGTGTACCCTGTCCAGATGGAGATCAGCAGCTTCCTCCCAGTCCAGGATGAAGCGAAATAGTGCCTGAGTGTTTCCATGTATCCCTGAATATCCACACCCTCTGCACCCGCAGAGATCCCTTGAAGGTGAATATTGTTGTGTCAAGATCTGTTTTCGAGGTCTCTTGCATGGGCTCGGAGGTCATCATGTTCATCATGTTGCTCGTGGAGGAGGAGGATTTCCTGGCCCAACATCTCAACTTCCTTGCCCCTTGCAGTCTCATTATTTTCCAATGTGGAAACTCAGCCAGAACCTGCCACAGCTCTCGCATGTCCTGGTAGAGGTCCTTTCTGAGGTGCTGGATATTTGTCTTAAAGGAGTTAGAAAGGGAGGCCAGAAAGTCCCGGGTCAGTGGGTCCTGGCCAGGGTCCGAAGCCTCCTCTGTTTCAGTGGGCATGAGTTACTGAGTGGTAGAGGTTGAGTCCATGTTGGCAGCTGGCATTCAGCATGTGAGCAGTTCAATCACTGATTGTTCGTGCTTATGTTTAGCCTCTGCCATATCGGAGGGCATGCATGCAATGGTTCCTACGTCCGCAATGGTGAACTGGGTGCACCTCTAGAGGATCATTTCTCGGGCAGCTTTGGTCAGTGAGAGCCAGAGAGGGCCAGCAGTCGAATGCCTTCTAAGGGGTTTGTGGAGCACGCAGAAGTCCCTTAATTAGGTGGGGGCACTGCTTGGCTCGCTATGTTGCTATGGGGCAGTTAGTGTTACCCTTATATGGCCCTCTGGGTAAAATGGTACCCCTTTCATTAGTCCTTACGTTCTTCCCGCGCACCCCCTCAGCATGCCAAAGTTCATTGAGGGTGACAGGCCGTCCACCTTCAGCTGTATTGCTATGTTGCCTAGAGTACTCTAATTGCCCCCCGGCTCACCAGAGAAAGGTAGGTCATAAGCTCAACAGTCTGTTATTCCCAGGGCCCTGTAGCAGAGGCCTGTCAAGCAGGGGCCCCTGGATATCTACTGTGGCCCCCACTGCCGTTACTTGCTTTTGATGGGTGCAACAGAGGTATGCTTTGCAGCACTGGTGGGTAACAGTGGTCTGGGCCTTGCGCTGTTGGGCAAAGTCAGAGAGGCAGCCGGCCTCTATAAGGAACTCTGCAATATGGGCAGGCAGCAATGAGCCACTGTAGTAGAACAGAAGCAGTTGGGGGTGGTATCAGCACCCCAGGGACATACCCCTCCATTACACAATGGGTAGGAATCCCTAGACGCAGCTAAGACCTAGGCCTTCCCTCACCTGTGGGTCAACAGCATCATTGAATGTGCACTCGCCACAACATGGGTAGAAGGTACTGTGGTTTGGCTCCATCTGGGCCCTAAAGCAATGTGCAAGGATGTCAGGATCAGACGGGATGGTAGAGGCAAGCAGGAGCCCTCCAAGGCCCCCACTGCTGCCCTTCACAGCCAATAGTTCTTTGATGCCCACGACTTGGTGCCAGCTGTACTCATCGGCCTAGGCCCTGCGCAGGCAAGCCAAGTCTGCAAGATCTCCAGCCCCCAGTGGGAGGCTCACCGATGCCAGAGGGAAAATGTGGGTCATTGCAGCAGAACAGGAGCTATCTGGGAGTTGAGTGCCTCTTTGGTCGTCTGCTCCTCTGGGGTGCTGAGGTAAAGAGATTTGTGGTATGGCTAAGGCTGGGGTGTTTAGCCTGTCACCTTTATGGAAAACATGGAGTGCGCAGCTCTAAGCTGCGTGGTGGGTGGGAGACATCTTCGCTGTTCTGCAGCCCCCGCCGTGTCCAGAAGTATTTGCTGCTAGGTGCAGGCTTGGGACACCATTCGGCACTGCTATTGAGGGCCCGTGCAGTGAAGGTGTGAAAAGCACAACCTATTTTGCTGCCATCTTGGCCACGACTCAAGTGTTTTTTTTAAAACTCTTTTTATTGAGGTTTCTGTTATCCTTTACCAAGGTTACACATTCACAAGTAAAACAATTGTTACAAAACATGTACATTGCATCGGATTTCAGTTACTGCTCCACGTTATAGTATGTGGACGGTGTCACAGCTGGGTGACAGAATAGTGAAGTTGGCCCATGTGGGAGCACAATATAGATTGCGATGTCCATTTGCATTGAGGCTATGTCGAGAGGGATATTTAGCTAAATTGTCAGGTTGTAGGTGTAATACTGTTGGGGAGGGGAACAACTAAACAGCAGCACAAGCTTGAGTAATAATCATTGCAACAGAGGGAACGGTGACAGTACTAGTTGGTATCAGTGGTGGTGCGTGAGTGGCCCATTGAGTCCACCACCTGCTTGTCATGTGTGTCGGTGGGGTATGAGGACCCGGTGTAGCGGTGCCTCTAGGGTCAGGGGTCGAAGACAGCAGGCCAAACATTGGGCAATGGGTGGTCTCATGCCAGGCCACCATGGGCAGGGAATTGTCCTCGTACACCAGCTTCTGAAACTGTGTGAGGAAAGTGTCACAGTCTGCCACTATTGGTCTTTTATGGAGGCATTGAGCTTCCTCATAGCGTAGATTGGCGCTTTTGAGCTCTCCCCAGCGAAGGATTGCTTTGCACCATAGTGTGAGCGTAGAAGGCTGGTGGGCTCTCCAGTGCAGTGTAAGGGCCCCCTTCCAAGCAATAAGGCTACATTTACGAATTGTGCTTGCACTTTGTGATTCTTTCATCGTTTGTAGATTCCCAGGGCAATCACTGCCCATGTGTTCATGTTAGTGAGTTCAGTGACTGTGGCAAGATTATCATATATGACTTGCCAGTAGTGTGCTAGAGTGGGACATGGTCAGAGCATGTGTTGGAGACATCTAAGGTATGTGACTGACATCTAGGGCATGTGAGTTTGCTGTTGGGAATATACAACTCAGTTTGGATGGTGTTAAGTGGGCCCTTTGCAGTACTCTACATTGCATGCTTTTAAATCTTGCTTTGTGTGAGATTCCCTGCAGGGATTCCAGTACAGTGATCCACTCAGAATCATGCAGTGGCCATCCAATGTCTCCCTGAGAGGCATCAGAGAGACCCCTACATGTTTTCGTATGGCCTTGTTCAGCCATGTAATTAAGTGTTATTCGGAGACCATGGTGTACAGGGTGTGTATGATGTCTTATCAACTGTGTGCCATTAGAGGTAGCATGTTGCCAGTAATTGGCCATGGATAAGCAATTGATCAGGTGGAATATGATAGACATATCTAAGCTGGTCAAATGTTAGTAAATATTGGTCTTGGAATAAATTGACTACTATATCGATGGATTTATTGTTGCAGACATTTAGGTCCCCTGCAGTGAAGGACCAAGGAAATCTCAGTAAGCCTCGGAGGATAATCACAGGAGCATATGGTCAGACACAACATATCAGTTGGAAAACTCAGGTTAGACACCTGCAACCTACCCAGACGTGCAGTGACTATGAGCACTGTAATTTGACAGCAGGCAGCAGGAGCTGATGGAGGGTTTCTGATGGTAACGTCCCATCACTGGTGCTGGTTTCGTATAGGTTACTACCAATCAGACAGTCGGCTACCTACTGGACTTCGGGGCGCAAGGCAGTACAATGAGAAGGAGAGGGGTCCCAAACCACCTTGCTCCACTACCCGGATGTTTTTTCAGCGCACATGTCCCTCTGCATTCTCCACTTAGTCTTTGAGTCATTTTACTCTTTCAACAAGGTCTCGGGGGCATTTCCCTTCATCCTCCAGTTGGGGTTTTACATCCTTTAATGAGCATTCTGTTTCCGTCTCCCTGGAGGCCAGCTTCCATTGGTCATCGTGGAATAGGCTGAATTATGCGTGAAGCTCCTGAATCTTAGTTTCCACAGATGATCTAGAGATGTCTATCACTTGCGTTATGGCATCCAGCTTGTCTCTGGACTCTGGGGGTTGTGCAGTTTGCATATAGCCTCACTCAGCCTGCTCTGGAGGTGTGGATGAGGCAATGGAGGCCTGGCAGGCCTCTGCGTCATTTTCTGATGGCCCACCCTGGACTGAAGACAGTGACGAGGGGACCTGTAGTGTGGGAACAAGTCTCTACTGGTCAAACAGCGTTTCATTGCTATGCAAGATACACATCAGGGGCTAAGGAGACAATAGATGAAAGATGGGGAGGCTCAAGCGCCTGGTGTGACACTCGTTTTGGCCTTGCAATCTATGAGATGAGGCATAGCATCACTTTACTGGGTGAGAGAACTGTTATCTATGGCTGGCCATCAAGGTGTTTTGTTTCTGTGTGTTGGAACTGGCCCTTGTAGCAGGTTCATTCCCTTACTTTGTGCCTCCTTCCTCCTATTTTTTCTGACCTCTCGCTGTTGGCTCTAGGAGTCTGAGCACTTTATCACTGCTGAAGTGCATGTGATCTCCCATCTAAAGTGGGTATGATTGGCTTATACCTATTTGGCATATTTAATTTACCTGTAAGTCCCTTGTACCGTGGTATCTATATACCCAGAGCCTGTAAATTAAATGCTACTAGTGGTCCTGCAGCGCTGCTTGCGCCACCCACTGAAGTAGCCTTTCAAACCTGTCTCAGGCCTGCCAGCGCAGGGCCTGTGTGCTCAGTTTTCTGCCACAGAGACCTGACATCTAAATTTACTTGCCAGGCCCAGAACTCCCCTTTTACTACATGTAAGTCACCCCTATGGTAGGCCCTAACTAGCCCTATGGGCAGGGTGCTATGTATGTAGAAGGCAGGACATGTGCCGGGTTGTGTGGCCTGTCCTGGTAGTGACAGCCTAACTTGGTGTCTCACTGCTGTGAGTGCTGCCTTCTCATAGGATTGATTAGAAAGGCCCTGCCTTATATGTAAGGGGTATTCTACGATTTATGAGGGGTAGCATATGCATGTTTGGTATGGTTGTAATGGTGGTAAGAAATGCTGCTTTCTAGGGTAGGTGCATTTTGTATTACTATTACAGAAATACCACTTCTAGAAAGTGAGCATTTCTCTGTGCTTATGACCCTGGTGTTTTGTAGCTTGACTCCATGTCTGGGCAGAGTGACAGTTGGGCTTTGTGCATACTTTTCAGACAGCCTGTACATAGGGAGGGTGGAGGTGTCACAGAGGTGCATCTGCATACTGAATAGTCTTCCAGGGCTGAGAGAAGCGAGAGGTGGGGCACACTTTCCAGAAGCTAGAGATATGTGTGTGTAGCCGTAGTAAATTCTTTCTCATGGGACCCGACTTACTCAAGGAGACATTCTTGCTGAATGCAACAGTGTAATTCGTAAAACAGGTGCAAGGCCGCCTAGACTAGGAGAAGACAATGGGACTACTGACTGGAGGGTAAAATGTAACTTTTCTTACCTGACATTCCACCTGATGAAGACGTCAATTACAGGAGCCAGTTAACGGCATGAGATCTGTATTTTGTGGAAAATTCTAGTAAGGTGCGTGGAGAATTATTGGACAGAGATAATGATGCACCAAAATTGATCCAATAGGGAATTGAGGGCTAGTTCGACTGTTTTGATATAACCGCAGGACCCGAGAAGAACTCAACTATTATTGTGACATTCTTGCCATTATTCTGATATTCTGTCTTAAGCCATACTTTGCCATTGTTCTTTTGAGACTTTGCTGTTATTCTTCTGATACTTTAATCATCCTCTATCTAAGTTCTTACCTGATACTTACTTCTCCTCCTTATGAGGGAAGAGCCTTATTCCTAGCTATGCCATACTGAGACTTTGCCCTGTCCTATCCTGCTGATGGTGAATCGACTGATGTCCTGAGGACGAAGACTGACGCTGTTTGCTGATTCATTTGGAGGGGTAACTATCTGATGAAAAATTGTAATTGCCTGTTTGCCTTTCCTTTCTAGTGATCAACTGCTCTTTTGGTAGAGGCCATAGTTAGATGTTTTCCAAATTTGTGTTTGCTGAATTGTTTTGCATTAAGCCCAACATGCCAATGCTAATTCGAGGTTAGTTAAGGTGTCCACTAATAATTTGACGCAAATAGACAAATGACTGAGTTCTTGCTTTGTTGAACCTTGTATTCTGAGATTCTACTAAACTGCTTCTTATTAGTGATGTGTTAAATGTTTAATGAATATTCTCTATGTATTGATTAATTTGTGTTCTAATTACAAAATCTTAAGAGTTACTAATGAGATTGATTGCTAATGAGATTAACGGAGACGACATTTAGATTGTAACCAATAGGGAATAAATATCCTAACACTTAATTAGATTAGTGTGGTTATTCATGGCTGGAAGGTCATGGTGTGTTCGCGTCATTGATTTTTATTGAATGTTGTTGACTAACTTGTTGAGTAGGTAATGCACATATTGATTGGTTATTGAAATATTGATTTGTGATGCCAGAAAGATACCTCGTACTGGGAAGTTTCCGAACGTGGTCAAAAGGTTCATCGGCCTAGGCGTGTCTCCTTGTAAGTTTACTTATCAAGGTTCTGACGCGCTATCACAGGCACTAACTCTGGTGCCTGCTGCTTGTTACGGCGCGGGCCAGCAGCAGCTTCCATTCAGAAGCTGGGCAGGGAAGGAAGCCTCATCGGAGGCTCCCCCACTCCACCAGGCCCCTTTTTCCTATTTGGATGGGCAAGGAGGGGAAGCAAGCCTCCCCCTGCCCCACCGAAGCCATGAAGGCACTTCCAGAGACTGCCGGTGGGGCAGAAGCCTCGCCGGAGGCCCACCGCACTGCCGGTCCCATTTTTGTGGCCCTGTGTGGGCTAGTGACATTGTGTTGACCCCCCCCCATTGGAGGGCCAGTGAAGGCCCATGGGCTCCCCTAGAGATCGCGGGCCCCAGGAGGGGCCTGTTACAAACCGGAGGGGGTGCATGACTTCCCCCCTCCTGCCCTTAGTTGTTTGGCTGACTTTGGCCCCCCCACGTGAGGGCCGGTTGAGGCCTGGGGGCCCCTCCTGGAGGGGCCCATTATAAATCCAGAGGGAGTGCGTGTCACCCCCTCTTCCTCTTAAATCACTGGGGGGCCCCCGTTTTGCCCAGTGGAGCACCAGGGGCCACTTTTGATCTTTTCCTGGAACTGGAGGTGCCTTCATCACAAATATATACTTTGGACAGACATACAGTATATAATGTTCCTGATATGGACATAATACATCCTTATGTTAACCTGGTTGTTTTATGATGTATTACATATATGTATGCTAATATTCCTTTTATGGGCATGACTTGCTAATATGTTTTCCTGACTTGCATACATTTTATAAGGTCCTTAATATGGACGTTTATGATATTTCTATGACAAGACCATTGGTGTAGTAACGTGATTCCTGACTACTGCTTATGTTGCAGAATACTAGGTAACCTGTGTGTTATATGTGACTACTGCTAGTTCTGCAGAGTAACTAATGTGTAATGTTCTGACAACTGCTAAGGTAGCAGGGTTTTACTGACATGTTGTGTTTGGTCTAATAAATGTGTTGTTTACAATACAGTATATTTTCAGATAACTTGGTGTTGTGTGTCCTTTGTGGTGGGGATAGTGCATCACGTGTGTTGTGTCTGATGTGCAAACGCTTTACACACTGGGTCTGGGATAGGCCTGACTGTCCATGCCAAGATACCAAGGGGGTGAGCAGGGGTTATCTTGGACGTGTAACTCCCTTGCCCTGACTAGAGTGGGTGGGTGGGTTCTGCCTGGCTTAGCGGCATACCCTAGCCAACCAGAAACCCCATTTTAACACTGTGCTTCCATACGAGGTGGGATGGTCAGATGCACTCGTATTCCTCAAGCAGGTCATAGCCTGGCCCACGCTGTGTCACTGGGTATTTGGTCAACATCAGTAGGTGGGGGGCAAGGAGCATGCAAAGTTGTGGAGGAGCCTCTCTATCCCACTCTGGGTGGTTGCCCCTATGTGATGCTGTTGGGAGACGTGGCGGGGATTCACCCAGTGATGTGGTTCTCCCTTGGTTGGTAACGTCACCCTCAAAAGTGGACCGAGTGCAATCAAGTCTCTGTTGTGCCCTGGGGAGCTCCAGCATAGGATGGGGGAGGGCGGAGAAGAATATGGATTCCAGCTCAGTCAGCTGGGGGTTGGTGGAGGCACCCAGCCCTGTAGCAACTGGTTCCGCTGCTGTGTGGCAGTGGCTACAGTCCAGGACACTTGTGGTGCAGTCTCCTTTGCAGCCCCCATGCACACCCCAGACCCTAGGATCCCCTGTCTGCATGAAACCTGGGATTGGGGAGCCACAGCAAGTCCCAGCGATGTTTCCTCATCTTATTCCAGTCTTTTATTTCAGTGCTGTGACAGTGCTGTCAGATCGGGCATTGTGAGGCAATGTCACGTCCAACACCGTCTCTGCAGGTGTCTGAGTGGCCCCCTCTGCTGGTGGCATCTATGTCATAAGCCCTCCGGATCTGGATCTCGGCCAGCTCCTGAAAGGCTGCAGTGGCGGAATTGGGGAAGCCTGGTTCAAGGAAGCTGATGGAGGCCCAATTTTGCCTCCATTCCAAGGGACCACCTCACGCATGAGTAGTTAGTGGGCTGCTCTCACTCCAGCCACAATCTTGGCGCCCTCTAGACTGGTTAGTGCTGTGGCTGGTTCCGTTGTTCTGGGCTCCCAGAATGGTCACCAGAAGGCCGCGGGATGTTCAGCCTCTGCTCGTCGCCACAAGGGTCCCCTGCTGTCAGCAAGTGGTTAGCCGCAGATGTGGAAGATACATTTGGATTCCACTGCAGTCTGCCCTGTAGCCTCACTAGCTGTGGTTTGCCATCTAGAGCAGCCAAGCGACGCCCCTCAGAGCTGCCAATGTGTTGTTGAATATTCTACACCTTTTCTCTGAAGAAGGAGATTATTGTGATGCATTTCTTGGGTGAGTGTTAGATTGCTTGTGGGGTGCTTGCTGATGATGAGAACGGGAAGACCAGAGGTACAAAATGGTTTAGATTTGCACTTACTTGTTTTCAGTGGGGCATGGATGTCTACAGGTTTGTTCATGTTTTGGTTAAAAAAAAATCAAGGAAAAAGTGAAAATGGATACCTCTGCAGAGTAGTGGGAAGACTTTTTGGCCCATATTTATACTTTTTTAGCGCCGCATTTGCACCACTTTTTGATGCAAAAATGGCGCAAACTTGCAAAATACACTTGTATTTTGCAAGTTTGCACCGTTTCTGCATCAAAAAATGACGCAAATGTGGTGCTAAAAAAGTATAAATATGGGCCTTTGTATCTGCTTTGATTGACAGGCATGTAGCAGGATTATGGGGTTAGGAAGGTGGCTGTTTCGGTTGAGGGGTATGGGTGGTCGGGGATGTGGTAATCCTTAGGCTGAGGCTGTGACCTTTGATGCGGGTTGGTTCGGTGAGGAGCTGTTTTATGGCGAGTGTGTTGACGACACTGAACAGGGTGTATCTGATTGTAGTGCTTGCATTGCCTATAAAGGAGGTTCGTGTTTATATGCCGGTATGTTGAAATGGTGATGAGGCCAGAGATTTATTCTAAGTCATCATAGCAGCAAATCTTTATTTTAGGTTTTTAAATAAAATCCATAAAAGAGCAAACTGTAAACTTTGCACTTGTATAGCACACTACTCACCCGTTAGGGTCTCAAGGCGCTGTATACATACCACTGTGGAACCCCTCCTGGCTTTTCCCTGTGAGGCACCCACTCCTGGACAACCCCCAGTGTGAAGCCAGGCATCCAAGCGCTGTCAGGGCCCTTGTGGAGATTAAGCAAGCTGTTGCCCAGAGTTAGACCTATTAATTAAATTAGGCATGAGGTGAGAATCATCTGGTCCCAGGGAACTGAGCCCAAGACCCACTGAGGTAGGAATTAGACGCTGGTCCCAGGCCAGAACTCTGCATCAGGATCTGCCGCTCTAACCATTGTGCCACACTTCTCCACACTGACAAATCACAAAACACAACAATAATTTTACAAAATACATAAAAATTAAAATCAACAAAAATTCACAAAATGTTGTAAAAAAACAATAAAAAACATAAATTAAACTCATTCTTGTGCGTATTCATAAAATATCCAGCAATCTCTTTGCTTAATGGCGCCCTCTAAGAAACATGTAATACAAAAGCAAACAAATTAATCATGCAACCTTTTCAAATGCAGCCTGGCTCGCCTAACTTGATTAAAATGTCGACCTCGCAGCAATAGTGTTATATAATTTCTTCGGAGCTTACTGTGAAAGCCAGAAAACATGGTATAATGGAGGGTGTCCGTGTCGCCGCCACAAGGACCTGCGTTTTCGACTTAGTTCCACCCTTTGGGTACAGTTAATGGAGAGTGCCACACGTTTAGCTGAAACTTTGTTGACAAATAAGGACGGGCGTTATTAGTAACAAAGGAAAAATATGGTTTGGCATGCAGGGTTGTCTTTAAAATGATAAACCCCGTAACCGAGTCTGTAGACAGTTCACAGCATCCGCTGTCCTGTTGTCTAAAGGAAATAAAAGTTTTTCTATGTCCTTCCTCCCAAAGTAATTTCTGTTATGGTCTCAGGTTAATCAAAAAGTCCTGGGCAGTGTTGTAAACCAGGTCTTACTATATTTTAGCTAAGAAATATGCAACGCCCTGACTAAGCTTAAGCAGTTCCTTAAAACTGTCTGATTTAAGCCTGTTTCTTTTTTTTCATCAAACCGCAATCCATTCTAAAAAAACAGGGTGAAGGGCAAGAATATCAGATAGATAACTTAAACCTAACTTTTGATGAGATATGTAACTTCGTCTGGTGAATTGATTTTCCACAGTTTGCAGAATGGTATTGCCCATGTACTCCCCAAATATCAGCGCCATAGGCAACTAAAGAAATAGACCTAGCCGGTTAAAAACTTAACCACTGCATATACAGGGTTATTTCCCAGCTAAGAGACAAAGAGGCAAGGTCAAAGACTGACGCTATGAACCTAGAAAGACAATTGTTTGGATGTTAATAGAGAAAAAGTGACTAAGCGATCTCACAATAGTTGCAACCCTGAGGCAGTTTTAGCCAGTAATATTGCCTTGCCTGCATATAAAAACGCCAGATGTAGCAGCTCCCCACCCAGCTCCCCACCCAGGGCAGAGCAATACCGTTGGATAGTAAGACTTTTTCCAGATTGTTTATATATAACATGAATAGAACGGGTGCTGGATTACATCCTTTTTTACTCCACTTTAATCGAGGAAGCCTCAGTGTACCAGCCATCAGTATTATAGCTAACTACTGTTGACATGTTAGAATACAGGTTCCTTAAAAAATATTCAGTAGATGTTTTGATTCCCATAGTTAATAAGAGTTTCCACAAACTATCCTGGTTAACTCAATCAAAGGCCAAGGTAAGGTCCATAAAGGCTATATGGCTGGATCCTGATTTTCCCGTTGTATACTTACTGACAAGAAGACACAGGTTAAGGCACTGATCGTCATTGACCAGTCCTTCCCTGAACTCATATTGCCGTTCTGATAATATTTGGTTGTCCTCAGCCCAGGTCTGTTATCTGTTCAAGATAACATGTCCAATGACCTTAACTACTGAATCAATTAGGGAGATTTGTCTATAGCAATATGATGTACTCGTATCACCCTTTTTAAAAACTAGGGTAACAATTGATTGTCATGATGTTGGAAAATTGCTTTAACTAGGCATTGATGGTTTGGGTAAGAAAAAGGTCACAAATCTTAGTGTCAGGAATAAATAGATCAGGAGGAATACAATCTGGACCTGGTGATTGTTTTGTAGAGAGCCAATAAATCACTCCAGACACTTTATCAAGAAACAAATACATGAATACTCTGCTGGGAGGTGTGTGTCACTTAACAGGAGGAGCGAGTCTGGATTGCTATTGATCCTAACAAAATGCTTTATCCAGGAGTCATTGGTAGTATGGGAGCAGAGGGAACCCTTATCTGTTTGGGCAAATAGCTGCTGGTTAGCAACCTCCCAAAACAGGGAACTATTAGCAAAACAACTGGCTTTGAAAATTTATCCCAAGCTTCCTGTTTTAGAAGTTTTTTCTGCCATTTGACTTCTAATTTGTTTATAGACTGACAGGAGGTAACCCTTTCTTTATCACCTGGAAATGCTTTTAATGCCTTCAGTAGATCATGTTGAGCCGTAGAGTAATTGACATTGAATCATCAAGGTGCAGAATATGAACTAGAAGCAGTGTTTAAAGACAAAAGGTCATAGACCTTTATTGAGATACAATTAAGGGCCTCAAAATGAAATGATTAAATGAAAAGGCACTTATACAGCGCACTGACACTCCAAGGAGTATTCTGGCACCTTGAGCACATCTGTCCCTCTATATTCCTCACTAAAGCAGGTCTGAAACTTGTATAATCAACACATAAATAACTTAGGCCCATATTTACACTCTGTTTGCGCCGGATTTGCGTCATTTTTTTTTGCGCAAATTCGGCACAAACTTAACTCCATATTTATACTTTGGTGCTAGACCCGTCTAGCACCAAAGTTATGGAGTTTGAGTCATTTTTTGTACGTGAAAACCTACCTTGCGCTATTGACATGCAAGGTAGGCGTTTCCGTGCAAAAAATTACTTTAAGGCATAGGCGCCTTATTTATCCTCTGGCGTCAAAATGACGCACAGAAGGAGGCGGGCCTTAAAACATGGCACCCAGCCAGATTTCCATTGTTTTTTAACGCCTGGGTCAGGGCAGGCGTTAAGGGACCTGTGGGCTCATTTCCATGGTGGGAGACCATGGAAGCAGTCCACAGGTGCCCTTCCCTGCACCCACGGACAACCCCTGCCACCTTTTCCCACCCCTGGAGGACACACATGGATCGGGGGACCCATCCATGGTGAGCGCAGGTAAGTGCAGGTAAGTATATATATTTTTTTTAAGTGGCATACGGGGACCTAACTTGGGCCCCCTTACATGCCACTGTGCCCAATGGCCAGGCCCAGGGGACAGAGGTCCCCTGGGCCTGGCCATTGGGCAGGGGGCATGACTCCGGTTTTTGCTAAGACAGGAGTAATTTCCATGGGGGTTGTGCACCAAATAATGGCGCAAGTCAGGTTAGAGCCAATATTTGTGACTCTAACCTGACTTGCACCATTCTTTGGCGCACAACCCCCAGTCTTCCCTTCTCCTCCGCTGCCCGGTTACTGTAATTTATTTTGACGCTAACCAGGCCGCAGCGCCGTCTAACGTCATTTCATAAATAAGGTGCCCCGCTGGTGCCTTGGAATGGCGTTAGCCGGTGGTAAACCTTTTGACGCAAATCTGCCCTAGCGCTGATTTGCGTCCAAAAGTATAAATATGGGCCTTAGTCTTAAAGTCTTCTTGAACCACCTTAGACCACTTTACGCACTGTCTCCTTTTAGTGCTTTTGAAGGGATAGTTTTTTCTTTTTGTGAGCCTCTGAGTAGCAGTGCCCTATTTTAAGGAAAGGCAAAAGAGTTATGATCACTAAATTCAATACACAGAATCTGAAAGCCTTTATAGAACTAAAGAGAGAAGGCAAAACAGAAATAAAATCAATAATTGATGACGTTCCATGACTAATAGAAGTTGGGGGAACTGGGTACTGAGAATGTAAGACTATTGTATCAGTGGAAAAAACTAAATTAAACTGAGTAAGATTATTTAAAATAACCTCTTGACCCATGTGTTGCATATGCAATACCGCATTTGATGGACAGCTAATATATGTAATATGACCTGGGGCAATGCCCTAACATAAATAGATATTT
The DNA here is from genome assembly GCF_031143425.1 of Pleurodeles waltl. Classification (NCBI taxonomy): domain Eukaryota; kingdom Metazoa; phylum Chordata; class Amphibia; order Caudata; family Salamandridae; genus Pleurodeles; species Pleurodeles waltl. The sequence continues at coordinate 722,759,811 of NC_090440.1, read as the reverse complement.
AAATCTCCCAAGAAGATATATGAGATGAAGGCATGATGCTTCTCCCTATGCTGCTCCAAAACGGCACACAAGGTGATGTTCCAAATTCCTCAAAGGCTTGGTCTTGTAAACATCACATTAAAGAACTTTGAGGAAGAAAAGTGCACTGCCTCTAGGTTTAAAGAACCAGTATGAATTTCCAACCATTTCCCCTAATTAAGAAGTGATACAAGTATCATCAAACCTCCTTTAGCTAGCCTGGATGGGGAATAAGTAGCGGGTACATAAAATGAGCTATGACCATTGAGGCAAAATGAATTAGTCATACCCAATGTTTTCCAAAGGCAGATTAATCGAAACTTGGAAATAAAATCTAACCAAATCCTATCTGATATCGTCCTACTCAGACCTGCAATATTCCACAACGGAACAGCAAGGAACTTGCGATCTAAGCTACCTGGGATAAAATAAAAAACATGTTTACTCGGGACAACAGGATATGAAACATTTCCGTTGGAGGTATGTCTACAAGGAGAACTATAGATACATAGTCCCTGGCATAAGGAGACTATAAGGCAGCACTACTAGGCATTCCAATCGTTACTATCTAAGAAGTTCAAGGCCTTCAACCTGTTGCCACATTGAAGACTGAAGATGAAGTATGTCTAAGGGGAATTGAGGGAGCGTGAGGAGGAAGCACAAGAAGTGGGTATTGTGGTTTATAAAAATAAAATGGTAATACCTGAATTACAGATGATGGTCCCTGTTCACTAGCCATTAGGGACATCAAATAACACACCATCCCCGGATGATTAAAGTTAACTACGCAATCACCGTCAAACTGTTGGGGTCCAAGCCATTCATCTAACTGTGCTATGTAAATTCCTCCCCTCCCTCCAATTGACTATGTGGCCAGTGTGTAAACCTGGGAAACATTTTGCCTCACCCTGGCTTTCAGAGGGGGGGATTCACTAAAATTTCAATGTAAGGTGTTGAGTCAGGTAGAAGGTTCATGGAATGGATAGGGCAATTGGTAAACTGGCTAGAATTAGTCCTTACCGTGGATTTCTTGTACAGGGCGGTCTCCCTGCCTTGGGGGCATGGGAGCTCTAGATGGACAAGACCTAGAGACCTCTGAGTGCCAAATACCTGCTCCTTTTCTGGTCTCAATAATACACAGGGCTGTCCAGCCCAACAATTGGCAAGGAGCTCATTCTTGGGCTTCCTTTCAGGTGCTCAAGATACATACTATGTGTAATGGACATTTTAGATGACTCAACTATTGTCTCTTCAATTTCCAGCAACATTTTATTACATTCTTCAAGAGTTATTGGTCAATTATTCATTTTTACATTACCAAGTTATCAATCAAAAGTTCAAACCGTGCTATAACACAACATTCATGGTCCTCCCTTAAAGCCCTGGTTGTCACCTGAGCAGCTTTGAGAGCTGCAGTCCTCTAGGTGGCATAATTTATTTCCTTTTTCTGGCCAGAGGCTGAGAGTCAAGAGAGTCTTCAAATATCACTCGATTTTCCAGATGAACAGAGGCCACTACTGACACAAGATTCCTTCCCTTGACAGAACCCTCAGGTCAGGCTTCTAGGTCTGCCAAACCAAAGATAGACTGGAATTATTTTGGGCAGGATATCTTATAGGGGCTTCCAAACTTGTGCCCGTGGTGTGCACGCTTCAAAAACAGTGACATTTTCCAAATTAACAGCCCTGACTGCAGAGGACAGGAACAACATAATAGGTGACTTACGGTGTGAATCCTTGTGGGCTGGATTGCAGACTGCGCTCACCCAATCAGATGTAATATTGAAAAACAGAAGAAAAATTTGTGACCCAGTCTGGTGTTTTTTGGGTGAGGTTGGGCACAGATGGGACCGCTCTTGGCACAGTCTTCACCAAGCATGTCCCACATGCATCTCACACTGTGGGCTCGAAATGACACTTTAAGGGCAGGGTGGTTAGTCCCTTGCCCCTCCAGCAGCAAATAATTATAGATGCGAACGTCCAGTAACCCAGCAAGAGGTTTAGGCATCCCATCTGTGAAGTAATTTTTTGTCGAGGGGGCATGTAGAATAATTGGAAGGTGGCTATTGTGGTTATGTAGAGTGAGAAGAGGCATGTGAGTTGCTCTATATATTTAGGTGCTGTTGGGTTGGGTAAATCATAAATGAAGCCAGTCCCCCTGAATATTATTGCATCGAGGCCAGAGACCTGAAGTGGCCGGGTATGCTTTTTTGATTTGTGCTGAAGTTAAATAAAACATCCATTTTGAAAAAAAAGCCATACTCTTGAAATTTGCCCTCCTTATTGCCTTATAAGGTATGCTATTGAGGTTCCTCCATGTTTGTAAATCTATTTTGCACCCAGTGGTGTTTTCGATCTTTGTCAGAAAGCGAGGGACTTGTCGTGGTGCTCCCTGGGAACTCAGGATCCGATACCAATTAACTATCCCCTTCAGGTTCTCATATAATGCCTGAGAAATTGAATGAGAAGATAAGTCAACTAATGGGACGCGTGGAAGCAAAAAAATGCAAAATCTGAAGATAGGAAAATCTAAGAATGTCAGGGATAGGTACTCCACCATGGCATTGTGCCCAGGTCTTAATTTGGTTAAGAATTAAAAAAATCTGAGAATCTAGTAAAACCCAGTTTTGCCCACTGACTAACATGGGATAGAATCTAATTTAGCCCCATCATCCCTGAGTCAACAAGCGATATTGCTGGATGAAAACTGGGAACTTGATATTTCTCCAGAAATTGTAAGAGCCTAGCACTGATAAAAGTATGGACTTTGTATCTGGTATGTCTGGGTAGTCGCAGAAAATTAAGAAATGGTGCAAGTGACAGCTGTGCTCTGCTAGCATAGATTTCAAATAAAAGTTGAGATTGGGAGATGAAGCTGCTCTTGTGCCCCAGTCCATAAGAACAGCTTCATAATATATCCTAAAATGCGGTAGGGATATTCCTCCATCTTCGACAGAGAGGGATAAGATTTCAATCTGCGCCCATGGTTTTCTGTTGGCCCATTTAAACTGATGAATTATCATATTGAGGTCTTTGAAGACTTTTTGAAGGATTTTCATAATCACACTATAAAATGCGAATTGAAAAAGAGGAAGGATCATCATTTTGACCAATGCCACACGTCCAATAATTGACAGTGAAGAAGCTTGCCATTTCTGCAATAACTGTTGCGCTTTCTTAAAGGTAGATATATAGTTTAGACCAAAAAGATCCGAAAAATTATGCGATACATATATACCTAAATATCTAATGGGACGAGAGAGATGAAACTGAGCCCATATACCCACAGGAAGAATATTATCGGTGGTATTAAATAACAGAGCTTCCGATTTAGAGTGAATAATCCTATATCCCCCAAAATCTGAAAAAAACTTACTTTTTGCGAAAGCCTTATCAATATTTGCGGTCTCCGTTGAAAGATAAAGAATCATATGGTCTGCAAACAGTTTCAATTTGGGCGCATGAGGAACGGGAGGGAGAATAGAATTATCTTGACCCAGTGCAGCACCTAGAGGCTCAATACACAGCGCAAAAGACACCGGAGAAAGGAAGCATCCCTGCTGCGTGCCTCCATGAACATGTAAGGTTCCTGCTACACGCATATTAAGGAGAATTTTGGCTTGGGCCTTAGAATAAAGATTTTGCAGTACCTGGTTAAACTGTCTAGGACAATTAAACTTTGCTAAGATCCAAAAAAGCACCTCCCATTGAGCTAGATCATAGACTTTCCTCGCATCCAACATTATGATGGCAGCCAGTTTGTTATTGTGAGAATAATCAATTGCCTGAATTAGGAAGTTAGAATTTGTCGCTAGCAGCTTACCTGGCAGAAAACCACACTGATCTTCATGAATTAAGCCTTGTGCTACTAAGGCCATTCTTTGTGCCATGATATTTGCTAGAAGTTTATAATCAGAATTAAGTAAATTCATTGGGTGATAGGAATCGGGTTTCTCAGATGGTCTATCTTTTTTTAGAAAGCCGGTGGCCCTTTTGAAGAATGCTGGTATCTGTAAGCCCTGAAGAATATTGTTGAAAAGAGAAACTAAGCACCCAGCTAGTTGGCCTACAAGTACTTGTAGACTTCAGCCGGGAGGCCATCTTTGCCACAAGCCTTCCCATTCAGTGAGGCTATAATTGCCTCCTTAATTTCAGAAAGTGAGGCAGGCGATGCAAGTTTTGCCCTAGATGTCTCGTCTAATATTGGTCAGTTCAATGCCTCAAGGAATTGATTAATCAGCTGGACATTGGTTGGAAGTGAGAAAATATAGATTATTGAATAGTGAGATAAAGAGACCCTTTCAATATCCTCAGGGTACTTAATGAGTAAACCTTGACCCTCATCAAAAATAGTTTTAATAGTGTCTTTATTAGCTTTTATTTTTTTCACAGACCCGCCTAAATATCTGCCTACATGATCACTTTCTTCGTAAAATCTCTATGAGCTTGTATGTTGATTAACTATCTCAGGAGATAAAAAGTAATCCCTTATCTTAGCCCGTGCCACACTCAATCTTATGGCTGCATCTGGATCATGGAAGGTCTGGAGGGCTCCTTGTGCTTGATTTAGTACCAGTTGGAGCTCTTTTACCTTTTCCTTAGCTAGTTTGATCGTATAAGCTTTGTAAGATATTGTTTCCCCTCTTATGTGAGCCTTGAGTCATTCCCAAATGGAGAATAACAAACTCTCTTTGTTGATCTTTAAAAAATCAGTAACCAAAGTCTTAAGAATCAGTACCCATTCTTCATCTACCAAAAGAGATTTGTTGAAGCTCCAGCATGGATGAACACGCACCTCACCAGGCAAGTTAACATTAGCCTGAGACGCTGAGTGATCCGTGAAAGGATTGTCACGAATAGAGGTGGCACTTCTTGCGAGAAAAAATGAAATTAGTATGAAATCGATTCTAGAAGCTGTAATATATGTTTTTGAAAAACAGGTAAATTCATAATCCTTAGGGTGGTCAGCCTTCCATGCATCTACTAATATTAAATCAGAGATCATCTTACCCAGCCGCCGGGAGACTCTAGGTTTATTCTGCATTTTGTTCTTGCGAGAAGTGTCCCTCTGAGTATCTGGAATAACATTAAAGTCTCCACCAATAATGAATAGGCCAGGAAGTATACTCAAAACCTTGTAAAGACCCTGAAGGGGGCTTGGATCATTTTCTAATGGACCGTAGAAGCTCGCAAAATGAATGTGATCATTCAGTATAAGTGTACTGATTACCACCCATCGTGCCTGCGTGTCTCTATGGATCTCATAAACTTTCCCAGAAAATTCCTGAGACACCAATATGGCCACCCTTCGGACCATGGCATTAGCCATATTAGCCTAATTGGCATGTGCGATAAATGTAGGGAGTTTTGGCTGGTTTCCTTGACCTTTTAAATGCGTCTCCTGCAAAAGAAAAATCAGCGATTGCGAAGCCCTAAGCCAATTGAGTATAGCAGCAAACTTTACATGATTATTGGCGCTATTTACATTGCAAGAAATAACCCCTAATTCAATCCTAAACCCCCTCTACTTGGCAATATCATCATGTAGCAAAGTCATAGTCGAACCCCAACCAAGCTCTCTGTACTTTTTTTTTGTTATCTGCTCTATTTCCCAACACTAGTAGGAGGATAGATTCCCCCCTTCCCCAGAGGCCCCCACCCAACATAACTCCACCAGTCTGTGAACCCTGCCCCACCCCTGGGTTCCTTCCCCCTAAACTCAAAAAAAGAGGGCACTGACATGGCACTCCTAGAGCTTCGATCTCTGGAAAAACAGCAAGGCAGCAAGGAAAAAATGACAAACAGAAACATAGAGCTCGCTAGTTCATTTCTCCCTCATAACACCCCTTTTCCAATACCATATCATTGCTTTTTTAACAACTCGAGGACGTTCTTCGCATCCTGTACACCCTGAAAAATATGGGGCTGTCCTTTATGAAACACCTTTAGTTTAGCTAGTAGCACAATGCCAGCTGGGGCCCCCAATCTCTTGAAATCATCTATAAGACCAACAAATTCATGACGCCAATGCACAGCAGCAATAGACATATCAGAACATACATGGAAGCTAAAATTATCACCAGCATTAAAGTTTCTCGTTCTTATAGCCTGAGATAGAACTTGTTCCTTGATCCTGTAATCTCCGAAGTTGACCAGTATGGTGCGAGGGTATTTCGAGTTTACGGCACGCATCGAATGGACCCTGGGCGCCCTCAGAATCAAGAGATCCTCTTCGATCCTGGCTTTTTCTTTACAGATGAGGTCCGAGACTACCTTGGTCAGTGATGAAGATGATTCAATCTCTTCAGGAACCCCTATGAACCTCAGATTCAAGTGCCGGGATCTGTTTTTCATCTCATCAAGCTTAAATTGTAATTCCTCGAGTTCTGATTGGATCTGGGATGTTGCAGACTCCTGTTGTTTTTTTAGCATCCTCCAGATCTGAAACCATCTGCTCTGCTTGGAATACCCGTGTATAGAGAAGGATTAGATGGGCATTTAACTGACTAAGTTGATCCTTGGTTTCCTTACAAGCCTTCTCCTGAGATACTTTTATTTCCAGAAGCTCCTCCAAAATCTGACCCATCATATCTTCCATTGAAGAGACAACAGTCCTGCAGAGTTGGCCGGAATGTGAGTGAGTGGAGAGGGCCAGAGAGACTGTGGGAGGATATTTTCATTAGAGGAAATCGAGTCAGGTGTTACCTGACAAGAGTTTTCTGGTATTAGATTTGATGCCATAGTGGGTAATAGTTGGCTGCCAAGTAGATTTTCTTTTGTCAAAGAGATTTCTCTCGCTTGCCCTCTCGCTTTAATTTTTTCTCTTTTAATTTCTTTTGATGCCCCCTTAACATTGCTGCTAATAGTAGAAAACAGAGGATATGTAGGCTTATCTTTGAGCTGTTGAGCACTAGTCGGTAAGGCGAGGGGGATGGTAGTGGGTGCTGCTGGACTAGACTAAGTTGCCTGAGAATCACTGGTCCAATTGCTCAACACGGGAATGGAGGGATGAGATTATGACTCTGTGATCTGAGTTGACAGCGGTCATCGCTGGTTCTGGATCCTCCAGTGGGCTGGCCCTGAGAAGTACCTAGAAGTACTGGAAGTACTGAAGGGGTCTCTAATAGATCCTGCAGCCCCACAGAGTCTCTTAAGGATCCACTTAGGTCCTGTTGGCCTGAGCCATGTCTTTGCCTTTTAATTACAGGACTCAGAGTCTTGAGTTGAAATCCTTTAGGAATTTTTCCGATTGTCCGTGCCTTAGGCCCTGCATCCCACGCCATGTGCTTCATTGTGAGGTGAGGTGAGGTGAAGGATGCTTGCAGACAATGCTGCTATTGAGAGAGTCATTGAAAGGGAACCGGGAGGAGCAGCAAGCTGCATCCGCGCTAGCACAGACTGCTTTGGTTGCACCCTTAGCTCCACGATTGCGCCTGCTGAGCTGCCTAATGCTGCTGTAACGGGTTGCTCAATCTCTATAGCCCATCTAGTCGCTAATTTGAGTATTCTTCTCTCCCCCTTTATGCTAGTTCAGAGATACTTATTTGCTCCACAGTCAAGAAGACACGTCTTTGTTTATTTGAGTGTAGGCCACCCTCCACTTTACAGGATTGTCAAGACTCAGTAACTATTTGATTAATCTGCTCCATGCACATTGACTGAAGTGAAGGGACATGACGAACACACACGCAGGGTACAATGGAGCTATTTCTTCTTCACCCTTTTTTTTCCCCCCCACTACTGCTCTTCCTGCAATGAGTCTTAAACAGTCATATGCAGGGTGCCACTACTGGTGCAAGTATAGTCAGATTATGTGGTGTGATGTGGCTAATTGCAGCCTCGTCGGGCAAAGTGTATAGCTTTAATGTGGTAAAAGCATTATTTTTTATAATATTGTTTTATTTTGTCTCTCCTCCCTCCAGCGCTAGTTCCAAAGCTGCTTTGCTTACTCCACATGATCAAAGAAGAATGCTCCAACCTGCTCCACCAACCTCATGTTGCAAAATCAACATACTGCGGCTACTTATCTTTTATGTTTGCATGCTTTTCGACCTCCCGAGTGGGCGATCACCTAATCCAGGCAGAAGAAAAAAACACAGCCGTCGATATTGGGGATTCCCCTTCCTTTCCGCTGTCATGCCATCATGCCACTACCTCATCAAGCGCGGCGCTGCACAGCCCGCCCGCCGCATATTGTAAAAGGGAGAGCTGCACCTCTCCTTAGTGCGCTGGGGAGAGTTGGGGCTGCTACGATGTTACTCCAAGCATCAGCGAGTCCATAAGCACGCACAGCCCTGCCATCTTGCTGCTTCATGAGGCTCTCAGTCACAGAGCATGACGGGAGCTCCACGTGACCCGAGGTTGTTCCTAATGTTGTAGAGGCAGGCTGTCTGCAAATGAGCCTTATCAGACCAAACAGGCCCAAATAAATGAAACATTCTGGCCATTATCTGGATATGGTATAACATACTAATTCGTAAGATGCAGTTCACATTTTTTTTAAATAATTTTCCTCACTGTTGATTACACCTCTTCTTACTTGCTTCCTGTTTGAGCTGAATATATTTGAATACTTTTTTTTCCCCACTTTTACTTTAACTATGGAAATCTACGCAAGGCAGTTGGGAGAAAGCAACTTTGCTGTAAACACATTTTTCAGTGTTTACAATTCAAGAATCATTGATCCATACTCATTTTGCATATGCAAGTAGAGTAATTTAAATGTTCCAACCCTTTATTAACCATGTTCTGCTCTCTTTTTTAGGTGTGGCTACGGAAGGCTTTAGCTGTCTGGACAACCTCATGTTATCTATTTTTTTTTTTTTTAACATGTTTTTATTGATTTTTCAAAAAGAAAGCCATACATTTTCTTGCATACAAGGTCATTGATAGCAATTTGTCATTGGTTACAGTCTGTCGTCTGGCTCTCCCATATTAAGGTCAATATATATAACAAACTACTAAGAACTTGTGTGCACTTCCCGGTCCGCTATTTCTACCCAACACTTCCGAAGTTGCCGCCACGTAGGACGAAGCGTTCAGTTGCAATGTGGTTCTATTGGAACTGGTGACAGGAGCCCTCATCGCCACACAGGTGAGGGCGGGGGGGGCAGAGGAAACAGGGGTGGGGGCAAGGTGGAGGGATATGGCACAATGGATCATAGCGCTGGTGTCTATTGGTTGAGTGTGCAGGCCTTTTGGTGCTGTGGCATGCATGCATTGGGGGGGGGGCTGCTGTGCTATCAGTGCTGGCGAGGCATTGATGATGGATATGTTTGCATCCCCAAGTGTAGTATTGCCTTTCTGCCGGGGGCTGGGCCCACGGCCTTCCAGGTGGGTGTAGCTGTCTGTGATTCAGGGGGGTCTTTCATCATTTTTGGCTTCTAGGCTGGACACCAAGACGCCCCAGGCCTCGCAGCCCGCCTGTCGCAGTCCCCTACGAGCTAAATTTGTTAATACCTGATGCTCAGCACGAGCCCAGCGTAACGTGAGGGCAAGCCAGACTTTTAAGTCGGGCGTGTTGCGAGCCTTCCAGTTCATTGCTATCAATCTTTTGTACATTGCATACGCTAGATCGATAAACCTGTGCAAGTGTTTATTTCTTTTCGTCCTTGTCCTTAGTCCGAGTAGACAGGATTTGGGATTCATGTCCAGGTTGAGCCCCGTGATTTCCGCTAGGGCTGTGACCACCCCCTCCCATTCCCCCCGTAACCGCGGGCACTCCCAGACCATGTGATAGAACTGTGCTGCTGGTGTTTTGCATCTGGGACAGGCTGGGTCCGACCCGGGGAACATGCGTTTAATCCTGGCCGGCGCCAGGTATGTCTGATGTAGATAACTGAACTGTGTGTATCGGAATCTGGGGTTTCTTGAGACCTCACGTGTGTGGCACAGAGCTTTTGGCCATTCTGTCCCTGAGATCAGAGTGGGCAATACGATGTTCCACCTCTCCCTAGCTTTCTGCAGGTTGTCTTCCGGGGGTCTGTTCAGAAGTTTATAAAGGTTAGAGACTGCTTTTCCTTGGGGGTCCCAGTTCAGCATGTGGTGCAGGGTGACTGAGATATCAGGCTCTACGTCGCCAGATGCCCACGTTTTCCTGATTGCATGGCATATCGCGTGATATGCCAGGAATTGCCCCGGATTGATCTCTGTAAGGGCCTGTATAGCTTCGAAGGTCATTAATTTCCCTTCCTCAAAACAGTTTCCTACTGCACTTATACCCACGTCTAACCAAGTTGTAGGTGAATATGAGCCGGCTTCCACCCACCCGGGGAGCCGATCCAATGGGAGGAGTGGTGAGTAGGGTAGTTTTTTAACTCCCTTTTGGATATACTTCTTCCAATATGTGTGTGCCACTATCATCAACGGGTTTGTGCATGTGCTTTTAGTCTGCTTATCCAACAACCAAACTAGTATGGGAGCGCCTTGGAGTCGGGATTGCAGACATATAGTTTCTGCCGAGCTAGGACTATGGAGCCAATTTAAGATCCACTGCAGCTGTGCGGCCGCAGAATAGAGCTCAAAGTTTGGGGCGCCCAGTCCACCCATTGCTACCGGGTGATGCAGCGTGGTAAGTGCAACCCGCCTTCTGCCCTCGCCCCACACCAGTTGTAGTAGGATGGAGTTCAAGCCAACGAAAAAGCTTTTGGGGATAATGAATGGTAGGGCCGCCAAATAATACAACAGTCTAGGTAATATCAGCATGTTTGCTATAGCTACTTTACCCAGTGGTGAGAGTGGTAATTTATTCCAGAAGCGTATTGAGCTCTTAACAGAGGAAACCGCTTTCCCCAGATTTCCATCCCTTAGATCTTCCGCCCTGTGGTAGCCGTTGATCCCTAGGTATCTAAATGTGTCGAAGCACCATTTTAGGTGGCCTGGTGGGGCACTTTCTTGCCTCGCAGGGGACCAGCTGGTTAGTGGGAATATACAGGATTTCCCCCAGTTAACTATTAGACCAGATACCCTTCCGAACTCAGACAGCAGCGACATCACTGGGGGCAGCGACTCCTCCACTCTGCGTATGTATATCAAGGCATCATCTGCGTATAATGATATGGAGTGGAGAGTACCGTTCCTTGACACCCCCCATTCTTCTTTTTTGGCACGGACGTGTGCAGCTAGTGGTTCCATCGCTAAGGCAAATAGGAGGGGGGAAAGTGGGCAACCCTGTCTTGTTCCCCTGCTAATCGGAAAGCTTTCTGATATTACTCCTCCCGTCTTCAGCCTAGCCTGTGGGGCAGTGTACAGAATGCGTACCCAGTTTGTGAATTTTGGACCGATACCCAGTAACTGCATAGTGGCAAACAGGAAGTCCCATTCTAATGTATCAAACGCTTTTTCTATGTCGAGCGATATCACCACCTCCTCGAGTGCGGTCGGGGGGGGTGTCACCCATCACACTGAGCAGCCTCCGAATATTTAGGAAGGTGTTGCGTTTCGGGATGAATCCATTCTGGTCATCATGTACCAGGATATGCATGTAGGGAGCTAGTCTGTTAGCCAGGATTTTGCCAAGTATCTTACAGTCTAGGTTCAACAGTGAGAGAGGTCTGTAAGACCTGACGTCAGTGGGGTCGCGCCCCTGCTTTGGAAGGACCACTATCATTGCCTCTCTCATTGAGGGGGGCAGGATACCGTTGGTCCCTGCTTCTTCAAACGTTTTTAGGAGATGTGTGTTAAGGTGTGTCGCAAAAGTGGAGTAGTATTCTGATGGCAGGCCGTCTGTCCCTGGGGCTTTATTCCTAGGTAGTTGTTCGAGGGCCTTATTCAGTTCCCCTAATGTGATGGGGGCTTCTAGTGTCTCTCTGTCGACATGCATTAGTTGGGGCAGGGGAGAATCTGCTAGAAAGGACTCAAGCTGTTGGATGGTGCATGTTGTGCTTTTGGTGTATAATTGTGTATAATATTCCCTAAACGTATCGTTTATTTTTACCTGCGTGGTGGCTATTGCGCCTGCGTCTGTTCCTATCGCCCCGATTGGAGGGCACCGCCGGCCCCCCAGCAGTAGCCATGCGAGCAGCCTGCCAGATCTGTCGCCTTTCGACTGTAGCCTAGCCACGTGGTGTTTGTGATCGTGAAGGCGTAATGTAGCATCAGCCTTTGCATGTTCCACGTGCGTTTCCTTCAGGGCCATGTATGGCGTTTCATTGCGGGCAACTGCATTTTCTAGTGCTCTTAGTTTCTTCTCCAGCTTGCTAACCTCTGCATGGAGTGTGCGCCTCACCCCCCATGTAGTGGAGATACAATGTCCGCGGATCACCACTTTGTGTGCGTCCCACTCCATTGCTCTTAGTTTCGTGGTGCCGGTATTTAATTTCCAATACTGTTTTACCGCTGTTCTCAGTGAGTCTGTGAATGCAGGGTCGTGTAAGGCTTCCGCTTGTAGCCTCCACGTTGGAATAGCCTGGCGTTTCCTGCCCCAGTCCAAAACTATTTTAAGCGGTGAGTGATCTGATAGTGTCTTGGTTAGGTATTCTATTTCACTGGTCCCTGTGCAGATCTCCTGGGTGCCCCACATCAAGTCTATCCTAGTGTGTACTTTATGTGGTGCTGAATAAAATGAATATTCCCTATGTCGTGGGTGTTTCATGCGCCATATGTCATGGAGGCTCATGTTACTAGCCCATGTTGATAATGGGCGGCTGAGGTGTCTGATGACTGTTGAATATGTGGGGGGATTTGACCTGTCCAATGCTGGATCTGGCATGCAGTTGAAGTCACCTCCCCATATGGCGGGTGTTTCGGGGTTCGTTAGTAACGCTGGAGTGAGTGTGCTCAGGAACTCCGGCAGTGCGCTATTGGGAGCGTATACCCCTATAATTGACAATTGTTTGCCGTCCAGTTTACCCTCCACTACCACATATCTGCCCTCGTGATCTATCTTGTGTGATGTTTGGATAAAGGGGACATTCCCTGCTATCCATATGAGTACCCCCCTCGTGAAGGTTGAATAGGATGTGCCCACAATCTGACCCCCCCATTTACTACGTAGATCCTGCAGGTCTGGGTCCCGCAGGTGAGTCTCTTGTAGGATTGCAATATGTGTGCCATGGTATTTGAGTCGTGCGTGCACCCTGGATCTTTTGCCCGGAGTCCCCAGTCCCCTGACGTTCCAAGTGACTATGTCATATTTGTATGTGCTATGGGTTGTGGATTGGGCCATATTCAATTTGTGAGTATATGTCTTGCTCCCCGGGTCCCGGGGAGGCCCATTGGGTCTCTGCCGCCCCCTCCGCCCCCGCGGGCGGGCCCCTTACCTCAGGGCACTTATCCAGTGTTGTGAGCAGACCGGTAGTGCACAAACTAATAGTTACCCTCTTTCCCAACTGGATCCCAACCCCAACTGTGAACTTGCAACAGGCTACACACCCATTTTAGGTGCGGGCTAAATTGTATCCGTATGGATGTCTGCGGGGGAGCAATAATACTGTCTGGATGCGGCTCATTTTAGGGGCTCGCATCCTTCTGCAGACACGGTCCGCAATTGGCTTGGGGCAATCCCGGGGCACGGCCATCCGCCCGCCCCCCCGCTCTACGCCGCCAGCCGCGCACAATATGAATAAAGGAGTTATCTCCAGTAGCAAACGTGCAAGGATACATAAGTTCGGGTGATGTGACCACCCACTTCAGGAGGAAGTCGCAAAGTTCAATTCTGTACTCCGGCTGTGGCGGTTGGTCCCCCCTGGGGGGATAGTTCAGTAGTGTTTGTTCAGAGTGTATCTGCGGACCTGGGGGTGAACTCCGGGCCCCTCAATGCCTCCATTAATGTAGAGTCCGAACTGATCGAGTCAGATTCCGAGCCTTCCACTGGCTGGGTCCTGAGCGTCTCAAAAGAGTTCTGTGTTAGTAGGGGTGTTTCTTTAAGGGCCTTGGCTCTCTCCTCTGCAGCCTGTTCCACCGTGGGTTGACCCCTGGCGTGCCTCTTGGATCGTTTCCTAGGTTTCGTCGTTGACCAGTTCTCGTCGGCACCGGCTGCCTCGTGGGGTTGGGCGATGCCTTTGGCATGCATCCACGTCCAGGCATCTTCCGGTGAGGTGAACACATGGATGCGTTCATCTGTTATTACACGTAATTTAGCGGGGAACATTAATGCGTATTTTATGTCATATTCCCGGAGGCGTTGTTTAACTTGGGTGAAGGAGTTACGTTGCCTTTGCACTTCCTGAGTGAAGTCTGGATAAGCGTGAACAGTCGAGTCCTCATACCTGTATGGGCCTTTGCTGCGGAACTGTTGGAGTATCGTGTCCCGGTCCCTGAAGTTTAGAAACCTAGCTATCAGTGGTCTCGGAGGTTGGCCCGGTGCCGGGGGGCGTCCAGGGATTCTATATGCTCTTTCCACTGAGAAGAATTTGGATGGGGTTCCATTCAGGACCTCTTTAATTAACCAGTGTTCCAGCAGGAGCTCTGAGCTTTGATCCAGTGATTTTTCAGGAAAACCAAGAACCCGTATGTTGTTGCGGCGGGATCTGCCCTCCGCCTCCTCTGCTCTTCTCAGCAGTGACTTTACTTCTGCATCTAGGCGGAGAATTTGTTTTTGGTTATCCGCTACCGTGGGGGCCAGTTCACTTAGCGCCGCCTCTGTTGTCTTCACTTTATCAGATAGTTTGCCCTGGTCTACTCTGAGGATGTTCAGATCTTGCGATACCGTGTCTATCCTGGTCTCCAGTGAGGTTTTAGTGTCCATGATTGCTTGTAGTACTTTCTCGAATTGCGAGGAATGTGACATGAGCGTGGACTCCAACAACTGCAGAGAGGGCGTATGCTGCTGATCTCCGGGTGCCTGGCCTAGCGTGTTCCGATCCTGGTTTTTAGCTGATTTGGGCCTTCCGGCCATTTTGACTTATCTGTTGCGACCTGATTCCTCCTAAAATCACGCACTCACCTACGTTCTCTGGGCCCTGCAAGCGAGGTGGGCATATATATCCCCGCGGGGCCACGCCAGTGCAGACTTCAATTTTTGAGGTTTCGGCCCTGCTGGTGGTCCTCTAAATGAGATCCTTTTCAGGCGGTCTAGTACCTCCGGTTGCTAGGTCCACACGCGTGCCTCGAGCCGCCGGACGGCAGCCAGCTCCAGGCTCTAGGTCCTCTCTTGGTATGAAGTAGAGGAGTGGCGTTCCCAAGTGTATTCGCTTAGTGTGTTACGGGCTCGCACAGTTCTTTAAGCACTGTTCCACCCTGTGGTGCAGGTCGGCGCCATTTAACAGAGGATATGGCTTAGCTTGATCCTGAGCGACCCTGCGCGATCCACGTCTGTGGTGGCTTCGATATCCAGCTGCAGGTCCAGAGACGACTCCCGGAATGGACGGTCCACGCCATCAGTCATGAGATAGGGAGGCACCCCCAGTGGCCCACGTCAGGATACGTCTCCCGTCCTTCATCACCCCATGTGGGCGGGAGGGGGTAGTCGATGGAAGGCGAAGGCAATGGCTCCCAGTTCCCTTTGCGGCGGTCTCCGCAGACGCTGTACGCCCGTCTCGCCGTCAGGTCCTCCAAATCTGGTGCAAAACCTCACCCCAGGGGGAGACGGCGCCAGCAGCCTCCTGGAGAGGGCGCGTCTGCTGTGGCCGAGCTCACAGCCGCCCGACATGCCTCGTAACCATGTGTAACAGCTGGGGGGTCCAGGGAGCGGGTCCCGACCCGCTCATGGAAGGAATTCACTCCTGGCCTGTTGTTGTGGTCCCACAGGGCCTTTTGCGGAGAGGGAGGCGCGTCTCTCCGCTCGTCTCCAGCCGCGGCGGGGGCACCCCCCCGGGGCCCCTGCAGGCCCCGCTGTTAATTCGCTGCTGCTCCTTGGAGCTCCCCGCACCTGGTTGGGGGGGGAAACTCCGGCGGCCGATAGGCGGGCGAGGAGGGGGGGGCACCCAGGGTGGAACTGAGGCAAAATATGGGCTTAACGCCCTCGCGAGGGGGGCCGCTCTCGCTTCCGCGCACCCACCCCTCTTCCAGTCTTCAGGGCGGCGTCCAGCCCGACACGGCCGGCAAAATGGTGGCCGCAGCTCCCCGTTCCGATCCGCTCCGCGGCAGCTCCTCCGCCCGGCCGCTCGATCGCGCCCGGAGCCGTCAGCAAGGGAGAACAGTCCCAGCAGCGGATCCCGCCACAGGGATGTGGCAGCGGCGCCCCAGGAGCGCCCCGCAGATATTTACGTGGCGAGCCCGAGAGGAGCGCTTAATCAAGCGTCCTTCCCGGTCGCCATCTTGGCTCTGCCCCCCCATGTTATCTATTCTTATCTAGAAAAGTGGATAATAATTGCAGAGAGTGAGTGGGCTATGGGTCAGCTCACTTCGGCCATTAGCTTTCATGAATTGTTCGTGCTTTGCAATTTGGTTGGATGGGCTGCTATCAAATATGTGGCATTCTATTGATTGATACATTATCTCATTTGAGTTCTCAGTAATCATGCTGCTCAAGCAGTCCTATTGTCAATGGAGTGACTTATTTGATGTATTTACTTTACCAACAAGATTTCATTTAATTGCAATTTTTTTTACTTAGTTGTTTTCATAATATTGTTTAATTTACAATTTTCTTCTTCTCAAATTAAGGAAAGGCATGCAAAAAGCTTTCTGATAGCTTTGTGAAAAATACCTCTTCATTGTCAAATATATCCATTGTACAACATTTTGCTGTTTATGCTTTTAGGCACAATGCAAACTTTATCTTTTGCTTTAAAAATATATTTCTTTCAAGGACCCAGTTAACTCTGCAAGTGCAGTCTGTTCAATAGATGGGCCCTGCTCTCAGCTTCTACAATGTCGTAACCAAAAGGTTGGTTCATTATGGTAGTCATGGAAAGCGGGTGGCAACACACACAAGATCACTCAACTATCACACACTTTCCCCAGCAGAAAAGCCAGGCCCGTTAGACTTGTCATTGCATGCTTAAAACAAGCATTCACACAGCCAATAAGGCTGGTGTCATCCACCAGCATTTGGCAATTCTTGTTTTGTTTTGGTATTGGCTTTTGCAAAACTTTATTGCTTGGGAAGCTGAAGGGCATTTGCCAATCTAAAAGAAAACACTGGCTAACGGCAAACATTCTTTTGGTCTCAAAAAAGCACGAATTACCAAAGTACTCACTGGCTCTGAAGGGAACTACCTTGTGTGTAGATGTGCTCCTTGAGAAAGGGCAGCATAGTGTAACTCATAGTGAAGTAAGGCAATTGCTGAATATGGGTTATGTGTTGTTCCTTGATTAATGCTCAAGTGGGTTGGAGTAAAATGTGAATGTCACAAACACAAGGATGAATTGTGGCTACATCCCCTATAAGTAACTATGTCATAAACATAACTTTAGGAAAACCAAAAGCTCTTGGCCAACACAGTCCAAAAAAAGCCATTTGTTATGCCATTACCTGCAAGTATCTTGCCATTGAGAAAAAAAGAAAGAAGAAAAGAAGGAGAGAAAGGAAAGGAAAGAAAGAATGAAAGGAAACAAAGAAGGAAAGAAAGAAAAAGAAAGGAAAGGAAAGAAAGACAGAAGGAAAAAAAGGCAAGAAATGCAAGAAAGAAGGAAAGAAAGGCAGCAAGAAGAAAAGAAAGGAGGCAAGGAAAAAAAGCAGGCAATAAGGAAGACGAGAAAGGAGGAACACAAGAACGAAAGAAAGAAGCAAAGACGAAAGGCTAGAAAGTAGGAAAGAATGAAAGCAGGGAAGAAGATTCACTGACAGAATATCGGAACCAAAAATATTGTGTGGACAGAATATCATGTCAAAAATATGGAGGACCAATATACCAAAAAGGTAAGTGCAAATAGGTAAATATAGATTTTCTATTCTTAACTCAAAATTTATCTCCCTTGTAGATATATATATATATATCCACAAGGTACTTATATATGGAGATATATAGAGTAAAACCTTGCTCACCTATAGAAACTTACCTTCACAGTATGTTTGTCCTTAATATTCCTGACACAAAATTTTGTCCACACAAAGTTTTTTCCTCAAATATTATGTCTAAATACCAGACGAAGGAAAGATGGCAAGAAAGAAGGATAGCAAGATAGACATAAAGAAAACTCAAAAGAAAAAAAAATATTTGAGAGTAACAAAAAAGAAATAAAAAAGAAAGGAAAAATGAAAGAAAAAAGAGAGGAAGGAAGGATGCAAGAAAGAAAGAAAGAAAAGAAGAAATAAGGGAGGGAAAAAGCAAGGAGAGACAAAAGGAGAGAAAGAAGGAAGGGAAAAAAGGAAAGAAAGAGAGACGGAAGGAAGAAGGGAAGAAAGAGAAAAAACAAGGAAGAAATGGAAGAAGGAAAAATAAAGATAAAGCAAGAAAGTAAAAAGCAAAAAGAAGGCAAGAGAGAAGGAAGGGAAGAAGGCATTAAAGAGGGAAAGCAAGAAAGAAGGAATGAAAACAAAAATAAATGCACAAAAGAAGCAATGAAAACAAAAATAAATGCAAGAAAGAATTAATGAAAACAAGAAGGAAGGAATAAAAGCAAGACAAAGGGAAAGAATGAATCAAAGCAAGAAAGAAGGACAGAGGGAAAGAAAGAAAATAGAAGGCAAGAAAGAATGAAAGAAAAAGGAACAAGTGCTTGAATGAAAAAGGAAAAGCAAGAGAAGAACTAAGTAATGGAATAGAAGAAAGAAAGAAAGAAACAAAGAAGGAAAGAAAGAAAAAAAAGGAAGAAAGAAAGAAGGAAAGAGCAATGAAAGAAACAAAACAGGAACAGAGGAAACAAAGAAACAAAGAAAGAATGAAGAAGGAAACAAAGAAAGGATGAAGAAAGAGAAGAAGGATGGGAAAAAAGTGCTACAAGGGCCTCAAATTAAACATGATAAAGGCTGCTTTTCTTCCTGGGCAAAGTTTAATACAGAGCCATTTGTGAACTTGAATCCCGAATAAATATGTTCTGAAGAATTGCCTGCTTATGAATTCATATAAATTATATTGAAGCTTTGGATAATTTAACACAGAACAGTTTCAAATAGACACAATCTGTTATACTATGAAAATGTCAGCAGTTAGATAAAGGCCACTCCATAAGGAATTTACAACAGAATTGGCAGGGAAAAGGAACTGGTGAAGCATAGAATGTGGCCTGTGCTCACATTTGGTAAAATGTGCCTGCTGTTACATCAGACTCTAAATTCAAAGGCAACATCAAAGTCCTAAATGAAAAACAAAACCATTGGCACAGAATGGAGCTAGCTTGTGTGTAGATGTTGTCATTATGAAAGCGCAAAATGGAGTCCCTCAAAGTGAAGTTATCCAGTGGCTCATCTGGGCTGACCTCCCACCACGCCTTATGTTGTGTGCTGTAGTGGGAGACATAAAATGTGGATGACACAAAAACAGACCAGTGGATGAAGAAAGTTGGCTAAAAGCCCCCTTTAAAAAAAGTGTATTGCACATACATATTTTTTTTATCTATTAAAAGGTCTAGGCTAACACCAGAGCTAAAAATGTGAATTCTGTCAGCTAGTTAATTTCTTGCATGCAAAGAAAGTGCATAGTAATATCTCAGATCACATATGAACAGGAAATACACATGCACACCTATATAATACTCTGCATCTCTGGATCATATGTGTTTTACACATGCAGAAGCAGAGATGTTTTAAGGCATGCACAAAGTGGAAAATTGTCCTGGGCCCTCACCTTTCAAAAGGAAACTGGGAAAGTGAGCTTTTTTCTCTCGCTGCCTATTTCTGTATGATAATCTCTCTTCTCTTTGCCTGCCTCTGCCTCTGTCTCTCCTTGCCCAATGTCATTTAAAGGACTTTCAGGCCCTTGGCAAGGCACGTTCAATTCTTTTTGATTTACCCCAACTTCTGACAGTGTTCCGGCATCATGCAGGCTTTACTTGGCTGAAAAGTGGGAATATAATTCAATGTTGTTATAAACAGGGGGCCCCAAAATCTCTATTGTTCAGGACCCCAAACATCCTTAAGAGGACACTGAGCACAAGTTGCAAAATTTAAGGAGAATGATCAGTCATTTTGAATTTTGTTGAGATTCACACAAAGTGAAATTAGCTGCTGCTCCTTCCGTTAAAGAATGTTTTGAGAGAAAATTGCATTGTAGTTGCATTTATGTATAATTTCATACCGTTTATGTAGTGCCAACGCGAATTTGCAGACAAGTAGCACAGTGCTCCTGCTCCATGGATGTGCTATGGATATCAGAGGAGTGTTTGATGTGGTGTGTGAGTGACAGAGCAGTGTTTTGTCGCTGAAACTTGGCAGAAGATAAAGTGAAAAAAATCTGAAATAAGTTTAAGGTTTATACCTCTAGAGTGAAAGAGTGCAGCGTGGCCTATATGTCTGGTATTTTGATATGTTATGTATAGAGCAGAAAAGGCACAAACAATGTTGCTACTATCCTGCAGAGGTGCATACACATGGGTTTCTGAGAAAGTGTAAGGATATATCCAATTGTTTATGAAAAACATGCCATTTTTAGAGAGGTCTGCATCATACAGTGTAATACCACGTGTGATTTGCATCTGCTGAGTAGGTAGTTTCTTGTCTTAAGGGTTGAATTATTTCACTTTTAATCTCTTGTAGCATTTTACAGATTCCAGTCATGTCTTACATTTTGTACAATGTGATTGACAAGATGTGTTAACAAGTATGGGATCTGCCCCTGCTTGCAAATCCTTCCGCTGCCACATCCTTGCTGAGCACATTGTTTTCTTCCCAGCTGTCTTGGAAAGGGCAGGCTTAGAGACTGCTGCAGGAAGGATTACTTTATTGTGATGGGAGCTGAAATGTGCTGTCGTCCTACAACTGACAGCTTGTACCTGCAGGGACTCTGCACTGCTCCCTGTCAGCAGAAACATTGAAAAGTGTCAAAAAGCAGGAACACTGAAACGCGCACTTCTAGTGTTTAGACGATTACTATACAACAATTCAGCGCGCCTTTAAGACAGACTCCCTGGGCTGCAAAGCAGGTGTCTCTGTTCAATTACAAAGGCCTAAGAGAGCCAGCCAGCGCATAGCTCAGTTACTGGCAACTATCTGAAGGAGGAGGTAAGAAATACATTTTCAATGTTTCTTAGTTGAGGAGCTTAAAGGAAAAGGCTATGAAACAAAGCATTACCAGCAATGAGAACTAGAATGTGTTTTCTGCTAAGCAGCAATTGTGCCGTTTCACCCTACCACTAGCACCGCCTCCTGTTCGCTCAGCTGAAGATTTGTTTGGCATAGTACGACTTTCTGATAAGCCACTGTGGTTTCCAGAATTCCAAAAAATTACGGAACAGATCTCGTGTCCTTTGACACCGGAAGACTAATGATCTGTGCGGCCAAGCATGTTTAGCACGCGGCCAAGCATGTTTAGCACCGGGAATTCATGGACATTCTTTACTAAACTTTACAGGACCCTGCAAATGTGTGAGTAAGGTATTTGCAGGATGCAGTAAACAACCAGTGGCGACTGCTGCAAATATCTAGGGGTGGGCTGCAGGGGTGGGGGTAAGCAAATACTACAATAAAATGCATTGGGTCTGAGATGCAGTGAGGCTGTGGTGCACGTTCCCAATGTGTCAACGTTGAAGGTTCAGTGGGCAGTCAAAGTGATCTATCAGTTCTGATGAGGTCGACATAGCAGTTCAAAACGGCACACAGCCTCTGCCGTGACAGGCCTGAGACATGTTTAAAGGGCTACTTAAGTGGATGGCACAATCAGTACTGCAGGCCCACTACCAGCATTTATTATACAGGCCCTGGGCACATGTAGTGCACCTTACCAGGGAATTATTAATAAATTAAATATACCAATTGGGTATATGCTTATATGCCAATTCTACCATGTTTTAAGGAGAGAGCACATGCACATCAGCACTATTTAGCAGTGTTAAAGTGCCCAGAGTCCTAAAGCCAACAAAGACAAATTCAACAAAAAGATGAGGAGGAAGGCAAGATGGCTGAGCATGACCCTGCAGAAAGGGCAGTTTCCAATAACAGGCAATATCAATGGAATATTCCTCCTTCTCTCTCTCACACACACACACACACACATGCACTAGCAGCAACAGCCGAAGCTTCATTTGCACACAAATCACAGGGGTAGGAGATGTCCTTGCATGACCAGACTCCGAATTTGTTGGATGGCCAGGTCAATAAATGTAGCTAGTGCCGGACATCTCACTGTTGTGCCTGCAGTGGTAAAAGCTGATGAACCAATCCATGCTGGCAGACAATGGCTATGACTGAGTGCCCAGTGCAAGGATAATGAGCGTGCAGTGACTGGGCTCAGCTATCTGGGGAATAAACGCAATTTCAGATGCCCAAAGTAGCTGGTGTTGCCATGCAGGAGATTGCAGTGGAAAATAGAAAAGTAATACAATAAAAGGATTCGATGGTAGATTAAGCCGCGCTGCACTCCAGTCACAAGAGACCCCCTAAAGGGGAGAGGAAAAGAGTTCAATTGGAAGATTCAGCTAGTGGATTATTATGCAAACACTGAGAACAATAAACAGGGACTGAGAATAACAGGCATTGTGTGAAAGTACATCATGTTTGTAATTGTGTGGCATTGTGCTACAGCACTTTAGGTTCAGTGTGAGAAGTTATAAGCGGTTCTGAAATCTAGATTTAGCTTTTTCATCCTAAGGATGTCAGGAACTTTTTTGTATGCTAGTATTACAAAATAAATGTATCAGTTGAAAGTGCAGTTTAAGAACTTGTGAGGCTTTTAACAATCACTCTTTGGTTGTAGACAGGGCCTCTGTTGGAGTGTTTGGTAAAACTAATTTACACTGAAAAATGCAGTAAAAATAAGAAATGCTATATTTTTTTGTTTAGTTTTAAAATCATTTAAAGAATGACAAACTAATCAATAAACAATGTAATGCTTTATATCAAAACAGTGTGAATGAATATTAAATGAGAGAGGTACAGGTAAAGGGCAGATTACTGTGCAAACAGGTTAAGGTCTTCGCTTTGGCAAATCTTAGTTCTTGGGGACTAAAAGGATATGGACTTGATGATATGTTTTTTCTTATTGAATCATGAGATTTCTAGGATCATGTGGGCTTTGCTGCTTGTTGTGTGGATTACCATAGGAATTCTAGGTTTCAACTGGGAGTAGAATGGCTTTTGGATTTGGAAGGCATTACAGGTTATGCATATGATTTTGAAAATTATTATGGCTTCCAGTGGTAGCCACTGAATAGTGATATGCATAAGTTCATTTTGGTCTGATTTCTTGGCTACCACTACGAGTCAAGTGTGGCATATATTACCTCTTTTACAAGTGTTTAGACTCTTTAGTAAAACCAGCTAGAAAGGCAGTGCTGTCAATAATGTGTGATCACATCTA
Source organism: Pleurodeles waltl (assembly GCF_031143425.1). Taxonomy (NCBI): domain Eukaryota; kingdom Metazoa; phylum Chordata; class Amphibia; order Caudata; family Salamandridae; genus Pleurodeles; species Pleurodeles waltl. The sequence continues at coordinate 722,736,518 of NC_090440.1, read as the reverse complement.
ACTACACAGTTTCCTTCTAGGTGTGCTCAACCTAATTTTCTAGAGATGGCTGATTTAATTTGGTACATGATGGAGTCCTTGAATGTCCCCGTATCCTCCGTCATTTATACGATATCCCAGGTGCAAGCGGAATAATGTGGGCTTATAGGTTTGCCCTACGAATTCCATCACTGGTTATCTGTGACACAGAATATGTTAAGATCCTGCAATCCTGTTATCAGACTGCACTGCATGATGACCTGCTTTGCACCTGCTGCCATCATGAATACTAGTTTGGAAGCGGTGCTAAACTTCAGTATTCAAAACCTCTTGGAAATCAGATCCACTCCAACCACTAATGCTTTATGCTACTTGTATGCCTTACCTGATCACAAGTGCTCAAGAGGATACTTTGGGTGAATATTTTTATACTTGGATCTCTAGCTTACCACTTAAAGCATGCCCATGTGCTCCCTTGCATGAATCCCTGTCATTATGAAATAAGATCCGATCCATGTTCATCTGTGGATTTTCATTCTGCCCATTAGTTGCTTCCTGGAACCTCTGTGCACTCCTTCAGGCAGAGAGCTGGAGGAGGGACTTTGATTTTGACTGCTCTAACCTGCACTGCACTGCAACCTGCTCACACCTGTTCTGCATTCCAATCACCCTGTGTGGCTAAGAGCTAGGATGATGGACTTAAGCCAGGCTTCTGCTTTCAGAACTTCTGTTCCAACTGCTGCTCTTGCTGGATGCTCCTGCTTTTCCGTCCAGTTACCTACACTCCTGAAACCTTGAGAGGAGTTCCTGGTTTCTGCTACTTCTTACTGCAGTGTCCTGTCTTCCTATGGCTGCCCTGAGCAGCATTGTGTATGTGTGTTCCTTGTTTCTCTGCTCACTTTCCTTTCTAGCCTGATATCCTGATTTCTGTTTTCCCTGTTAGGCTTCTGCCATGTAGCCACTAAGTTGACAGTGGTTCCTTTTATTTCCTTATTCTGCATCTCTGTTCTCTCCTTGTTCTGAATTCCTGTGTTTATCCCAAGTACCAGCGGGACATTTCTTGCTCCAGTGCCTGTTGGGTACAGCCTTGAGTTCCTTGCGCTGAATCCTAGTTCCAGTTCCAGTTCCCTGTACCAATGGGGCATTCCTTGTTCCAGTGCCTATTGGGCAATGTCTCAAGTTCCTTGCTCTGAATCCTAACTCTAGTTTTTCTGTACCAATAGAGCATTTCATGTTGCAGTGCCTGTTGGGTACAGGCTTGAGTTCCTTGCTCTGAATCCTACTTCCAGTTCTGTGCACCAATGGGGCATTTCATGTTCCAGTGCCTGTTGGGTACAGCCTTGAGTTCCTTGCACTGAATCCTAGTTCTAGGTCCCTTTACCAATGGGGCATTACTTTTCCATTGCCTGTTGGGTACAGCCTTCCCTTGATTCCTGGATTCCTGTTCTTTATTTCTGGAGCCCTATTAATAGCCCATTCTTCTGTTTTTCTTCTTGTATGATTTCTGTCTTGTCTGTCCTGTATTCTGGTTTTCTGTTCTGTTCCAAATTTGGTCTACTGTTTGTTGCATACCCTATCCCTTTACAGTGTGACCTCTTGCATGGTCTCCATTCTGTAAGGGAAATGTCTGTTGTTGCACCCAGGTCCTTTGGTTTCTTACCTGTATCAGTGTTGTTGTCAGTCTCAGTCCACCTTGCACCGAGTACTACAGTCTCTGAACAGCAGACCCCATTATGACTTTGCTATGACTGTTATTAAGAATAATCTGCTGGTGTCAGGCCAAAGGGGTTTTCTAAGCTACCAAGACACCTCTTATTCATACACCAGTACACCCCTTACTTTGATCATACTTTGTTCTTGTCTATCCTTGAGTAGCCTGGTATTACCTTGCCTTGCTCCTTCCTAAGTATTACCCCTGCAATCACTTGGCCCTGCCTACATTCCCTGACAGAATAGGTTTCTGAACAGCAGACGTTATCATAGGGTTTAGATTGAGATAGTGGCAAGACAGGGATCAAATAAAATACAAATGCAGCACACTTTAAATAAGCTTTCTAACTCAACAGCGTACTTTGTGTTTAATCACTACATAGATAATATGCTGCTATACTATACTTATAAGTAAAGCAGCGAACTGTAGAACTAATATAAAAGTATAAGTAATTATATGTACTCTACCCGGTCATCACTGAAACAGACATGATTTCAAGGAAGGAAATGTGTATTGGACACGTAAGCAACTGTAAACTTTTCAATTTGTCAAAGATTTATTTTCTTCCCATTTATGACCTTCTCTGAACTTCCTTCCTGACAAAGTATGTTAAGTAGTCCCAGTTTCCTTTTCCTTTCCAACCATAATCTGTCATGTAGTTTCTGGCAATGGTCCACTGACTTTCCAGCCGTGTGGATGAATGAGGCCGGCTCCATTGTTCATGGTTTCTCCATTTGATCTCTTCTGTCATCCTATGCACTTCTGTTCCCAACCCCCGCTCCTCTGTCCACTATGACCCCACCCTCATCACTTGAAATGATTAGATGGACTTGTTAGTAAGTCTGTCCTTATTTGGTCTTTTATAGTTTAATGTATAAGGGGACGCGTTAGAGGTTCGATGGGCCTTTTGACAATGCTTAGCAAAATTCCACCATAAATCACAAATTCACAAAAATTACAATCTATGACTCATTAAACATCATCAAATACTTAAGAATCAATCATCTTTACACACCGTGACCCATTTGGCCATGAATAACCATGTCGTTTAGAAAAGTTAAAATGTTTATTTCCCTAGATTAACAATGCTAATATCACGTAGATTAGTCTCAAAACCAAATGATAAACATACATGAATAACACCGGTTGACCACATCTTCTAAGGAATCCCAATTTAACTAAAGCATTTCCACTAAGCATTCAAGAGTTACCGTACAAATTAATAGCAAGAATAACTGTGCAAAAGAAATGACATACATCTAGATTCAACAGGTGAACAATATCAACTCTTTGTTAATCGCAATTAGTTAACATTTCCAGGGCTCCCTAACTAACCTTCTGATCAGAATAGCATGTTTGGACTTCATGCAACACAATTTTGTCAAAGTTAATTTGGAAAACATCTAACTATGGCTCTATCAAAATAGTGGTTGGAACCTAGAAACAAAGAACAAAACCTAAGACACGAACAATAGCATTTTGTTATACCTCTCCTCGAAGAGATCAGCAAGCTGCGAATTCCTTCATCAGTTGGACCTCTGTCTGGTCAGCTTCAGCAATGGGCAATGAAAGGGAATGGCTCAGACATGGGGCTCTAAGCTGTCTGAACCATTTAAGAAGCAATCTCTAAGGGGTCAGCATCAACCATTAACAATTAAGCAGCAGAGTCAAAGTTAGAAATAAAGTCATCATGAACTGTTCAGCTCCAAAAAACAGAACCTCGACAGGGCAAATCAGAATAGAAAAGAGCCACCTCTCCTCTGTGCAGTGGGGCTAATTTAGAATTTCCTAAAGAACTTCCCACGTTGTCATTGGTCAGAAAATCGCACGTTTACAGGTAATCCAATAGAAATTAAAACCCAAATCTAAGATATAACTAAACTGTCTTTCACATGTGGATGATTGGCACCTCTTCTCCTATTTCCATCATCAGACTCGACAGGTGACTTTCTTGTTTCAATCCGTACTACCGTCAGAGTATCCATTGTTGGTTCCTGGGAACATCGCTGTCTCACGCATCAAACTTCACAAAGTTGCAATTTCTAAAACAAGACATTCTAGCAAGCAGTACTCATGAGAAAGCTAAAGACTTCTGCTAAACATTTGGTCCGCACAGTGTGAGCAATAGATCACTATTTCACTGGACATACATTCCCATTAATTTTGTTAAACTTTGCAGCTTAATATGAGGTTGTGCAGACTAGGCCCAAATCTTGTTAATTTAAGGCCTAAGATTAATAAACAAATACAGAACATACAATCATTAATGTAACATACCATTACAATTTTCTCTACATGTGTACTTCGTCAAATAATAATACGCATTCCCTAAAAGCATTACACATTTCATGATGGCCACTCAAGTGGGCACATTTTCCAAGTCGCACATTATTTTCTGTATTAGCCTAATGCAAATTCTTAACCCATAGTAAATAAAAATCATTAGTAATAAATTCAGCTTTCACAATCCCTCCTCTGATGACTAAATATGTCATCACACCTTATATCATTCCATACAAATATTTTGTTCATCTAAAATGTCTATTCCCTGTGACTTTTATTGCTTTTGTCCTTGTTCAAATTTTCTCTAAAGAACTTTTCCATTTGAATTTCTTCCCTCCTCTGATAATTTTCAATTTCTTCATTTTAATCACGATACAATTTATAAATTCCTCATGTTCCAACTACACAAGTCACAATAATTATTATTTTCACAATTATCCCTGTCCCTAGGTTGCCCAGCCAATTTCCCACAGAAGCAAAACCTTTGCAACCTTTTCCCAAACTCCAGGTTCTTTCAACTCTTTAACTCTTTCAAACCAGTGCTATCATTAATCAAATTGTTAGTAAGGCCTCTAATTTCTTCACTATTGTTAGGCATAAAGGTGCAACAATGTTGTGAGTTCAGCATCCTACAAGCTCCGCCCTCCTTTGCTAAAAGGATGTCTAATGTAAGGCGGTTCTGAAGAGTCATAAATCTTACTGTAGCCATTTCTGTATCCATAAGGATCATGGCTCCTGAAAACCTAGTCAGCATGTTATCCACAATGGTAGCCAACTCTTGAATTTCCACTGAGTTCAAAATAACCCCCACTGAAGGAATTATTGCTCTAAATATATCTGCAACTATGCCAGAATAAGATTCTCGCTTTTGTCTATCATGATGTGATTCAGTCATATTAGGTACCTTATTCAGGTTCTCAAGCTGAAATATCTTTGGGAAAACTATCCCTAAGTAACATGTGCCATACCATCCTTTTGGAGGATGGTAATACACATTTGGTCCACATATGTAATAAACTCCTGGAATTGCTGGGTCTTGTCCATTTAACATAAAAGTCAATTTATCCTGAAACAAAAACACATGTTGTTATGCTATTAATTGTGTTTGACCAATGACTTTGTGTTTCACCACTGCGCATATTAGTTGCTCAATGTTCACCAGTAGCACATTACATTTTGTATTCAGTTTAGCTGCCTATTGGCTTTGACATGGCATTAGACATTACATTCTGTATTCAGTTTAGCTGCCGATTGGCTTTGATATGGCATTAGCCATTACATTCTGTTTTCAGTTTAGCTGCCTATTGGCTTTGACCTGACATTAGACATTACATTTGATATTTAGGTTAGCTGCCTATTGGCTTTAACGTGGGGTTAGACATTGCAGTTGAGACATTGCAGATGAGCTGTGTTTTTCCAAGCTGTGTTTTTCCACAAGATGGACCAAGCTGTTTTCTTCACACTAGACCTTAGCTGATAAGAGCACATAGATTTTGTGTTTACCTCGGAATCCAGTCTGAGAGGGAGGGAGCTCAGGAGAATTGGCCTCTCTCCAAGGTTCTTCGGCTCTCACACTGAGTTTGCTTTTAAGGATGACTCTGGGCTACGGTGAGGTAGATTGTATCTGCTTGACTTCAGACAGGAACTAGACGTCAGTTGCCTGCCTCCCGTTTGGGTAGAGAATCTCTTTCTCGCAGTTGACCGGAGTCATCAACTTGCAGACCCCAGAAAGATGAAGCTGAATATAGGCCCTACCGCCTTGCCCATACGGTGATGAATTTTGGCTTTTATGCTTTGCTTTGAAGTTATGCTATAATATAATCACATCTATTTGCTGTGTACATTGCAACTGAGAAGTACTTTGATATATTTTGCTTTCATTGCTGCAACTACTTTTGAACGTTCCAATCTACTAATTTCGTCTCTCAGGAACTTGTGGGTGGGGAATTAATAACAATAAATGTCTTCTTTAAACTCAGTCGGAAATTGGAGATTTCTTAGTGCACAATTTAAAAGTGTAATTGTTTTTTTTGTTGTTTAGAGAATTACAGAAGCACGGCAGACCATGTTTGAAAATGCATGTGAAGTTAAACTGCCTGATGGTGCTGTGAGAAACATGTTTTCTTGCTAATTTTGTCTCTCAGGAACTTTTGGGTGTGGAATTAATAACAATAAATGTCTTCTTAAAACTCAGTAGTGCAATCCAGAGAGGTTCTGTAAGCTCGGTTATGAGATAAGAGGGAAAGCAGAACACATGTCTACATTCACACGTTTCCACAAACAATGTGTCAGTTCTAGATTCAGGCCTATATACACAAAACTACCCTATAAGCTGTGCATTTAAGGCTAATTTCCCTTGTGTCTTTATTTCACTAAATGCATGATCATTTCTAAATGTCCTTTACTCTAGGCCCTTCCCTAACTTTTCCTTTAATGTCTTTCTCCTGTCATCAGTCTGATCTAAGAAACTCTTTTCTATAGGTGTAAGCAAGCATGTGAGGTTGTATCTGTTAGCATAAGCTGTGCCAAATGTCAATGTAGGTTCAAAGAATCCTTTCACTAACTCTATATTATTTTCCTTAGCTACTCTACTCGGGTACTTGATTATGGGAATAAACAAGAACATTAAGACATGATTTGAATACAAATATTGGCTATAGAATCGTGTTAGTAAAATACTACAACTTATTCCATAAGTGAGAGGCAAACTATGGTAAATAATTTCTTCCTCCACTGATGAAGGAATCTGAGTGCACACATAACATTCCCTCACATTCGTCGTCTCAACATACTCACTCAACAAGAGATAGAAAACATTAGAAGAAAGATCTCCTTGGGTGATGTCTACATGCAAGTATTTCTCATCTATCCTAAACTTCTCTAATTCTGTGAGTGTAGTAGTTGTCTCTAAACCAGATGTATGGTTGGCTACAATCTTGTCATATAAAGTCATACTTACAATCAATACCAAACACGCTATCATGCACACAATTGCCAAACCAATACCCATATTTTTACAGCACTTATTGTTCCTAACCTGCTGGTTGTGATTACTCATGATCTGTAAAGAATCAGAAAACAAAAGAGAAAAATTATAGCTATGAAGGAAAAGCAAAACAAAATCGGCAATCTTCATTAGCAGTTATTTACAGATTTCAGTCTTTCTTCCAGGACCCTTTTGTCAAAATTGGCAATTGGTCAACATCGGTTTAGCAGCTTGTGAAACCAGGTTATTTTAAAAGTCTCTTCTGGTTACTTTCAATTGTACTTTTTCACTTTTCTTAGTTTCACAACTTTACAAAGTTCATTTCATTGAACTTCTTCACATGCCAAAATATTAACTTGGGATCTCTAGATCGAAACAAAAACAAAAAAATTCACTGTGCCATTCAATTGTCATTGCATATGCCCATTCAGGACCTGCGTACCTTAGATTTTCAATTCACTTGCTTTTCAATCTGCAATCTTCATTCAATTCTCCATCACTCAAATCTTCTTTTCTCGGTGTGTCTATTTCTTCTTCAATTATTGTCACTGTAATTGCTTCTTTCTTCTTGGCTTGTGATTTCAGCCACTTATCTCTTTTCACTGGACCTTTTGTTAATGCTTTTTTCAGTGCAGGACTTGTAACTTCTGTCTGTTCTGCAGGATTTTCTCTTGATGTACCTGCGACTGGTTCAGGAGGAGTCAGATCGTTTTGGCTTTGATCCACCTCAACTCCTTCCCCCTCGAGGTCTGTCATTTGCTCTGTTTGTTTCTCAAAACAGTGTGCTTCTGGGAGAGCCCTCCTCTGACTAGTCTCTCCTGCTACCTCAGTTGAGGTTGGTTCACTGTCACTCTTCTGTATTTCTTGTTTGAACCGCTTTCAGTTTTCTCAGATTCAGTCTCTGATTCTCCAGCTTTCTTCTCCTATTCTGGACAGGGTACTTTCCAAGTATGGCTGGCATGGCTGGCATGGATCCAGTTCGGAACTCTAGTGCACTTCACAGCTGTAGTAGTAACCAGTACTACTTGGTGTGGGCCTTTCCACCGAGGCTCCAAGCAAGTATTCCTCATGTGTTTTCTGATCACAACCCGATCTCCATCTCTCAGGTTGTGGCTTTGATCTTAAAACAGTTGCAGCATGGTGGCTTCCACCTGATGAGAGAAAGAGCAAACAAGACCCTTGCAGTAATCCAACACCACTTCATCTGTTATGTTCACAAGAGCATTGGCAGGAACCGCTGGTAATCTCATTGCTCTGTCCATTAGGATTTAATGCGGCAACAGTCCAGTTTTCCTGTCGGGTGTGTTTCTCATACTCTTCAGAACTAACAGTAGTGCGTCTTGCCATTTCTGATTCATGGATGCACATATTTTCACAATTCTTGACTTCAAGGTACCATTCATTTGCTCAACAAGTCCTGAGGCTTCAGGGCAGCAGCTACAATGCAACTTCTGCTCATGTTTAAAGCTGAACACAGCAATTTAATGACTTCATTGTTGACGTGATTTTCCCCTATCTGATTCTAAAGAAACCGGAAAACCAAAACCAGGTATCAGTTCCCTAAGCAATAACCAATGACTAAACATACAATCACCAACACATATCTCAATCCTCCACACACAGGCATCTCAATAAAATCTATCTGTATTCTGCTAAATGGACCTCCCGCTCTTCCAATGTGGCTCAGATTGACCACAGTCTACTGACAGATAATGCAATGATGGCAAATTGTTTCGTCAACCTGTCAAAATTTCGGTAAACACCACCGACCGACATGGCGGCGGTGAACAGAAGACCCCCATTGGCGGTGAATAGAAACCCACCATATAATGAACCAAAATCCCAAACCCGGCAAAAATCACCAGTCCACCAGCCACTGCCAGGACCGACATGGCGGCGCTGAACAGAAGACCGCCATTGGAGGTGAATAGAAACCCACCATGTAATGAACCAAAATCCCAAACCCAGCAAAAATCACCAGTCCACCAGCCACCGCCAGGACCCTGTCGGCGGAAATGCTGGACCTTCCACCCCGCCACCGCCGAGCTCATCCACATCCCACCCTCCATATAATGATGCCACGGGCGGCAAGTGGACCCAACAGTAAGAAGTGCACACATTGGACAAGCTAGAAACCCACACACCTGACACACATCCACAACACCATAAAACACTCACAGACACACCTCACAATCCTTTGCAACAAAACTAGGCCAACGAAGACAGAGAGCACCAGAAGCAGACACTGAATGCCACTATACACAAGACTCACACCGACCCACAGAATAGCACCCTCACCGCGATTCCAGCCCGACACCATTCACCACACCCACCATGTCACCCCCCAAACATCCACACTTCACAGAAAGGGAGCTAAGGACCATGGTGGCCGAGATCCTGAAGGTGGAGCCACAAATATTCAGGGCTCAGGTGCAGCACACAGCCATCGTCAGGAAGATGGAACTATGGCAGACCATTGTCAACAGGGTCAATGCAGTGGGACACCATCCACGAACCAGGGACGACATCCGCAAGAGATGGAACGACCTGCGGGGTAAGGTCAGGGCCATGGCATCCAAGCACCACATTGTAGTCCAGGAGACTGGGGGAGGACCACCACCAACACCACCCGAATACACCGACTGGGAGGAAAAGGTACTGGCCATTCTGCACCCTGAGGGACTCACTGGACTCCGTGGAGGAATGGACTCGGGTAAGTTGTCCACATTTACCACATATACATCACACCTGGAATGCATGCACCACCCCACCCCTCCAACACCCACCAGGACCACTACCCCACTCAGGCCACAATCACCACATCCAGTCCTCCTGCATGCCCACAACACTAACAGGGCCACATCCCTCCCCATGTGCGCAGCCACCCACCCCTGCAAGGATTCACAATGGTAGTACACCATCCACAATGCAACTCCGCATGCTAAGCAAAATGCAGTGCAAACCTCACAAAGACACCATGCATGGCCCCAAAATGTAACACCTGCACAAAACAGCCCAGCCCTGTGCACCCCATCCGATCATGCATTTGTAACAGACATGTTCATTTCCCCCAACAGGCGGCACCACCCATGGCAGCCTGACAGACAGGACAAGGAGTGGCAGTGCCCCCCAGGGAGACAGAGGCACCTCACAGGACACTGGGGATGGACCCCTGGACACTAATGACCAGGCTTCATACAGTCCTGGACTGTCACCATCCAGCAGCCCCACCCAGGATACCACTGACACGCCTACCACCCAGCCAAGAACATCAGCCCAGGGCAACGGTCCCCACACCAGTGTATCCAGGCCACAGACTGGTGGAACACAGGTACAGAGGCCACAGTCACCCCCTACCAACAGGCACGAAGACGATGGACCCAGTACAAGTGGCACCACCACCCCTGTGGAGGGGACACAGGCACAGGGGGCTAGGCCCAGTGGGAGGGCATCACTGGCCCAGGGGGGAGGCCACAGGATGGATGCTGCAGCCCAGGACGTGATCTCTGAGGTCCTGGGGGCCTACCAGCATACCCATGACAGATTGGCCCAGATAGTATCCACCCTTGAGCACAGTCAGAGGATGCAGCAGGAACACCACCAAGAGGCCATGGAGCAGTGGAAACTGCACAACGCCACAATTGCCAGCATAGAAGGAGCACTGCTGCAGCTGGTACAAACCCAGTCTGAGACCCACACAGGACAGGAGGCCCTCACTACAGCACAGGAGACAGACCGGATAATTACAGCATCAGCAGCAACATTCCACAAACTACCCTCAGAGGAAACAAAAGGAACAAGCATGTCATCCCCTCTAGGTCAACAGCAGGTGCCCAAACGGACTCTCAGGCCAAGATATGGGACTGGAAGCCCTGCCAAAAACAAGGCCCCCTCAAAGAAGTGACTCTGCAACAATCTGCCCACCAACCATCCTACACAATTAACCACCAAACAGTGCTAATAATCAATAAGCACTCATGTAAGCATAGATGGACCCATCAATACTTACAACAAGGCTGCCACCATGTTGTCATTGAGGACAACCACCCATGACCAACTGCCATCACTGTAATTTGCACTATTCAATCCCTGCCCCAAATAAAACCCATATCATACCTGTAACACTGTCCCCTGTCATAATGTGTGAACAAAGTGAAGTATGGATGCAACTGGCTGATAACTACTTTATTTGTAATGCGTAGCATGAAAGTACACCTGTGTGCCTAAATGTTGTCCAAAAAAAGAACCACTAAATTGTATTTGGTACCATGCAGACCTGGACCCTATTGCAAATAGGAGATTCAAACCCCCCCAGATGACAAACCACACTGACAGTATGTTTCAAAAACACCAATGTCAGCCCTTAGACCCACATAGTTACTGGAAGTAGAGTTGTATCAGTTGGGTCCTGGAATTGACATCTTCACCTTCCTCATCATCACCATCACTCTCCTCCCCTCTCTGAGGAAGCTGGTCAGGATATACAGCACCATCCACCTCCAAGAGGGGGATAGAATTTCTCACTGCCACGTTGTGCAGCATGCAGAAGGCCACCACTATTCTATACACCTTTTCAGGCCCATAGGCCAGGCAACCCCCAGAGATATGTAGACAATGAAATCTAGCCTTCAGGAGACCGATTGTGCGCTCTCTCACCCTCCTAGTACGTCCATGGGCCTCATTGTAATTCCTCTCTGCATCTGTCCCAAGATTCCTCACTGGTGTCAGGAGCCAACGCAAATTGGAATAGCCAGAACCACCTAGAAAAAGGTGAAAAACAGAGCAATCATTGTCAAGCCTCTTAGTCAGACAGCCTGGCTGTCTGCTAGGTGGCAGTTACTGACAGAAACACCTACCTATGATCCACCCTCTGTCCTCTTGTAGTTGTTCCAGCTTGTGTGGCACACTACTGTTCCTCAGCACAGAGGAATCATGGACTAAACTGGGGAACATGGCATTCACATGTGAGATGTACTGGTCTTCAGTACATACCAATTGGATGTTCATGGAGTGAAAGTTCTCTCTGTTTCTGTACACCTGTTCACTGATGGCACCTATCACCTGGGGTATGTTTGCAAACGCATAGAAGTCAGATTTGATGCCAGGCAGGTTAGTACTTTGGGGAAACCTCACATAGGACTGCAGGTGTCTTACAAATGCATTTAGAAATCTTGTCAGTATCATGCTGAACATTGGCTGTGAAAATTCTTCACCCATGCCCACTATCACTTGAAAGGAGCCCGTGGCCAGGAAATGGAGTGCAGAGAGCACCTGCACTTCAGTAGGGATGGCATGCTGATTACGATTTGCCGGAGTCAGTGCAGGATCCAGTAATGCACAAAGTTTGAGAATAGTTGCACAGGTGAGTCTGTAATTGATTATGATGTGATGCTCCACCATGGTCCGCAAATCAACAAGTGGTCTGTACACCGATGGAGCCCTTCCTCGCCACAAGGGTCGGTACCTAGGAGAGATTTGAAACATGTGTGAGGAACACACATACATAGGCATACATTGTCATTCATTGTGCACTGCTGCCTTGATTGTAGGGACTCAAAAGTAAAATCTGTTTGACAGAATTTCATCTAGACCATAATGAGTAAACAGGGTTTGTTATGTGTGGTATTGTTAATGGTCACATGCATAGGTGTGTTAGGTGAACAATAGGGCCTGCATTGTGCAGATATCATTTTCATTAATGCGTAGTTAAGGCCAAAATGTCTGCCCCCTGTAATCCAGAACTGTTGTTGTGGAAGTGACCTCATACCGCTAGCGGCTGACAGTTATTGGTTAACATGGATGCCAATGGGGAATCCTGGCGTATCATGATCGCCGCCGGCGGTGACGGTGCACCACAACTTCACTTGACTCCCTGATCTCGTGCAAGCATGTACTCCACTGAGTGTACTGCTGTGTCCTGCCTCTGGTCATGGAAGTGGCTCGTGTTGCAGGGGAAAGGGCCCCGGCCTTCACCCAGGAGGAATTGGAAAGACTAGTGGATGGGGTCCTGCCCCTGTACGCCAAGCTCTACGGACGGCCAGAGGTACAGGTGAGTTGGGGGTTTGGAGCCAATGGTTGTGTGTAATGGATGGTGTTGGAAGTACATATGTGTGGACCTCTGACCCTGCATGGGCCATGGTTCATGCCATGCTGTGTGTGTATGTCCTGTGAGTCTGGTGGTACTGTCCATCCCATAGTGGACGAATAGCCAGCTGTACATAATTTCCAAGTGCATGACTGTGTTACATTTCTATGTGTCCTTTTTAGGTCAGTGCCCACGAGAAGAGGGCACTTTGGCATGCCATCGCCAAGGAGGTGCGGACCCTGGCGGTCTATAACCGGTATAGCACCCACTGCAGGAAGAGGTGGGAGGACCTGCGGCGCTGGGTGTGAAAAATCTGTGAGGCCCAGCTGGGGAAGTCCTCCCAACGTGGAAGGGGTGCCCGTCGGGCAATGACCAACCCTCATGCTACGCATCCTGGCGGTGGCGTACCCAGACCAGGATGGGCGCTTGAAGGCTGCACAGCAGTCACAAGGAGGTGAGTACACATTTCACAATCTTAACCCTTGATGGATGTCAGTGTGTGCATTCAGGCTTATGCTGCTTAGTTGCAGGGACTCTGACTGAAGTCCATCTACATGAGGGCCCCTCTAGGGTGTAGGGGTGTTTGGGTCAGGTCCTTAGGTAGTTCAGGGGATGGGTGTAGAGCAGAGGTCTGGTCACTAGTCAGGGGCATGGCCATGGGCATAGAGGAAGGGGCTGCCTGTTGGGGGGGTCTTCTGGGTGGGTGTATGTCTGGCCACTATGTTCACTCCTTTCAGCTATTTACAAGTGTCTCTCCTGTTTTGTCTCCCCATCCCTGTTCTCTTGTGTTGTTTGTGTACATCAGCATCATCTGGCGAGGAAGCTGGGGCACCGGCGAGTGGGGATACAGCAGCCCACGGATCCTCTGAGGCAGAGTCATCCGACGCCAAGGGGACCAGTGGGTTGGAGGGCGAGGGGCGTACCACGGGGGAGGCAACTACCACTGGAGGTAGTGACTCCAATATCACCTTCGATTGGGGCTCCCTGGCGGTGGCAGACCCTAGTGGGCACACCCCTACAGTATCATCTTCCGCCACCCCCCATGCCATCACCACCCTCCCATTTGCTTCCCACCGAGTTGCCCGTGCCCGCTCACCCAGAAGGGTGGGCGTCTCCTTCACCCCAGGCACCTCCTCCCCTGTCCTAGTCAGCCCTGCTGCCCTCACAGAGGAGGCTATTGACCTCCTGAGAACCATCTCTGTAGGGCAGACAACCAAGGTCAATGCCATCCAGGGGCTAGCATCAGAGATGCAGCAGGTCAATGCCTATCTGGATGGCATTCATGGTGCCGTGTCTGGCCTACAGAGATCTTTTCAGGCTCTGGCCTTCTCTTTGACGGCAGCCAGTTTCCCTGGTCATTCCGTCCCCCCTCCAACCTCATCTACCCCATCCAGCACCCCACTCCCTTCACCTGTCCAAAGCACACAATCTGACACGCAGTCAAGCACCTCAACACACAAAAAGCACACTTCTAAACACAAGCACCACACCTCCCACCACAAGCATTTACACAGCCAACATACAGATGCACACACAGCAACATCCACTCCCCCTAGTGTGCCCACCTCTTCTGCCTCCCTGTCTGTCCCCTCTACATGCACACCCCCAGGCACTGCACCTTCAGTCACTGTTGTGGGGCCTATTCCTGCACTCACCACAATAGCAGACTTCCATACATGCACCCCAGACACCACACCTGTACTCACCACAACTACTGTGGTTGACACATGCAGCACACTCACCAGACTTGCAGACACCCACACAACATACATCCACACTGGCAGCCTGTCTTCTCCCACTGTGTCCACCCCCCTCCTTCAAAAACACACAAATGCACAAAGACACCCACCCATCACACATCCACCACACCTGAGCATACTATCCAGTCACCTGCACCCACAACATGCACCCCTACACCACTTACGTCCACACCCTCTGCCTCCACTCCCACGCCCTCCTCCAGGCCCAATCCAATTGCTCCCAAAAAACTTTTCCTCTCCTGTGCTGACCTATTCCATTCCACTGACCCACCCCGTCTTGTCCCTAAGTGTGCGCACCTCCTTGCCTTTTCCACTCCTTCCACTTCGCAGCCTGCTCCTGTCTGCACTTTACATTCCTGTGCCCCTTCCCCAGAGAGGAAGAAGCCCCGTGCAGACCCAAGTCCATCTGGCTCCACCCAGTCGAAGCACACCCCCCCACCTTCTAAGGCCAAATCCCCTCCACCTTCCGAACACAAGTCCAAGCTCCACCCCTGTCGCAAATCCCCACCCCCACCTCTCCCTGAATTTATTTTAGGCCATTTCTGCCCCCCCAGGGGCAGATCGGCCTATTGTTATTAGGCGCCAGGGCAATTTTTTTTTTTTTTGTTTGTTTGTTTTAGAGATGGGGAGCGACCCATTAGGCAAATTGTATTTAGACCATTTCTGCCCCCTTTGGGGGCAGATTGGCCGATTTTAGGTCAATCTGCCCCCAAGGGGGCAGAAACCACTAGGCACCGGGGATTTTTTTTTGGGTGCCAATGTCACGCAGGGGGAGTGACCCCGTAGGCAAGAGTCTCTACATTTTTTCCTTCCAAATATAAGAGAGTGTTTAAAAAAGACATCTATTTGAGAAATGCCCTGTAATTCACATGCTAGTATGGTCACCCCGGAATTCAGAGATGTGCAAATAACCACTGCTCCTCAACACCTTATCTTGTGCCCATTTTGGAAATACAAAGGTTTTCTTGATAGCTATTTTTCACTCTTTATATTTCAGCAAATGAATTGCTGTATACCCGGTATAGAATGAAAACGCACTGCAGGGTGCAGCTCATTTATTGGCTCTTGGTACCTAGGGTTCTTGATGAACCTACAAGCCCTATATATCCCCGCAACCAGAGGAGTCCAGCAGACGTAACGGTATATTGCTTTCAAAAATCTGACATTGCAGGAAAAAGTTACAGAGTAAAACGTAGAGAAAAATTGCTGTTTTTTTCACCTCAATTTCTATATGTTTTATTTTCAGTTGTTATTTTCTGTAGGAAACCCTTGTAGGGTCTACACAAATGACCACTTGCTGAATTCAGAATTTTGTCTACCTTTCATAAATGTTTAGGTTTCTGGAATCCAGCATTGGTTTCATGCCCATTTCTGTCACTGACTGGAAGGAGCCCGAAAGCACAAAAAATTGTAAAAATGGGATATGTCCCAGTAAAATGCCAAATTTGTTTTGAAAAATTGGGTTTTCTGATTCAAGTCTGCCTATTCCTGAAAGCTGGGAAGCTGGTGATTTTAGCACCGCAAACCCTTTGTTGATGCCATTTTCAGGGAAAAAACCACAAGCCTTCTTCTGCAGCCACTTTTTTTCCCCATTTTTTTGAAAAAAACAAAATATTCACTGTATTTTGGCTAATTTTTTGGCCTCCTTCAGGGGAACCCACAAAGTCTGGGTACCTCTAGAATCCCTAGGATGTTGGAAAAAAAGGACGCAAATTTGGCGTGGCTAGCTTATGTGGACAAAAAGTTATGAGGGCCTAAGCGCAAACTGCCCCAAATAGCCAAAAAAAGGCCTGGCACAGGAGGGGGAAAAGGCCTGGCAGCGAAGGGGTTAAATCCCACACTTTCATTGTAACTGTTCCCTGTAAGTCAGAAGGAAGATCTCGTATTGTGAAGAGTGGAAATAAACTGATCAAAGGGTACTCCTCACTCACAGTATCGCAATCTGTTTTGGCAGGCAAGTCATCTTCGTCATCACTGTTTGTCTGGATGGCAATTCCATTGTCCGAGCAGGTAATCAAACATCTTGTTTTGCACAGCAAGCCTCTTCCTAGTAAGGATACTGGACTTGAATCACAAACTACGAATTTGTGTAATCCTTTAAATTTGCCAATTTTAACCTGAACCAGTTCTGTGATTGGATGTGTTACATACAGATTGGCAACTCATACAATCTGTACTGTTTTCCCTGAAAGTGGTAGGTTTGGAACTTTTGCAGTCCTCACTGTAGAGTATGTAGCTCCTGTGTTGACTAAAAATGAGACTTTGTGACCCATCACTTTTCCCTTCACATATGGACCTTTCTGATCTACTTCTAATGAAACTGCTAACACACATTCCTCCTCATCTGAACTTTCACTCACCCAATCATCATTCGCTTCATCCTTACTGTGCAGTGGGTACTGGAGTATTGTGTTATTACCCTGGTTAATCCTTTGACCTGTGACCTGCTGAAGCATCACCTGCGGCTGCTCCAATGGGGCTTGAGGTATTTGAATTTACTACCTAGGTACCAACTGAACTTGAGGTTGCATTTGCTGCAACTGGGGCATCTGCAGACGTTGCATTTCCACTTGTTGCATGGGCTGAAAACTTTGCATTGGGTTCACATTATTTTAGAAGTTTGGATTTTGACTTCTCTTTCTTGGTCCTCTCAAATTGGGGAAAGACTTTATTTTGTTCATCTGCTGAACAACACCTTCCTGACCTAACATCGAACACTCCTCTTTCCAGTGTCCAAGGCCTCTGCAAGCGTGACATGGTAACATTCTTTTCATTCCATGCACGTCATTCTGAACAACAACTGTATTCAAATCAGGACCATGCTTCACATTTCCAATTCCACCTCAACCTCTACCTTTTGCTTGGTTCTGCAACCATGTGTTTCCTTGCTGCTGCTGCTGCTGCTGCTGTGGAAAACTTCCCTGCCTTCCTGATTGTGCCTCTTTAATCTGCATAACCAATACCTTTTTTTCAACTTTCTCTGTTTCAACTCAATCTCTTCACTACAGCACTTTGCATACTGCAATACTTTATCAGTTGGTTATGCTTGCCAACAAATCAAATGACTTAATCATCTGGCTAATTTCAGGTCTCAATCCTTCTACAAATCTGAACAGAAAATGAATCATGTCTTTCGGCTCTATTGTTTCTAGACCAATGTAATGTTTAAATGCCTGCAACAATCTCTCAATACTCATGTATTGACTCTTTCTCTTCCTGAGCTGTCCTGTCTATTCTCTGCCAATCAATATTCTTAGGTGAAATTCTCGTTCTCAAAAATTCAATCACCTTCTAGTAATATTTCATTACATCATGAGATGGTGCACCTGTAGTTGGGTCTCCCGGAGGTTCTCTTGTTGGCCAATCTACACCCCTCTTGCATTCAACCAATTAGTCTGCTGGAACTACTATTTCTAGCAGGGAGTTCAAATCTTCACACAGGCATCTTGCAAGTTTCACAAACCTATCTGTTTACTGGTACGATTCCACTAGCTTCTCTCTCAACCTGGGATGATCATTTGTAAATGACAATATGTCACTCCTGCTCCAAGGGACATGTAATTTCTCTCATTGGTAATATTTTCACTGGGTCTTCAGCCTGCTGCAAATTAGCATTAAGATTCCTCTTGTCTCTTTTCTTTACTCATCTGCCTTCCCATTTATCTAAGGCTCCCCAAGTTTGAATGCTCTGGATTAGCTAATGTGAATTTTTATTCCCATTATCCTCATGTTCTCAAAGTCCTTTGGGTCAAATTCTAACCGGTATCTGCTCTTTAAGTGCTTTGTCTTCTCAATTTATATGTCATATTTTTCTGCTAGGTCTGCTCATTTCTGATGTACTGTTCCTGCTTTGTTGGTAATCATTTTGCACAAGTAACATAAATCATCTTCTTGGTATGAGTCAATTCTGTCTAACACCAGTGGTCCTTCCATCAGATCTTCTGTTTCTAGTTTAAGCCAGGTCAATTTCAGGGCACTTCCTCCACTGGACTCACCTTAGGTGTTAATCAGCTTCCCTAACCATTCAGTTAACTGCTGAGCTGTTGTAACAAAATGTTGTTATTGCTTACACCGGGCACTTGCTGTAGCGTTAGGCTCGGGGTCTCTGCTGTCATCATGCTTGGATTGGAACCTATATCTAATTTCCATTGACTATTTGGGGGAGTCCTGAAAGAACTATAATCAATTAATTGACCTGTTCCATCAAATGTCTGTCTCATGGGAGTCATCATTCTTGCGCTTTCAGTGAATCTCTCCCTTTCTACATTCGGATTCAGGGTTTTCTGCTCACTGCTCTTATTATTCCCCTGAGCAAACAATGGTATGGCTGGACCAATGGTAACCTGTACTGACACTGCATCTGGGTTTGATCAGGCATTTGAATCTCTCAGGTACATTACTCCTGTATTCTGACCTATCAATGCAGACATCTCTGTCTGTGATCCTATTATGGGGTGTATCTCAAAATTAACTGTGTTTGCATTGGAGACATCAAATTCGGTGAGGACTCTATCTGGATCAAAGTCAGCTTCTGTTAAACTTGTCCTGTCGGCACTATTAAATTTGTTGCAGTATCTACAATAGGTACATCTGGGTACATTCTGGGTATGTTATTCTGCGGCATAGGCATTTGTATCTCAGAAGTAGTCAGAACACTATGGCTAACTTGTATCGGGCTCTGGTAGATTCAATTGGTATAGGAGCTGCAGGGTCTACACTAGTATTTAAACCTTTTTCATGCGCTGCATATGGTGGGGGACGATTTCTCAGTACCCTCAAAATAAACTCATCATCATCTGAATCTTCATTGTAATTTAAAGACTTTCTAGACTCTGTGGCTCTCTGTCGTCTGAAGGATAGCAATCCCTCTTCTTAGTACCTTTTCTAGCCTCATCCCTATTCTATTGGGTAATTGCAGGAAACAACTTAATTCTATGTAAAGTCTCAGTCCTCCAAATTTTCTTCTCACTATTCCATCTCGCCTCAGCTAGAGTTTTCTCACCTTTACTCATTCTACTCGCAAACTTCAATTGCTTTTGCTGTCTAGCCACTAGTTCCCAAATAGCTAATGCTTCGAACTGTGCAGGTCTCGGAGAAGGAGTCAAATCCTACAGTACTCTCCTCCAATTGTCCAAAATCCTCAAATTAAATGTTGCATGGGCAGGGAATGCTAAGCTCCCCCCTCTCTCTGTTTCTTTGCACTACTGTTTCAGCCAAGACATGGCGCAGCACCTTGTTCTTCGAATACGATATAGGCGGGTGTATATTCTGGTGGTGTAATTTCTCTATTCTACCTGGAATAAATGTATCTCCTCTTAGGGCACTCTTTAAAGCTTTGAAAAATTTCATTCTTGGTAATTTACACTACTTTCAATCTAACCAGGAAGTAAATTTCAATCCCAAAATCCTTTTAGCCTACCTTCTCAACCAATTACACTTCATGGTTTTTTCACCAATCCGTTTGCGGCTTTTCACACTAACCAACCTATCCCAGCGTGGCTCCAATGAAATCACACCCACACATACAGCAGCTGACGGTTTTCCCTCCTAAGCTCAGATCTGCACAAAACTAATTGCAAATATTGCGAGCACTAAATAAAATCAATACACACATTTGTCTGTTTACTACAGGTAGGTAACACAATCGCTTCAGAAACTTTACTGATTTTTCACTCCAGCATTTCCCTTTTACAGATACTAATTTTATCTCAGTTTCCCTGATCATAAGATCCTCCTGGTGCACATAGTACTCACTAAATCTCAGTCAAAAACTAACATTCACTTTAACATGCACACTTGCGTTTGTCAACCACGCCTGATTGACCTATCAAACAGACAAGTTACAACATAAACCAAATGTCTCATACACTTATTCAATACCCTAGAGTCTTAGACCACACAGGGTCTGTATACCAACAATCACATGGTCAATTTTTGAGCACAAAGCACCACACACATGTGAAGTTCACCGACTTCCCTATTCACATATATTGGAGTACGCAAACTCCTTAAACAACCTCATTCGGAGCATGCATATTCCCTATCCACTCACAGACATCGCAATTCACCTGCGATTTGCTTAAGCTGTGCAAGCTCAAAACCTATTTCACTCACACTGTCACTAGAATGCTGAGAACTTCTTTAAATACGCATTGACAAACTCCAAGGTTTTGGGAAAGTCATGGTAGGTTCTTAGGGAGACATCTTCTTTTCATTTTGTATTATCGAATCTAGAAATTTAAACCTTTACCAGTTTTTCGACCAAACTGTGAATTATATTGATCTCTTAAGGAGACTACCCATCCAACCTAAAATTAGCTTACAAGATCTATAGAGAAAAAGGACCTTATGGTGGCCTCTTAAGGACAATAACCATCCAATTCTGCTACCATTTCTGTTAGCGCATATGTCCTTATTGGGGCCCGTATTTATACTTTTTGACGCTAAACTGCGCTAACGCAGTTTAGCGTCAAAAAGTTTAGCGCCGGCTAACGCCATTCTGAAGCGCCATGCGGGCGCCGTATTTATTGAATGGCGTTAGCCGGCGCTAGCAGACCGGCGCTGCCTGGTGTGCGTGGAAAAAAAACACGTACACCAGGCAGCGCCGGCGTTGGGGAAAATGGCGTTAGGGCGTCTTAAAAATGGTGCAAGTCAGGTTGACGCTAAAAAATCGCCTCCACCCGATTTGCGCCATTTTTAACGACGCCCAGACGCCATTTACATGACTCCTGTCTTAGTAAAGACAGGAGTCATGCCCCCTTGCCCAATGGCCATGCCCAGGGGACTTATGTCCCCTGGGCATGGTCATTGGGCATTGAGGCATGTAGGGGGGCACAAATCAGGCCCCCCTATGCCAAAAAAATATATAAAAAAAATAAAAATGTATACTTACCTGAACTTACCTGAATGTCCCTGGGATGGGTCCCTCCATCCTTGGGTGTCCTCCTGGGGTGGGCAAGGGTGGCAGGGGGGGTCCCTGGGGGAATGGGAGGGCAGCTGTGGGCTCATTTTGAGCCCACAGGTCCCTTAACGCCTGCCCTGACCCAGGCGTTAAAAAGAGGTGCAAATGCGGGGTTTTTTGCCCCGCCTACTCCCGGGCGTGATTTTTGCCCGGGAGTATAAATACGACGCATTTGTGTCGCAGTCATTTTTTTGGACGGGAACGCCTACCTTGCATCTCATTAACGCAAGGAAGGCGTTCACGCAAAAAAATGACGCTCTTTCCTCATACTTTGGCGCTAGACGCGTCTAACACCAAAGTATAAATATGGCGTTAGTTTTGCGCCGAATTTGCGTCGAAAAAAACGACGCTAATTCGGCGCAAACGGAGTATAAATATGCCCCTTGGTCTTTTATAGATTCATTTATAGGAGGATGCATTAGAGGTTCGACTGACCTTTTGACTATGCTTAGAGTGATTCCACCATTAGTCACAAATTCACTAAAATTACAACCTATAAATCATTAAACATCATTAAATACTTAGGAACCAATAATCTTTACACACCATGACCCATTTGGCCATGAATAACCACTCCCTTTAGTAAAGCTAAATGTTTATTTCCCTAGATTAACAATGCTAATACCACATAGATTAGTCTCAAAACCAAATGATAAACATAAATAAATGACACCGGTTGACCAAATCTTCTAAACAACTCAATTTAAGTAAAGCATTTTCCACTAAGCTTTCAAGAGTTACAGTACAAATTGATAGCAGGAATAACTGTGCAATAGAATTGACATACATCTAGATTCAACAGGTAAACAATATTAACTCTTTGTTAATCACAATTAGTTAACATTTTCAGGGCTCTCTAACTATCCTTCTCATTAGAATAGCATGTTTAGACTTCATGCAAAACAATTTAGTCAAAGTTAATTTGGAAAGCATCTAACTATGCCTTTATCAAAATAGTGGTTGGTACCTAGAAGAAAAAAAAAGAACAAAACCTAAGACAAGAACAATAGCATTTTGTTATACCTCTCCTCGAATAGATCAGCAAACTGGAATTTTCTTCATCAGCTGGACATCCCTCTGGTCAGCTTCAGCAATGGGCAATGAAAGGGAATGGCTCAGACACTGGGCTCTAAGCTCTCTGAACCATTTAAGAAACAATCTCTAAGGGGTCAGCATCAACCATTAACAATTAAGAAGTAGAGTCAAAGTTAGAAATAAAGTCATCTGGAATTGTTCAGCTCCACAAAGCAGAACCTCTACGGGGAAAATCAGAATAGAAAAGAGCCATCTCTCATCTGTGAAGTGGGGCTAATTTAAAATTTCCTAAAGAACTTCCCACGTTGTCATTGGTCAGAAAATCGTACATTTACAGGTAACCCAATAGAAATT
This sequence comes from Pleurodeles waltl, assembly GCF_031143425.1. NCBI lineage: Eukaryota > Metazoa > Chordata > Amphibia > Caudata > Salamandridae > Pleurodeles > Pleurodeles waltl. The sequence continues at coordinate 722,713,364 of NC_090440.1, read as the reverse complement.
AAAAACCTAAATATAAGATATAACTAAACTGCCTTTTATACGTCGATGATTAGCTCCTCTTATCCTGTTCCCATTGCCAGACTTGTCAGGTAACTTTCTTGTTGCAATCCGTACTCCAGTCAGTGCATCCATTGTTGGTTCCTGGGAGCTTCGCTTTCTCATGCATCAAACTTTATAAAGTTGCAATTTCTAATACAAGCCATTCTAGCAAGCATTTCTCATGAGAAAGCTAAAGACCTCTGCTAAACATTTGGTCCACACAGTGTGAACAATAAACCACTATTTCTCTGGACATACATTCCCATGAATTTTGTTAAACATTACAGCGTAATACGGGGTTGTGGAAGCTAAGCCCATACCTCGCTGATTTAAGGCCTAAGGCTAATAAACATAACACATAACATAAAATCATTTATGTAACATACTACTATAATTTTCTCTACACGTGTACTTCAACTAATAATAATATGCATTCCCTAAAAGCATATTCTTGCAGTACATCATGTTCATAATATCATACTGTATCATATGCATATCACACCTGGGAGATTGAGTGTTAAGGATCAACACAAAAACTACAAAAAAACTCTATGGTTACTGGTGTAGTAGGGTATCGGGCAAAGCCTATTAAAGCAGTTTTATAATTCTAGATATGTGTTCTTGCATATTGAGATTAGCATTAATACTGAACACTAGAGTTGTGGATGTCCGCTTGATACCTAGTGATTTGCAGTGCCCAATAATCAATCCATTTCTGATAATGGCTTGCCTGTGCTGAGGAGAAATTATGTTATGTCAGGGTTTACTTACAGTGACATAACAGATAATGTGAACACTGAATTTACTACTAATGAATTGTATGTATTGCAAGTTAATGATTTTGCATAGAATTAAGTTAATATAGAAAATAATGTGTGACTTGGAAAATGTGCCCACTTGAGTGGCTGTCATGTAACATGTCATGCTTTTTAACAAATGCATCTTAATGCAAAGTATATGGGTAGACAAATGTATAGTAGTATGTTATGTAAATGATTTAATGTTATGTATTTGCTCACTAATTGTAGGCCTTAAGTTAGCAAGGTTTGGGCCTAGCTTTGCACAGCCTCATATTAAATTGCAATGTCTGAAAACAATTTGTGAAAATGCATGGTCAGTAAATAGAGATGTATTGTTCACACTGTGTTGACCAAACATTAGCAGAATTCTTCAACTTTCTCATGAGAACTGCTTGCCAGAATGTTTTTTATTAGTACTTGTTACTTAGTTTAATTTGATGTGTGAGACATCGATGTTTCTAGGAACCAACAATGGACGCACTGACTAGAGTACGGATGGATACAAGAAAGTTACCGGATGATGGGGACGGGTGAAGAGGAGACAATCATCGACATGTGAAAGTCAGTTTAGTTATAGTATAGATCTGGGGTTTCATTCTTATTGGATTGACTGCAAGCGTATGATTTTCTGAGCAATGGTAATGTGGGAAGTTCTTTAGGAGATTCTAACTTAGCCTGACTGCACAGAGAAGAAGTGCACTTTTCCTACTTTGATTTCCTCTGTGGAAGTCCTGATTGAGGAGCTGAGCAGTTCCTGATGACTTTATTCTTAAACTTTAAAGCTTGATGGCTAAATGATTTGATGCTGTGCCTTAGCAATTTCTTCTTAAATGGTTCAGATTGCTTAGAGACCCCTGTGTCTGAGCCATTCCCTTTCATTGCCCTTTGCTGAAGAAGAGAATGTCCAACTGATGACAATAGCTAAATTGAGATTCTTTCGAAGATTTGACCAATCAGTGTTGTTTGTTTATGTATACTAGATGGTTTTGAGAGTGATTTACGTGATATTGGTATTGTTAATTTAGGGTAATAAACATTCTAACTTTTACTAAATGGTATGGTTATTCATAACCAAATGGTCATGGTGCATGAAAATTGATGAGTCCAAAGATATATTTGTTGATGTTTATTAATTTTACTGCTGTATTTGCATAGAATAGGGACTTATGATGGAATCACTCTAAGCGTAGTCAAAAGGTCTATCGAAGCCTCTAATGCGTCCCCTTTTGAATTAAAATTGGAAGAGCAAATAAGGACTGACGCGCTAACAATATTCAGCTTTTAGGTTTCTACCAGGAGACCTTTTGAACTATAATAGTTTATCATTTGAATTTGATATACAGCCACACCATCTTCTCCCAATAACAATTACATTAGATCTATAATGTAGAAGCTAAAAATAGTTAGGGAGAGTGTAGAGTCTTGACAGACTCCACATTTCAGCAAAAATGTTAGGAAGATTAAGGGGGTGATTCTAACCCTGGCGGTCGGTGTTAAAGCGGCGGCCAACCCGCCAACAGGCTGGCGGTAAAAAATATGGAATTCTGACCCTGGCGGGAACCGCCAACACAGACAGCCACTTTAACACTCCGCCCGCCACGGCTGTACAAACAAACAGCGCGGCAGTCACCGCCAACAGCCAGGCGGCAGACAATGTACCGCCCACACTATCACAACTCACCAATCCGCCACCTTTTCCGGGGCGGGAGCACCGCCGATAAAAACACGGCGGAAACAGACTACGGACGGGAAAACGCTCACCACTACGCACTCCAGGAGGAAGGAGGACAGCATGGAACCCGAATTAAACATCCTACCTGCTCTCGTCTACCTTCTCATCTACCACGAGTACGAAGTCCGGCGCAGACGACAACGGTGAGTACTGCACCTACGACACACGGGAGGGGGGAGGACGAAAGGTTACGGGCACACACATGTGCGACCCCCCCCCCAACTATGTACACACCAATGCAGAGCAACAAGTTACAGTGACACCACCCAAACACCCCTGAAAAATGCTAGGACATAATCAAATTTGGAATAAATATTTATGTACCAAAAAGCTCCTGAAAATTATCGTACAACCATGAAAGATATTCACAAGAAAACAAATGACATACACATCAGTGTATAACTGAAGTAACAAGTCCTGCACATCCTACGAATTCATCATGTCCGTGGGCCAAAGTTTTGAGAAACAAGGGCAAAGCCCACACAGGAGACCTGAGTCCTTTGGAGAGAACACTGCAGGGGCATCAGATGTAAAAACTACAGGCACCTCAGGGGGAAGGGAAGGAGGGGGCACCACAGCCACATGAGTCCACGACGCCAGATCCACGAGGAGCCACCATTGGGCTGCCCACTGTACCATCCTGGGGAGTGCCAAGCCACAGTCTCTCAATGTCTCTACAGTGGGTGGGCTGCCCACTGTACCATCCTGGGGAGTGCAAAGCCACAGTCTCTCAATATCTCTTCAGTGGGTGGGCTGCCCACTGTACCATCCTGGGGAGTGCCAAGCCACAGTCTCTCAATGTCTCTACAGTGGGTGGGCTGCCCACTGTACCATCCTGGGGAGTGCCAAGCCACAGTCTCTCAATGTCTCTACAGTGGGTGGGCTGCCCACTGTACCATCCTGGGGAGTGCAAAGCCACAGTCTCTCAATGTCTCTACAGTGGGTGGGCTGCCCACTGTACCATCCTGGGGAGTGCAAAGCCACAGTCCATCAGGTGGATGACAGTCTCCACTGGTCAAGGAGGAGGCATGGTGGGCACAGTGAACCATAAACAGTGATTGAGACGGCGGTGCCCAGCGGAGCGGTGCTTGACAGGAAGGGCCCAGCGGAGCGGTGCTTGAGACGGCGGGGCCCAGCGGAGCGGTGCTTGAGAAGAAGGGCCCAGCGGAGCGGTGCTTGAGAAGAAGGGCCCAGCGGAGCGGTGCTTGAGATGAAGGGCCCAGCGGAGCGGTGCTTGAGATGAAGGGCCCAGCGGAGCGGTGCTTGAGAAGAAGGGCCCAGCGGAGCGGTGCTTGAGATGAAGGGCCCAGCGGAGCGGTGCTTGACAGGAAGGGACCAGCGGAGCGGTGCTTGAGACGGCGGGGCCCAGCGGAGCGGTGCTTGAGAAGAAGGGCCCAGCGGAGCGGTGCTTGAGACGGCGGGGCCCAGCGGAGCGGTGCTTGAGAAGAAGGGCCCAGCGGAGCGGTGCTTGAGAAGAAGGGCCCAGCGGAGCGGTGCTTGAGATGAAGGGCCCAGCGGAGCGGTGCTTGAGACGGCGGGGCCCAGCGGAGCGGTGCTTGAGAAGAAGGGCCCAGCGGAGCGGTGCTTGAGACGGCGGGGCCCAGCGGAGCGGTGCTTGAGAAGAAGGGCCCAGCGGAGCGGTGCTTGAGAAGAAGGGCCCAGCGGAGCGGTGCTTGAGATGGAGGGCCCAGCAGAGCGGTGCTTGAGATGAAGGGCCCAGCGGAGCGGTGCTTGAGAAGAAGGGCCCAGCGGAGCGGTGCTTGAGATGAAGGGCCCAGCGGAGCGGTGCTTGAGACGGCGGGGCCCAGCGGAGCGGTGCTTGAGAAGAAGGGCCCAGCGGAGCGGTGCTTGACAGGAAGGGCCCAGCAGAGCGTTGCGTGAGACGGCGGGGCCCAGCGGAGCGGTGCTTGAGAAGAAGGGCCCAGCGGAGCGGTGCTTGAGAAGAAGGGCCCAGCGGAGCGGTGCTTGAGAAGAAGGGCCCAGCGGAGCGGTGCTTGAGAAGAAGGGCCCAGCGGAGCGGTGCTTGAGATGAAGGGCCCAGCGGAGCGGTGCTTGAGACGGCGGGGCCCAGCGGAGCGGTGCTTGAGAAGAAGGGCCCAGCGGAGCGGTGCTTGAGAAGAAGGGCCCAGCGGAGCGGTGCTTGACAGGAAGGGCCCAGCGGAGCGGTGCCTGAGACGGCGGGGCCCTCTTCAGCAGTCCCTATCTTCACGGCAGGGCCCTGTTCAGCGGTGCTCTTCTGCACCGCGGGCCCTGTTCAGCGGTGCTCTTCTCCACGGCGGGCCCTGTTCAGCGGTGCTCTTCTCCACGGCGGGCCCTGTTCAGCGGTGCTCTTCTGCACGGCGGGCCCTGTTCAGCGGTGCCTATCTTCACGGCGGGGCCCTGTTCAGCGGTGCTCTTCTGCACCGCGGGCCCTGTTCAGCGGTGCTCTTCTCCACGGCGGGCCCTGTTCAGCGGTGCTCTTCTGCACGGCAGGCCCTGTTCAGCGGTGCCTATCTTCACGGCGGGCCCTGTTCAGCGGTGCTCTTCTCCACGGCGGGGCCCTGTTCAGCGGTGCTCTTCTGCACCGCGGGCCCTGTTCAGCGGTGCTCTTCTCCACGGCGGGCCCTGCTCAGCGGTGCTCTTCTGCATGGTGGGCCCTGTTCAGCGGTGCCTATCTTCACGGCGGGGCCCTGTTCAGCGGTGCTCTTCTGCACCGCGGGCCCTGTTCAGCGGTGCTCTTCTCCACGGCGGGCCCTGTTCAGCGGTGCTCTTCTGCACCGCGGGCCCTGTTCAGCGGTGCTCTTCTGCACGGCAGGGCCCTGTTCAGCGGTGCTCTTCTCCACGGCGGGCCCTGTTCAGCAGTGCTCTTCTCCACGGCGGGCCCTGTTCAGCGGTGCTCTTCTCCACGGCGGGCCTGTTCAGCGGTGCTCTTCTGCACGGCGGGGCACTGTTCAGCGGTGCTCTTCTCCACGGCGGGCCCTGTTCAGCGCTGCTCTTCTCCACGGCGGGCCCTGTTCAGCGGTGCTCTTCTCCACGGCGGGCCCTGTTCAGCGGTGCTCTTCTCCACGGCGGGCCCTGTTCAGCGGTGCTCTTCTGCACCGCGGGCCCTGTTCAGCGGTGCTCATCCACCAGGTCAAGGGAGCCAGACCTGGCCTGGACTCCCTGCTCAGTCGCCCTCGGACCGTGATGTTTCTGGACCCTTCGGGGACGGACTCCTGGCCTCCTTAGTGTCCTCCTTCCCAGCTGGGATGTGACATGTGGGGTCCACCTTCTCCGCGCTCCTGCTGCCCTTCCGCTCCTTTGATGGGGCTCTCGGGCCCTTGCCTCCCCTAGATGGTGTGGGTGGTGAAGTGGCCGCACCTTGCTCCTTGGGGGCAGCCCTGTCGGTCCTCGCACGGCGGCCCTTGTTTTTGCGGGTCCACTTGCCGGGGGGGGCTGGATGTGTCCTTGCTGCTGATCGATGTGTCACTGCTAGCAAAGGGTGGGCTCCAGAACCCATGCACAACAGTGACACCCGAAGCTGGGCTGGTGGTGGCTGCGGTGCTCTTGGGACTCTTTTCAGATGGAGGGGGGAGCTCATAGGAGGGAAAGAGGTCAAGATTAGCCAGGAAAAGTTTTTTAGGGCCAAGGTAAAGGGTAGGAGAAGTGGAGATGGAAGTGGAGGAAGAGGAGGTGGTTGTAGGAGAGTCATATGTGCTGTCATTGGGTGAAGGTGCTGGTGCTGTAGGCTGTCGTGAGGTGGATGTCTGTTGGGTGGGTGGCTGCCTGCGTTTGTGTGTCTTGGAAGAGGGGGTGACAGACACAGTGGGAGAGGACACAGGGGACGTGTAAATGGCAGTGGGGGTGGTGACTGCACGAGTGTGGACTGTACTGGAGGGTGAGGTGGTGATGGAAGCACTGGCTGATGTTGGGGTGCATGCAGGTGTGAGTGTAGACGTCACAGGGAGGGAGGAGGGAGACGAGGAGGAGGGGGACACAGAGGTGGTTGTGACTGTTGGAATGTCTGCATCTGGGTGTTGCTTGGGTGAGTGTTTGTGGGATCTGTGGTGCTTGTGTTTGGATGAGCTGCTCTTGGGTGTTGAGGTGTGTGCAGGCTGGTCTGATGGTGTGGATGGGATAGGCTGAGGAACAGGAGACAGAGAAAGGCTGGAGGCAGTAAGAAGAGGGAGGCTAGAAACAGGGACAATGGCTGCCGTCAGTGCTGAGGCCAGAGCAGTGAACGCTCGTTGATGGGCAGCCTGACCCGAATGAATGCCCTCCAGGTACGCATTGCTCTGTTGCACCTCCCTTTGCACCCCCTGGATGGCATTCAAAAGGGTCGTCTGCCCAACAATGAGCGTCCTCACCAGGTCAATGAGCTCCGCACTGAGGGCAGCAGGGGCAACAGGGGCAGGGGCTGAGGTGCCTGGGGCGAAGGAGACGCGCGCCTTCCTGGGCGAACGGGCACAGAGCGTAGGCTGAGGGGCTGCTGGGAGGGCGGTGCTGGTGCGCTGGGTGGCGGCTGTACCTGTAGAGGCGGGGGGCCCGGATGTTGCCGCCACCGCTAGGGAGCTCCCATCCGAGGACGTGTCGCTGCTCTCACCAGCGGTCCCCGTCGTGGTGCTCCACTCGCCCTCCAGATCACTGGTGCCCTCGGTGTCTGTTCCTGGGCCCACCGGGGCCTTGTGTCCTGCAGCTCCCTCGTGCTCCGATGCCAAATCTCCTCCGCCTGATGATGCTAATGAACACATGCACAAGAAGATGAAGAGAAAGGGTGGGGGGAGAAAAAAGAAGACCAGGTTGAGTGCATGCAATGTCAACACCGTTGGCGGAGAGGACAGACACAGGAGCCTAATGCACTAAGTCGCGCATTCGGGGTACACTACTCAGTACTACTGACTAGGGCAACAGGCCAAGAGACGTCAAACGCGCACATGGGAGATGCTGGACCTTCAATGGCTGTACTTGTCACCCTACAGAGGTGGGGGCCGGGGGCACAGGGCCATGCCTAAGGGAGAGGACTACACTACAGAAAGCACCCTGGCCTAATGTCACCCACAGCCCTCCTCCCCCACCCAGACGCCTCCAATGCGCAGAAAGATAGGAGAATGTGCTGATACTCACCCCCTTGTGTCTGCTGTGATGTCTTAAGGCGCCCATCCAATTCAGGGTAGGCCACCGCCAGGATCCGGGACATCAGGGGGGTCATGGTGCGACTGGCACCCCTCCTAGGTTGGGAGGCCATCCCCAGCAGTGTTTCTGCGGTCTTCCTTGTTCCGCGGCGGATGTCCTCCCACCTCTTGCGGCAGTGGGTGCCCCGTCTGTTGTGGACCCCCAAGTTCCGGACTTCCTTGGCGATGGCACGCCAAATCTCGATCTTCTGATGGGCGCTGACCTATTTGACATGTACAGGGTGGAAAGGAGGAAATCATCAATGACCTGCATGTTAGATGTGATTGGCCCCCCCCACCAACTTTGCCATATGGCACATGCTCTCATCTGTCGGGCGTTGCACTCCTCATTCGCCCCCCACCCCACCAACTTACATCCACCCCAATCCACACAGTCATAGCCCATTCCATGTGCACCCGGTGTACTCACTTGTTGGTCTGGAGGACCGTAGAGTAGCGCATACTGGGGGAGGACCCCATCCACGAGCTTCTCTAACTCTTCAGACGTGAAGGCAGGGGCCCTTTCCCCAGTCGCAGCAGCCATTGTATCTTCCAGACCGAGGTCACAGCAGCACTTGCAGTATAGGTCCTCTCCTGTGGATGATCAGGTCTCGAGTGATTAATCAGATAGAAAATGGTGGTCACGCCCGCGGCGGTGCGTACCGCGGTGGTGCGTACCGCGACCGCAGGTGCACATCGTCATTGGCTCCTGAAACCCATAGGGTTCAATGTTAACCAATGCGGCTTTGCACCGCGGTCTTCGACCGCCTACCGCCACGGTGTGCCCCGCCAGCGCATTGACCTCACATCCCATTGTCCCACTTCACAGGTCAGGCAGCCGCCATTTCAAGGGCCTACATGGCTTAATTTTGACTGCGACACACAGGCCTAGGCCTTGCATTGCCACACATACACGCCTTTCAACCCATTGCCATTCTTTAACTGTGCAAGCTGTCTGTACGTACCTGTGGTTTGCCTGACTCTGTGCTCCATGTTGTCCTTCCTAGGCACCGTCCGCTGGGACTTGCGAGGAGAAGGACGAATCCTCGCGTGTACCGACCGCTGGTGGACCTGTCGACAATGGAAGAACGCCATATAATACTTCGATACAGACTTGACCGTGCCACTATCCATGAACTGTGTGCCCAGCTGGAGCCAGCCCTGATGTCCCCCATCCGCCAACCCACAGGGATTCCCCCTCTGGTGCAGGTTTTGTCAGTCCTCCATTTTTTGGCAACTGGGTCATTCCAGACCACAGTGGCCATGTCATCTGGAATGTCTCAGCCTATGTTTTCAAAGATTTTGAGCAGAGTGTTGTCTGCCCTGATGAAACTCATGCGGAGCTACATCATTTTCCCAGAGGAGGGTGACTTGCCTACAGTGAAGGGTGATTTCTATGCCCTGGGACATATCCCCAACATCATTGGTGCCATTGATGGGACCCATGTGGCTTTGGTACCCCCAAAAGACGATGAGCAGGTGTACAGAAACAGAAAAAGTTATCATTCGATGAATGTCCATGTGGTCTGTTTGGCTGACCAGTACATCTCCCATGTAAATGCCAAGTTCCCAGGGTCAGTGCATGACGCGTATGTGATGCGAAATAGCAGCATCCCCTATGTGATGGAGCAGCTACAGAGACAACGTGTGTGGCTAATAGGTGACTCTGGTTACCCCAACCTGCCTTGGCTACTGACCCCAGTGAGGAATCCCCGGACCAGGGCAGAGGAACGGTACAATGAGGCCCATGGGCGAACTCGGAGGATCATCGAAAGGACCTTTGGCCTCCTGAAGGCCAGGTTTAGGTGCCTGCATATGACTGGGGGATCCCTGATGTACTCACCAAAGAAGGTGTGCCACATCATCGTGGCCTGCTGTATGCTTCACAATCTGGCATTGCAACGTCAGGTTCCTTTCCTGCAGGAGGATGGTGCAGATGGTGGTGTTGAAGCAGCTGTGGAGCCTGCGGAGAGTGAAGAGGAGGAAGACTCAGAGGACGACACAGACAACAGGGACAGAGTAATAGAACAGTATTTCCAGTAGCACACAGGTAATAATCACCCATGCCATTTTACATTTCCTGAAAGCCTCCTGCATCTCAACTTTGTCGATTTCCCCCCAGACCTATAAACATGATGTTTGATTTTCCCTTCCCTTTTCTGTGCTATATGAGCCACTGCATGACCTCGGCTTGGTTGGCCCATGGACTAATGCTAAGTTACCTCGGTATGTGTAATTCACAATGTTAATAATACGTAATTGATATGTAATGTGTCATACATTTGTAAATAAGACAGGCTGAGTCCTGATTGATTTCAGTGCAATGTGTGATTTATTATTAGTGCATAGATATCGGTACATGATAGTGAAACAGTGATGGGTGGGGGTGGAGTAATGTCCATGGCGGAGTCCAGTTCTCAGTCTCACAGGTGCATTGTCCATATGCCTGTGGCAGGATGGAGCAGGGGCAGTTCAAGGTTTGACAGGGTGGCAATGTGGAACAGTGGGAGGACTTCAGGGGGTATGTGATGCTGGCGGGGGACTTGACATCCTACTCTGTCGGATTTTTTGATCTCAGGCTCCTTTTGCGGGGCGGTTGTTGTTCAGCAGGAGGTGGGGTTCTGGTGGGCTGTCGTTGTGGTGGGGCCTCCTGTCCACTAGCGCCGGCGGAGGTGGTAGGCTGTTCCTGTTCCTGGCTAGTGACAGGGGCCCTGTGTGATGCCACATGGTCCCGAAACGTGTCCTCTATACGGTTCAGGGCCTGGACTATTCTCCCCATAGCGGTTGAGATGTTGCTGAGTTGGTCACTGAACCCCATGTAGCGTTGCTCCTGCTGTGCCTGGATCTCCTGGAACCTGGCCAGTACCGTCGCCATCGTCTCTTGTGAGCGGTGGTAGGCTGCCATGATGGTGGTGAGGGCCTCTTGGAGAGTGGGTTCCCTGGGCCTCTCCTCCCCCCCCTGTCGCACAGCAGCCCTCCGAGTTGCCCTGTTTCCCTGGGCCTCTGTCCCCTGGACGGTGTGCCCACTCCCACTGCCCCCAGGTCCCTGTTGTTGTTGGGTTGGTGGGTTACCCTGGGGGCCCTGTAGTGGTAGACACACCGCTGCTTGACCTGTCCTAGAGACAGAGGCATGGGCCCGCTGGGTGGGAGCTGTGCTGTTGTTCCCAGAGGGGGTTGGGTCTGCAGTGGCCTGTGTCTGGGTGAGGGGAACCGACTGCCCAGAGGTCCCCGATGGTCCGGGCTGGTCGTCAGGTTCCAGGTCGACAGAGCTGCTGTCATCACTAGGGGCCTGTTCCGGGGGTGGGATGGACATTTCTGGTCCCTCCTGACCGGTGTGTTGTCGTTCGGGTCCTGCATGGGGTAAGAGGGTATGGTTATTGTTTCTGTGTGTGCATTAGCTTGCGTTTTATGGGTGCCCTTGTCCCCCAGTGCTGGCATTCCCTTGGGGGAGGTGTTGTGAGGGTGTTTTGTGGGGGGGGGATGGGTATGTGCAGTGGTCATGCTTAGGTGATGGGTGTCCATAGTTTGGGGGTGGCATGCAGGGGTTGGTGTTGGGTGGGTTGTGCTGGGGAGACATTCTCAGGGAGGATGTGTGCTGGGGGGTTGGGGGTGAGGGTGGGGGTTAGCATGCTGGGGGGGGGGGGAAGTGGTTGGCCTTGTACTTACCAGAGTCCATTCCTCCGTGTACTCCAGCGAGGCCATCAGGATGCAGGATGTTTAGTCCCTCTTGCTCCCATGTTGTGAATTCGGGTGGAGTGGGTGGGGGTCCCCCGCCAGTCTTCTGCACTGCGATGTTGTGTCGCAAGACGATCGAGCGCACCTTCCCCCGTAGGTCGTTCCATCGTTTGCGGATGTCCTCTCGATTTCTGGGATGCTGTCCCACCGCGTTGACCCTGTCCACGATCCGCTGCCAGAGCTCCGCCTTCCTCGCTATGGTGGTGTGCTGGACCTGTGAGCCGAAGAGCTGGGGTTCCACTCTTATGATCTCCTCCACCATGACCCGGAGTTCTTGGTCCGAAAAGCGTGGGTGCCTTTGTGGTGCCATGGGGTGGTGTGTATGAGGTGTGGGGTGGTGTATGTGATGATGTGTGTGTTGGTGTGTGGTGCTTTGTGCTTCTATGTGGTGTGTGTGATGTTGTGGTGTGCCTCTGTGTGTCTGGCTCTCTATTCTCTGATGTGTCTCTCTCTCCTTCGTCTCTGGTTTTTGTTGGTAGGGGTTTGTGGGTGATGTGGGTGTGTGTTTTATATGGTATTGGATGTGTGGGAGTGGTGTGTGTATGTGTTTCAGGTGTGTGCCTTTCAAATTGTCCAATGTGGTAGGGGTTTGTAAAGGTGTGTGTATTTTGACCGCGGCGGTGTGTACCGCCAATGGAATACCGCGGTTGAATGACCGCCGCGTGGATTTGCGGGTCATAATGGGATGGGCGTATTTCTGTTGGCGTGTGGGTGGAGGTTTGGTCTTCTCCAGTTTACCGCTGGCCGCTGATGTGGCGGACTGCAGTGGAGGGCGGATTTTCGGAGGTTTTGCAGTTGTGGGTCAGAATGTCCGTGGCGGCTGACCGCGGCCGTAAATGTTTCCAATTGCACACATCGGGTTTTTCATTTCAACAACGAAGAGGACCAGCTTTGTAAGTGTCCTCTTTTCGCGTATGAAGTAAGGTGGAATTTTGTGTTAAATATGGGCTTATTTTCGGAAGTGGGGGATTTGTCCTTCTTTGAATTGTGTATGTGTTTGTGGATCTTGGTGTGTATCTGTGCTTCTATGTGTCTGACTTTATTCCTGAGCCTCTGTGACTGTGTGTTTATGTGTTTATGGGTGGGTACATGTTTGTGTTGGTATGTTTCTGTCCTCTTTTGGGTTTGTACTCTGTGTACCATGATTGTGAGAAAGTAGTCTCTTTCTAGCATGGTTACCCCCATTTTTGGCCTGTTTGTGAGTGTGAGTCAGTGTGTTTTTACTGTGTCACTGGGATTCCGCTAGCCACGACCCCAGTGCTCATAGATAAAAACCTATATGTCAGTGTGTTTTGCCTGTCTCACTAGGATCCTGCTAGCCAGGACCCCAGTGCTCACAGTTTGGGGCCTAATGTGCATGCATGTGTAGTGCGTAAATGTTTCACTGAGGCTCTGCTAACCTGAGCCTCAGTGCTTATGCTCTCTCTGCCTTTAAATTTGTCACTGTAGATCATTGGCTTGATGTACCAACTTCAATTGGAATACTGGACCCCCTTATAAGTCCCTAGTATATGGTACCTAGGTACACAGGGCATTGGGGTTTCTGGAGATCCATATGGGCTGCAGCATTTCTTTTGCCACCCACAGGGAGCTCCGACAAACCCTTACACAGGCCTGCCATTGCAGCCTGCGTGAAATAACACACACATTATTTCACAGCCATTTTCACTGCACTTAAGTAACCTATATGTCACCTATATGTCTAACCTTCCCTTGCTGAAGGTTAGGCGCAAAGTTACTAAGTGTGAGGGCGCCCTTGCACTACCAAAGGTGCTCCCACATAGTTCAGGGCCATTTCCCCAAACTTTATGAGTGCGGGGACACCATTACATGTGTGCACTACATATAGGTCAATACCTATATGTAGCTTCACAATGGTAACTCCAAATATGGCCATGTAACATGTCTAAGATCATGAAATTGTCCCCCCATTCCAAATCTGGTATTAGGGAGCCAATTCCATGCATCCTGGGGGCTCCACCATGGACCCCAGTACTGCCACCATGGACCCCCAGTACTGCCAAACCAGCTCTCTGGGGCTTGCACTGCAGCTACACCTGCTGCCACCTCACAGACAGGGTTCTGCCCTCCTGGGGTCTGGGCAGTCCAGTCCCAGGAAGGCAGAACAAAGCATTTCCTCTGAGAGCAGGGTGTTACACCCTCTCCCTTTGGAAATAGATGTTACAGGCTGGGAAGGGGTAGCCTCCCCCAGCCTCTGGAAATGCTTTGAAGGGCACAGCTGGTGCCCCCTTGCATAAACCAGTCTACACCGGTTCAGGGAACCCTTCTCCCCTGCTCTGGCGGAAAACTGAACAAAGGAAAGGGGAGTGACCACTCCCCTGTCCATCACCACCCCAAGGGTGGTGCCCAGAGATACTCCAGTGTGTCCCAGACTTCAGCCATCTTGCTTTGCAAGGTGTGGGAGCACTCTGGAGGGCTCTGAGTGGCCAGTACCAGCAGGTGATGTCAGCAACCCCTCCTGATAGGTCCATACCTGATAAGGTAGCCAATCCATCTCTCAGGGCTATTTAGAGTCTCTCCTCTGGGTTCTCTTCAGATTCTGCTTGCAAGTTTCCTTCAGGAATCCTCTGCAACAACTTCAGACTCTTCTGACCTCGTATCAACCACAGCCTGCTCCAAGAAACGCTGTAACTGCAACAAAGTGTCTACAAGAGACACTTTTCTTCAGCAACCTCAGCTCCAAGTCGACAACTGCAACAGTTTCCATGGCGTGCACATTCTGGGGACTCCCTGTCTTCATCCTGCACCAGAAGGACCAAAGAGGTCTCCATGGAGTGACAGAGTCACTCCCCTGCTCCAAGCAGGCATCTTCCAAGAAGACGACCGGCACCCTTGGACTCCTCTCACAGCAACGAGCATGCTCCTAAGGACACAGAGGGTGGACATCATCGACATAGACTATCCTGAGGTCCTGCTGACGCAATTTGGAGGAGGTAAGACCTTGCCTTCCCTGAGAACGATGGTACCCCCGTGTATTGTGTCTTCTTTGCCTCCTGAGGCCTCAGTGCACTCTTTGAAACATTACTTCATGCACAGCCTGACCCAGGTCCCCAGCACTCCACCCTGTGATGCTCAACTCGCTGAGGTGTTCTCCGGCGGCGTGGGAACTTCTTTTGTTGTGCTGCATCCACTGTGTTTTGCACCTCCTTTGAACCCAGATCCTGCGGCTTATGGGGGTGCTGGCTGGCATCCTAAGGGCTCTCTAAAGTGCTGAGAGCCTTCTCTTTCTCCTTACACAGAGTTGAGGCCCCCAGGTCCCTCCTGGGTCCATCCAGTGCCATTTTGACAAAAAATTCACTTTTGTCATAGCCAAGGCTTGTTGGTGCCTTCCAACATGAAATCTCATCTGCAACGATCTTCACACCGTGGGACATCTTTTGTATTATGCAGGAACTTGCTGGCATCTTCCTAGAGTGCATTTCTGCAGTCTTTGACTAACCAGGGACTCTTCTTTTGTACCCTCTTCTGGTTTGGCAGGGGCTCCTGTCCTTCCTGGAACTTCTTTTGACTTCTGGACTTGGTCGCCTTCCTTTGCAGGTCTTCATGTCCAATAATCCAGCAGTTGTTATTTGCAGACTTGGTTGGCTCCTGCAAAATCCCCAAAACGAGGTGTAGTGTCCCCTAAGGAAACTTGCAGTACTTTACTTCTGCTTTTCTGGGCTCTGGGGTGGGGTAATTTACTGATCTTTACTGCATTCGTACTGTCCCAGCGATTCTGCACACACTACCCGTGTCTAGGGGGTAATTCCTGATTCACACTCCACTTTTTTACTATATGGTTTGTGTTGCCCCTAGACCTATTTTCTCCCATTGCATTCTATAGGATTTCCTATTGTTTGCATTGTTCTATGACTATTTACTTGTCTAATTTTGGTGTATAATACTTACCTCCAGAAGGAGTATTGTCTCTAAGATATTTTTGGTACTGTGTCACCCAAATAAATACCTTTATTTTTGGTAACACTGAGTATTGTCTTTACTTGTGCATAAGTACTGTGTAACTATAAGTGGTATTGCATGAGCTTTGCATGTCTCCTAGTTCAGCCTAAGCTGCTCTCCTATAGCTACCTCTATAAGCCTAAGCTGCTAGAACACTACTACCTCACTAATAAGGTATAACTGGACCTGGTATAAGGTGTAAGTACCCAAGATACCCACCGCAAACCAGGCCAGCCTCCTACAATGACTTTGCTTGGATATGAGTAGTGGAGTAGTTTCTCTGTAAGTTTCTAAATGCCTCTGTATTGTATGTGCACCAGTGTAGGAGAGTCCGCTTATACCAGTGTGAGGGTATGTGTGCTTGTGTGCAGCTGAGTGTGTTTATCCATGTGCTTGGGGGCTTTGTGCAGCTGCATTCCTGTGTGTTTGTGTGCTTGCATTAGTGTATCATGTTAACAGTTCAATCTTAGATTGCAGTTTGGTATACACTGGATGTAAGTATTGTTTTGCATCCATGGTGAAGGCCCCGTACATTGACTCATCTCTGCATGTTTATCTCTGTAATGCTCTACCTGCCAATATAATGGTTGGTAATTGTCAACTGTATTGTTCCCTGTCCTATGTGAATCAAAACTTATAAAATCTATGACAAAACAAAAAATTAGATCGTAGCTGATCTTGATTTTTTTTAGGGGGGGGAGACTTTTTACTGCACGATAGCTAGCAATGTATAAATTACCACTGGAGCAATGTTGAAACGATCATGGTAGTGTGGATTGGTTAGGGAATAGTGGAAACTATCTCCCCCACAATATTTGCCTTATTTGAACAGATTAAATACTGACATCTGGACTATTCGTTTCTTTAATGCGGCAAAGTGAAAATCAACTCCATGACAACTGTGTGTTTACTAGGGCCCTTATGGAAACTGGCCTCCTGGTAATTTGAGTTTTAGAAGCATCAGGAGAATAGAAAGGAATGCAAACATTTGTTTGTGTGTTTTATGGGGAAATGTGGAATGTAGAATCATGCTCCTATGTTCTTTTACTGAGCAAACATGGAATGAGGAAGAGTGAGAGTTTGCAACACTGTGAAAAAGAGAGACAAATGCCTTAGCGGAATTCCACAATTTTCTCCTTACAGGCTTACCACCTGAGAGACTCGGGAGGCTGTACTGATTGTGCAACAATTAGGCAGCCAAATAACAATTGTTCCCATCTCCCACCTATTAAACGGTTGGAAAATCTTTTTCTTCCACCTTTGAGGTGCATATGCTTTACATGTGCCCCAAATACAGGTCAATTCCACAAGCACAGTGGGCCAGATGTACAAAGAAGTAGTCACAGAAGTCTGGTCACAATTTGCAATCTGTAGTTTTGCAACCATTAAATAATTTAAGGAACTGATCTATGGACTATTCATCTGTTTTGGGCAGGAAAACAGAGGAAAGAATTGCTCTAACATTCAGGGTGCTGCATTTTATGGATTAAGGCTCCCCCACAGTGCCCTACACTGCACACTGGGTGTCCTGGGTGGGGCCAGGGCACCAGAGAACAAGTGGCCCGCCCCAGGGGATAGTGTCCCTGAGGCCAAAATCGACTCAGGCAGGGGGGCCATTTGGCCCCATACCACTCTTAATAATTGACTGGGCCCGATGGTTTCTCTGGGACTGAAATCAGCCCAGGGAGTGGGGCTAGGTGCCCCCCCCTTTTTAATAATTGGCTGGGCCCCTGGGATAAGGTCCCATGTGAGGTGTGGTGGTGGGAGTCTGCAGGGGACAGACTGCAGGTCAGGCCTTTGGGCCGATCGACCTCCTCACATGGCAAAAGACCTTCCTTGGAGTGGGGTTGGGTGCCTACAATAGGTTGGCCATAGGGTCAGGCAGCAGGCCAGGCCTTGCAGCCAACACCTGCCACTCACGGCCGAAGGGTGTGGGTAGCGGGTGTTGGATTAACATAAAGTAATTAAATATTACTTAACGTTAAAAAAACTCCATAGAATTCACTGGAAAAAAAACAAATGTTACAGGGACATTATAGTTAGGAAATAGAATTAAAAAACCTTAGAAAGTCATTGAAAAAAAACACGTGTTATAGGCAGTTTATAGCTCGGTTCACATTTTAAAAGCACAAAACCATAGAAATTCAACAGTTAAAGTTATGCTTAACTAAGGAAATTAACTCATGCCCTAAGGTAACTGTAACTCACTCCCTCACCAGGCATAGCTACTTACCCCACATATTATATAAGTAATGGCATCTTCTATGACATTGTTCATAACATAATTGCAAAATTTCCAATAACATTTGAGGTGTTGTGGAAATAAAGTAAAAAAGCTATGTAATGGGGCAGCAGAAAGGCATGCTGTCCCCCTAGATTTAGGATGCAGGTGTCTAAGAGACAAATACAGTTATAAAAAATATATATATTGTTTTTAACTAATTTTTATGATCTTGTGGGAATAACAAGGGATCGTGAATAGTAAGAAGGTGTAGATGAGTTCTGAACAGACTTCATTAGTATAAATGCATATTGAGGTAATTGTTTTTGAGAGGAAGTGTGAAAGAAATATACTGTGATGAGTAGAAGGTTAATTCCTATTTTGCTAAAAAGTTACAATCTACCTAGAAGCTTGTGGAATCGTGAACAATAGAAAGGACTAGGGGGGTTATTCTAAATTTGGAGGAGTGTTAATCCGTCCCAAAAGTGACGGTAAAGTGACGGATATACCACCAGCCGTATTACGAGTTTCATAGGATATAATGGACTTGTAATACGGCTGGTGGTAAATCCGTCACTTTTCCGTCACTTTTGGGACGGATTAACACCTCCTCCAAAGTTAGAATAACCCCCTCGGTGTTCTTTGAATAGATTGTAGTATGCACACTACTGTAAGAAGGAGCACTACTGGAGATGGTGTTTGTCAGGGTGTACTATTTACACCTATCAGCTTTGTAAGAGTTATGATCCTTCTATGCACATTCATTATCAGAGAGTGGGGTGATGGCAGGGAGGACAGTCCCTGAACAGAGCATATTATGCACAACTATCATCCAAAGGAAGTCTCAGCAGGGAGGCAGGTCTCTCTCAACACATCCTACTATGCACACCCATTATCTGAGACAGAGATGTCACAGAAGAGCCCAGTCTATGTACACAGACTAATAGGCACATCTGACATTCGGAAGAGAGGTCTGACAGGAGAGGCTAGTACATATACACTCCCTACTATGCACAGTCATCATCTGAGACAGAACTCTGACATAAGAGGCTAGTCCATGTATACACCCTATTAACCACACTCATCATCTGAGACAGAGGTCTAATTGGACAGGCCAGTCTTTCTCCATACAGCCTGCTATCCAAACTTGTCATCTGAAGGAGGGATCTGGAAGGAAAGGGTAATCCATTTGCATACCCTACTATGCAGAACCATCATCTGAGACAGAGATTTGACAGAAGAAGCCAGTCCATGTACACACCCTAATATGTACACCTGTCATCTGAGAGAGAGAGTACTGAGTGGAAAGACAGTCTCTTTCCATACATTCTATTATGCAAACCCGTCATCTCAGACAGAGGTCTGGAAGGAGGGGGAAGTCCATGTACACACCTTACTATGCACCCCCGTTATCTGTGAGAGAGGTGTGGAAAGAGAGGGCAGTCCATGCAGACACTCCTCTATGTCTGCCTTTCATGTAAAAGAGAGGTCTGGAAGTAGAGGGCAGTCCATGTACACAATTGCCTACACACTCCCATTATGTTAGGAAGAGGTGTGGAAAGAGGCCAGTCCATGCAGACACCCTACTAGCCAGAAATGTAATGTAAGAGAGAGGTCTGAGGAAGGAGGCCAGTCTCTTCTCAGACCCTACTATGCACACCCATCACCAAAGAGAGGGGTCTCACTGGAGAGGCCAGATCCTTCATACAAACTACTACATACAAGTGTCATCTGAGATCTGAGACAGAGTTCTGTGTGGAGAGGTCAGTCTCTCCCTACACCCTACTACACATACCTGTCATGTAAGAGATAGGCTCAGTGGAGAGGATACTCAGTCCTCCATACTATTTCCTACAATTTTGTTGTGATTCTGCAAGACTTTCACAAGAGTAACTCACAAGCTTCAGAGAGTGAAGCTTCCTGCATGGTCACATGCAATCTCGCGAGAGGCCCAAAAGACCTGAAGAGAATTTACTGAGCTTGCCAAAATATGTTTTACCATCCAGTAAGCCTCTTGCAAGACCCGCACAAAAAATTACTAAGCCTAACACGGAGTGTTGTACGATGCCATTAGAGTCTTGTGAGGTCGTATTGGGGGAATAAAAAAAAAAAGGGCCAAGGCTCATTAAATGGTTTCCATTCTTATAGCATGGTTGTAGCAATGCTAAGATGCGATTTGGGTACAGAACCAGGGATAGATAGGATTGTTCTTGGTGGTTTGGAGAAGGAAGCCTGTTGGTGTTGTCCTCTGCAGACGTGACTTCATTTGGAACTAAAATAGACTGGTGTCTTCAGCTGTATATATGAAACTTCTCTAAGTTCAGGTAATTAGAAATATATTTTATTAACTTTGTTGTGAAGTGTCAGTAAATACACTACTCTTGGTAAATTGATGATATACAAGGTTTATTAAGTCAAATGTTCTTTGTAGTGGTGCATGTTTATTAATATAGGTTTTGAGATAGAATGTTGAGAGATATCAACAAGTATTGGATGTTGTGTTAAAAAATGAAATGTTTAATCTATATGTAGTTTTAAGTAAAAGAAATTATAAAACAAAAAATCTGCACTCTTTAATACAAGGCCTAGGGTCTAGGGTTTTAGTTTTTATGTACGTTACTGTGTACATATTTTACCCTTGTGAGATATTTGAGTTGAGATACTGCCATTTCTAGAGTAAAATACTGTGCTCACTGTTCGGAAATGTGTGTAAAGAGCAAACTATCACTTTACAAATTGAGATGGAACCATTTTGGAAGGTTTATTATAACTTAATTGTGGATAGGAAATGTACTGGTTGAGGCTGATGAATTGTTGAAAAGAAATGAATATGAAGATAGTGGTGCAGTGCATATAACAATGTGGTTGTGGGTGAAAATTAAAGTATATAGGCCCTCATTCCGACTCTGGCGGGCGGCAGTAGCCGCTCGCCAGGCGGGAACCGGCATTTGGCCGCCATGCGGCCAAAATACCGCTTACCGCATTCGCACATTCCCGCTGGGCCGGCCGGCGCTAACCAAGTTAGCGCCGGCCGGCCCAGCGGGAAAGGGGGCCGCAACACAGGAGCCGGCTCCGAATGGAGCCGGCGGTGTTGCGGCGGTGCGACGGGTGCAGTGGCACCCGTCGCGCTTTTCACTGTCTGCTAAGCAGACAGTGAAAAGCCGCCCTGGGCCCTGTTAGGGGACCCCTGCACTGCCCATGCCGGTGGCATGGGCAGTGCAGGGGCCCCCAGGGGCCCCAGGACACCCGTTCCCGCCAGCCTCTTCCTGGCGGTTAAAACTGCCAGAAACAGGCTGGCGGGAAGGGGGTCAGAATCCCCAAGGCAGTGCTGCTTGCAGCGCTGCCCTGGCGGATTCGCCCAGCCGGGGGTAAACCGGCGGGAAACCGCCGGCCCTGGTTTTCTAACCGCGGCTTTACCGCCGCGGTCAGAATGGGCTAGGAAGCACCGCCAGCCTGTTGGCGGTGCTTCCGTCATTCGCAGCCCTGGCGGTCTTTGACCGCCAGGGTCGGAATGACCCCCATAGTGATGTATCACTATTATCAATTATGGATCAGTACGTAATATTAAATTCTTTGGGTTTTATCTATTTTTTAAATGGAAAACAGAAGTTTTGAAAAACAGAAGCATTATGCCAGAAAATATATGGAGGAGGAAAACGTGTTCACTTTGGAAGAAAGAGGTAACAGTAACTGTGTGGAAGCCAGGTAAAAAATTAATTGTGCAACAGATTTTGTTACTGCCTACGGCGACAATTGTACCTTTGAAGAAACTTGTTCCGCGTAGCTCTACTTGTCTTTGATGACAAAATGATCTGGTCACGTAAACAGCAAAACATGCTTTATTTAGAAAAGGAGGGTTGTTATCTGCTTGAGCAGGTGTAGATTCCTGTGATGGAGTAACACACTGGCTGTTTCTAATTTTCTGGCAGAAGTCCTTGAAAATGTTCTTGTATTTTTTAGTGTCTCTTTTGCCATCTAGAAAAAGACTATTAAAGCAGATATTGTTTGGCAGGCTCAGGTGGATGAAACAAAGGAAAAGAAGGTCTACGTATGTCAAAATCCAGCAGGAAAGTAAAGCAAAAGTGGAGGAGATGTTGGTTCCTGAATGAGGAAAACATGACATAGATTAGTTAAGTTTGTTGTTTTGCTTGTTCTACAGTTGTTGTAGCTTGTTAATGTAGTTGTTGGTGTTTATAATGTTGTTAGATTGTTTTTTTTTGTAATAAAAATAGTAACAAGTTCTACTGATTTCTTTCCTTAAAGATTTTAATATTATTACGGTTTTGCAATGTTGACTTAGAGCAATTGCATCTTTAAGAACTGTAACTGTTCTGCTTGATTTGTATGTATGTATAAGGAACTATAGAGAGATTACTGATTCTTCCCACTGTAATATAAAGATTTTTGTACAGGAGAGAGGTTTTGGCACCAAAGCGATTACATCCTCATAGTATACTATGCACTGCTGTCAGCTGGTGGAGATGGTAGTTCTTTTGCACATCTTAGTATATGTGCTTGTCACTCTGGAGACAATATCAGCACAAAGGTCTGTCTCTGTGTACAGCTTACTACACACGCCTGTCCCCACAAGAAGGTGTCTAAGAGAGAGAGGTGAGTGTGTCCTAACATTCAAATATGGACACTGGTTGTCCAAGAAACAGTTTTCAACAGAGAGTATACTCCATTTTATTAATTATTGACATTCATTATCATAAAGAGCGGTATGAGCAGAGACAGTGTCTCTGCCTACAGACTATTTTATAAATGTGTTCCTCTGGGGCAATGTCTGATCTGACACGGCAGTCTATCTCTACCTTAATCTGTATGCTTCTCATCCAAGAGAAACTTCTCTGTATAAAGCGTAATTTCTCTCAGCACCATAAATGTACATCAGTCATTAAACAGAGATGCCTCATCAGAGATGTCTCAGCAAAGAGGCCAGTACCTACCAACACCCTGCATACTGCATACCCATCATCCGAGAGAGAGATCTAATTATAGGGGCCAGTCCCTCCCTGCCAGCTCTTCTACACACACACGTCATTCCCAAGAGAGCTCTCAGTGGAGAGGACAGTGGTTCTGTACACTCTACTATGCATCTGTGATCTCAGAGAGGTCTCAGTGTAGAGGGCAGTTTCTTCCTACACCCTAATACCACACTATTCATCCAAGAGAGAGTTCTCAGTGTTGAGCCCAGTCCTTCCCACCCACTGTATTGCAAATCCTTATTGTCATGGGGAAAGGAACAAAAAAGATGACAACTGGTTCAGAATGCCGCAGCACAGCTTCTGTTAAAACCCTCTAAGAGAGTCCACATCCAACTGTACTTGAAAGAACTGCACTGGTTTCCTATCAAGGAACAAGTTAGATTTAAAGGACTAGTTCTGTCACATAGAGCTTTCTATCACTCTGGTCCTCATTAACTGCCTAATGGAAATACACCTTACCAGCCTACTAGAACACTCTGTTCCTCAAGTTCTTTGTTGGTGGTGATCCTACAATTCAGAAGGAAGAAGTGGGATGGCACCTCCTTCTTCCATCTGGCTGCTAGAAATTGAAACGCTCTCCTGCAGCATCTCCGCACCACAGAGGATATTCTGGTTTACAAGTGTCTTCTTAAAACTAGGCTCTTCAGGCTCACTTTCTAATTCTAAGTCAGTAAATGAATCAGCCTTCTTGCCAGGACTCAGACATTCAACAAGTAGCTGTGGCACTCTTTAAAAATACCTCACCACAGAATAACCACTCTACATGATAGATTAAAATAGCGACTGGCCATTCCACTAAGACCTATCTATCCAACTATCTGAGGGATTTATAGAGTGCAACAGCTACTCATTGAATATCCCGGTGCTGGCTAGAAGACTGATCCATTTACTGACTTAGAATTAGAAAGTGAGTCCAGTCTTTTCTTACTCCCTACTGTATACTGCTGCCATATTGTGGACAGATGGGGCTGGAGTGGTCAGATTTTCCTAAAATCCTAGGAGAAAGAAGAAAATGTTGTAAGTACTGTAATGAAGGAGAGTGCACCTTATGTAACTTAAAAAAGCTTTAAAAACTCGCGAAATCGTATAAAAAAAGAGGAGTGAAAATATATCAATTATACCTATTACAACTGGATATGCTCAGTGAAAATGCAAATTTCATAATAAATGTATGGTTTTGTGAGATGCTCATGAACACAAAGCAGCAAACACTGCCTTCTCACCGTGAACATGGAGGACTGTGCATGCATGATGCATGGGAGCATCATGGCTCTCGCAAGTATTTCGCAAGAGTGATCAAGAAGGGAAAAAAGGGGTACAAAGTACAAATAATATATAATGACAGCACAGGGTAGCTCTGAAAAGAGCTTTTTCAAATCAACATTTTGAACAACTCTATTTTTTGTGTTTTTAAAATGTTTAATTTTTTTTGTCTTTTTTTTTAAAAGGGATAGAACATAAACAAGAAACTGGAAGTAAAAAAATCTCATTTAAAGCAAAGATGAGAAAAACGTAGGGAAAAAAATATTTTAAAAAGCTACTGCCAAGGTGGGCATTTATGACCCTAGAGAAGCCTATCCCATGCACCACTGCTTGTCTCAGAAGAAAAAAAAGATCTCCTTGCATAAGCAGCCAAAAAGGACTTTGCTCAGATCAAGTTCTGCAGAACAGGCTAACACAGCCCGAGCATGGCATACAGGGGGCATAGCACTCAAATGTTGCCCCATCCCAGTGGTACTCATGGAATATTGCTTGTTCCCGCTGCCTCTGCTTAACTCTTTGTTTTTGAATGTGTTACAATTTACATATGTTGCAGACAGAAAAGCCAGGCCTTATCTAAAAACAATTGCCATACCAAGGACTCCCCGGATGGCTGACTTGCAGGAGCAGGAGTAGGGTTCTCATCTGATTCAGAGGATGGCTTTGTGATCACAGACAATGAGTAAAAGTCAAAGGGCTAAGCAAAAAGGCATAATCTCAGAAAAAACATGTAGCCATGTGAAGCAACAAGGACAGATTCTTTCTTTCCTTTATAAAGAGATCCATATGAACTAACCACAATCCTTACTTGGGATATCGTCCCTCACCTGTGCATCTTGTGGGTGTCTCGTGAGGGTCCCACAAGATCGTAAAAAGCACCACAAGGAGGACTTGCAGGCCATCAACAACACCCTGGTCTCCATAGCAGGGGTGCTGTCAGACATGGCCAATATTATGAGGGAGGCAGTCTCACAACAGCGGGCCCTTGCCACTAGCCAGACATCTGAACTGCCTTCCACCTCCGCTGCCACTAGTGGACAGGAGGCCCCACCACAGGACCAACAGGCCACCAGCACCCCTCCCCCTGCAGAAGGAGAACCACCCCGCAAACGTTCCCTGCGATCCAGACTGAAGCCAGAGACACTTGCCAAGACCCCCGGCAGGAAATGAGACTCTCCTGATTGTCACCCTTGTGTCCCAACCTGTCACCCAGTCCACCTTGAACTGCCATTGCTCCCCTTCCTATGTCCCCTTGAATCTATGCCACAAATAGACTGGAACAATACCCTGGACTTTCCTCCATCATCACCCCATCCCCTTGCACTTGCCCCTCTTTTTCTTAGCACTTCAATAAACAACCTTGGAAAAAAATTAGACGTATGTAGTATGTCAAATTTTTCAAATATGTATTCATTTGACCAGGTTCAAACAATGCAATTCAACTGTACAGTAAATGAGCATATGTTAATGACCTGTAGCTGGCTGCAGTGATCACACCAGGAAGTATTTTGAGGCACCAACATCTGTAAAATGAATTGCCAAAGGGTACAGTAAGTGGGCATAGAAGTGGGAAATAACAGCATGCCAGTGCCACAGAAATTAAAAATAATTATAATGAAATGTGAAGTAACACTGTCTTACCTGTGTGTCATTGGAAGTACTGTCTGATGACTGCTGTTCTGTTGTCCTCATCCTCATCCTCTGCCTCCTCATCCTCACTGTCCACAGGGTCCACTGCTGCCACATGGGCATCTCCAGCCTCCTCCTCCTGCAGAAAAGGCACATGGCATCTCAGGGCAAGGTTGTGCAACATGCAGCATGCCACTGTTATCTGGCAGACCTTCTTGGGTGAGTAGCACAGGGATCCACCTATTAGATGGAGGCAGCGGAACCTTGCCTTCATGAGGCCAAAGGTCCATTCTATAATCCTTCTGGTTCACCCATGTGCCTCATTGTAACATTCTTCTGCCCTTGTCCTGGCATTCCTCACAGGGGTCAGCAGCCAAGATGGGTTGGGGTAACCAGAGTCACCTGCAAATATTGAGGGACAACATTTAGACACACACTATCCCATGTGGCCCACAGCATACCCTTACACCAACATATACTGGGTGGGGAGCAGGGCTCACCTATTAGCCACACCCTGTGCCTCTGTAGTTGGCCCATCACATTTGGAATGCTGCCATTCCTCAGCACAAAGGCATCATGCACCGACCCAGGATACTTAGCATTGACGTGGGAGATGTACTGGTCCGCCAAGCACACCATCTGTACATTCATAGAGTGGAAACTCATATGATTTCTGTACACCTGTTCATTTTGACGGTGGGGTACAAACGCAATATGTGTTCCATCAATCGCCCCTATTATGTTGGGAATATGTCCCATTGCATAGAACTCGGCCTTCACTCTGGCCAAATCTTCCACCTAGGGAAATACAGTGTAGCTGCACATGTGTTTAATCAGGGCAGACAACACTCTTGTCAGCACTATTGAGAACATTGGCTGTGACATTCCCGCAAGCCCACTGTCGCTTGGAAAGAACCAGTTGCCAGGAAATGGAGCCCAGATAGAACTTACACAAGAGGGGGGATCCCGGTGGGGTGACAGATGGCAGATATCAGGTCAGGCTCCAATTGGGCACACAGCTCTGTGATTGTGGCCCTGTCCAGTCTATAGGTGAGGATAATCTGCCTGTCCTCCTGTGTTGCCAAGTCCACTAGGGGTCTGTACAAGGGAGTATGTCTCCATCTCATATTCATCTGCAGCAATAGCAATCTATGGGGCAAAAGAGTGAGGAGCCGGTCACAAATTGAACAATCAGGCTACAACAGAACATTGCATGCTGTTAATTTGTAATGGGTCAGTGTGAATTGTCCTGTAAGTCCAAATTTAAACAGTGTTGCAGCAATTATCCAGGGCTTGCTCCCCACCACTGAAATGGAGTCTGCCTGTCATGTGTGGAGGGACAGGTGGAAATGAGGTAATTCCGCTGACATTGTGCGCCATTGCGGGAGGCGGTCGGGAACCGCAGTGAAACTTCTCATTGGGTAAAATTGGGCCCTATGGGTTACAGTGGCCAATGGTGATCTACGCCGGCTGTTACGATATGCACCGCCGTGGATGTGACCGCCATTTTCTATCTGATTCCTCACTTGCTACCTGTTCTTCAACAGGAGAGGACCTACACTGCATGTGCTGCTGTGAACTGTGTCTGGAACCTACCATGGCCCGTGTGACTTGGGAAAGGGCCCCTGCCTTCACTTCGGAGGAGTTGGAGAGCCTGGTGGATGGGGTCCTACCCCAGCATGGGCCTCCAGACCAACAGGTGAGTACACTGTGGGCATGTGGCATGAAAGCATGGAGTGGTGTATGTGAAGGCATCGTGTAAGGGGGGTGGGTTGATGTCCTCTGGGCGGTGTATTGGTTGTGTGCTGGGCCATGTGTGTGCAAATGGTGATGTGAAGGGATATGGTGGGCAATAAGTGTAACAGGCAGGACTGTCTGACTAATACTATTTTCCTGTGTGTATTGCCTTTGCAGGTCAGCGCCCATCAAAAGAAGAGTATATGGCATGCCATCGCCAGGGATGTGTGGACCCTGGGGGTCTGCGGCAGGCGGAGCACCCACTGTCAGAAATGGTGTACGGACCTGAAACACTGGGCACGGAAGATGGCGGAGGCCCAGCTGAGGATGGCCTCCCAACAAGGAAGGGGTGCCCCTTGAACCCTGACCACCCTGATGGCCCGCATACTGGCAGTGGCCTACCCAGAGCTGGATGGGCACTTGAGGGCATCACAGCAGCCACAAGGGGGTGAGTACAGTGCACATCATTAATACTAATGCCTGGTGGGGAGGTATCCGGGTGGTGGATGTGTGTCAGTGGGTCCCCCTAGGCCAGGCCTGACATTGCAGCGTAGGTCCCCTGGTGGCTAGGGTTTTGAAGGGATAGTCCTGCTACCAAGCTCGTGGGCATCCACTGCTGGTCAGGGCTGAGTGGGTCCCAGGTGTGCTAGATTTGCCGGTGTGTGCCCCTCCCCATGCCTTGGTGGCTAGCAATATCAATGGTAGTGTAATGTATAGTGCGTAGGCTTGTTCCCTGTGTGTGAGGGTACTGTGTACGCTAACAGTGGTGTTGGTGCAGCCATTGACCAAGTGTTTCCTGTATCTCTTCCCCCCCTTCTTGTTTTGTCACCCTGTCCTTATGTGCATTAGCATCATCTGGCAGAGGAGCAGAGGCACTGGCGATGGAGGGATCTGCATCCCACAGGACCCAGAAGGCAGAGCCACTGATGCTGAGGGCACCAGTGGGACGGAGTGTGAGGGGAGCACCACGGCGGACACCGGAGGGGACAGTTCTGACACAGATACCTCCACTGATGGAAGCTCCCTGGTGGTGGCGGACACCTCTGTGACCACCCTAGCTACAGGTACATCCGCCACCCTCGTACCAGCACCGCACTCCCAGCAGCCCCTCATCGAGTTGCCCGTGCCCCCTCACCCAGCAGGATGGGCATCTCCTTCGAACCAGGCACCTCAGGCCCGGCCCCAGTGAGCCCTGCTGCCCTGAGCGAGGAGGCTATTGACCTCCTGAGATCCATCTCTGTAGGGCAGTCAACCATTGTGAATGCCATCCAGGGGCTGGCAGCCCAGATGCAACAGACTAATGCATTCCTGGAGGGCATTCACACTGGCTTGGTGGCTCAACAGAGATCAATCCAGGCTCTGGCCTCCTCTCTGATGGCAGCCATTGTCCCTGTTTCCACCATCCCCCCTACAACTTCCTCTTCCCAATTCCATTCTCCTCAACCCCAAGCTATCCCAAGCACACAGGCAGATGAGCATGCATCACAAGACGACACACAAGAGTGGTTCAGGCAAACACAAGCACCACACTTCATCCCACAGGCACACACGCAAACACCATCCAGATACAGACATACCAACATCCACTATTTCCACTGTGTCCCCCTCCTCCTCCTCCTCCTCCACCACCCTCCCAGTTCCAACTATACTCACACCTGCATGTACTACACCATCATCCACTATCATCACTATCACACCTAGCAGAACACACACCTCACTGGCAGACACCTCCACAACAGCCATGCACATGTCCCCTGTGTCCTCTCCCACTGTGTCTGTCCCCCCTCCCAAGGTACACAAACGCAAGCACTCATACACCCAACAGCCATCCACCTCTCAACAGCATCCAGCCCATTCACCTGCACCCAAAATCAGCAGACACCTCCTACAACTACTCCCTCTTCCTCCACTCCCAAACCTTCTCCCTCTTCCCGTCCCAGTGTCCCTAAAAAACTTTTCCTATCCACCATTGACCTCATCCCTCCCTCTCCCCCCCTATCCTGCATGTCTGGCCAGGGTAGCAAAAAACCAGCCAAGCACCTCAGCCACCCAGTCCACTGGCCCAATCGTCACCATAGCCACTCATGGTAGGAAAGGATCCAGGGCACATGTCCTGAGGGTGAAGTACCCTGCACCAGGCAGTCTCAAGGGAAAGGAGCCTGCCACAGCTGCCTGAAGGAGCAAGGAGCCTGCCCCACCTGATGCCAAGAAGACTAAGGAGCCTGCCCCAGCTGCTGCCAGGAAGACTAAGGAGCCTGCCTCAGCTGATGGTAAGAAGTTAAAGGAGCCTGTCCCAGCTACTGTCAGGAAGACTAAGGAGCCTGCCCCAGCTGCTGCCAGGAAGACTAAGGAGCCTGCCCCAGCTGCTGCCAAGAAGAGCAAGGAGCCTGCACCAGCAGGCAGGAAGAGCAAGGGCCCTGGGGCTGGAACTGTGACAGAGCTCCACAACCAACCACCACTGAGCAGCCGTCCAAGGCTTCGGGGGATGGGCAGGAGCCTCCCCACAGCTGCTGGTAAGAAGTTAAAGGAGCCTGTCCCAGCTACTGTCAGGAAGACTAAGGAGCCTGCTCCAGCTGCTGCCAGGAAGACTAAGGAGCCTGCCCCAGCTGCTGCCAAGAAAAGCAAGGAGCCTGCACCAGCAGGCAGGAAGAGCAAGGGGGCTGTGGATGGAACTGTGACAGAGCCCCCACAACCAACCACCATTGAGCAGCCGTCCAAGGCTTCAGGGGATGGGCAGGAGCCTCCCCCCACCAGCAAGAGCATCAGCACCACCACCACCACCACTGAGCAGCCGTCCAAGGCTGCAGGGGATAGGCAGGAGCCTCTTCCCACAAGCAAGAGCAGTAGCACCACCACCACCACTGAGCAGCCGTCACCGCCAGCGGACGGAATAGAATCCTGCCTCCATGGGCTCCTGTGCGGACTGTCCCCTGCAAATCCATTGGGTATGACACCCACCTGAGAGACTGTGACCTTGCACTCCCCAGGATAAAGAGCACAGGGCATGCTGCCCCCTCCAGAACCAGTGGGCAAGTCACCCACTTGAGAGACTGTGCCCTTGCACTCCCCAGGACCAAGCACAGGGCATGTTGCCCCTTCCAGAGCATGTGGGCAAGTCACCCACTTGAGAGACTGTGGCCTTGCACTCCCCAGGACCAAGCACAGGGCATGTTGCCCCCTCCAGAGCATGTGGGCAAGTCAACCACTTGAGAGACTGTGGCATTGCACTCCCCAGGACCAAGCACAGGGCAGGTTTCCCCTTCCAGAGCCAGTGGTCTTGTTCCATCTGCCAGCTGAGGTGCCCCCCGGTCTCCAGCCCCCCGAGGTCCCTGCCTATTTCCAAACTGATGCCCCTGCAGCATTCTCTCTGTGTTGAGGCAGATGCCATGTGTGACCTTGGATTTTGGCCTGTGGCCATGTGGACAACGTACATTGTGGACTGGACTGTGTACCTTTTTGTGTACCTATGCATATATCTATTATCTTGCCTCACTTATTTATCTTGATGTGTTGCTCTCATTACATTCACTTTTTCTGTCCTTGCATTATTCATCCGAGGTACTGGGTAAAAATGTTTTAGTAATGCAGCTGACTGTGTGTATGGTGTTGAGGGTGTGTGTTGTGCGTGTGTTTGTCACTCTCTTTTTCCTCCCTCCCTCCCTTGTGTGCTAGGCGGCTGTACTCACCGTCGTAGTCTTCGCCGCCGTTGCGGTTCGTGGTGGAGCAGCACGTAGAATACCATGGGGAATACATGCAGCTCGGGCTCCATGGTGGCGTGGTTGTTCCCTGTGTCTCCAATGGTGAGTCCTTTCCCTTCTGAGCTCAGTTTCCGCCATGCTTTTGATGTCGTTGGTACCGCCCCAGAAAAGTTGGTGGTTTCCAGGGTCTCAATATAGTGGGCAGAACATTGACTTCTGCCTGGCTGTAGGCAGCTACCGTCGTGGTGGCTGTTGTTTCCACCCTTGCGGTCGGTGTGGTACATTGGCTGTCTTTCAGGGATAACACCGGCATGGTCAAAATTTGGCAGTAATTTCAGCTGGCCTGTTGGCGGTATTACCACCACTTTTACACCAACCGCCAGGGTCGTAATGAGGGCCATAGTTTCTTCAGATAAGTTTAACTATAACTCCTGAATTTCTATGGTTTTGTATGGGTAAACGGTCAACCCGACTACAATGTCCCTGTAATCTTTTCAGTGATATAGAGAAAAAATAAAAAAAAATAAAAAAATATATATACATTGACCATGTTTCCATTGAAAAAGTGTCGTTAGACTTGCCTATATCTTGATGCCATTTAACAAATCTTCACAAAGTTTCCAAAAAATATAATCTTCAGAATCTTGTTATACATGTGACGTTTCGAGGTGATCCGTCAAAAGGGGGAAGAAAAAAAGGGGGTAAAAAAATAGAGAGTTTCCCATTGTAATTCCCATAGGGATTTTAGACAATACTACATCCCGAACCGCTGGACAGTATTACACCAAATTTGGTAGGAAGGTAGCTCTTGGTCCAGAAAGAGTGCTTTTTGTTATTTGGTGTAAATCAGGTCAGTAGTTTTTTAGATATTAAATGAAAATAGATATCTAGAGGCATGAAGAATTTGCGAATAATAACAAGCTTGTGCAGAGATCTGCAGAGCTCTGATTGGCTGCCAACATTTCAACCAGGAAGTGTTGGCAGCCACCTTGGGACTCAGCATTAGCTGAGTCCCAGAAAAAAATATTACAAAAAGAAAAGGAGCGAGGGTAGGGACACCCTGACCTGTTAGCTCTGGTGTTGGGGTCCACGAGGGAACCCCCCACCTGGCAAAAAAGCGCTTTAAAAAATGTTGCTGCAAGTTTACAACAAGGTTGTGAATTTGTGACAAATTAAAAAAAAAAAAAACACAGTCCCCTGTGCTTGTTTAACTAAAGCCCCTGGGTGGGCCATGTCCTAGAGATATGTTAAAAATAAAGGAGGAGGCACAGGGGGCTCCCCTCCTGGACTTATTCACAGCCCCGGGGACCACCATCTCTGCGTGGCTAAACAAAGAAAGAATAAGAGGGGCTGAGTGCCCCCTGCAGTCCAGGGGAGTGCCACCTCCTCGGGGCTAAACAAAGAATGAATGCAGGTGTGCATTGCACCCTGCAGCCCCAGCGACTGCCACCTCCCTGGGGCTAAAGAACTAATGAATGTGGGTGTCCCGCACGGCCCCCACAGTCCCGAGGACCACCACCTCCCCAGAGCTAAACAAATAATGAATGCAGGGGATCCACGAGGCCCTCCCCTGCATCTCCAGGTACCACCACCTCCCTGGGGCTCTTCATTTAAATTATGGGGGACTGCCACCTACCCAGTCCTGAATTTAAATAAGGAAGGGGTCTGCCATGAACTCCCAGTCTCGGGAACCACCACCTCCCTGGGGCTGTTTAACCTTGGAGGGGGACCACGCAGCCCCCCTCGTGGAGCCAGTAATGGCCCTCGGGACCACCATCCCTCAGGGCTGGCTCCTATGTCCCGGGGTGCCCATATATATATGTGTGTGTATATGTATATATATATGTGTGTGTGCGTATGTGTGTGTGTATATATATATATTTGTGTATCTGTATATCTATATATGTGTATCTGTATATATACATATATATATATATATATATATATATATATATATATATATATATATATATATATATATATATATATTAGATACATATAGTGAACGGGAGCAAGCTGCTTGTATGGTTTATGCCATTTTTCATTTGAAGTAATTTTAAACAGTGATATTTAACTATAACCTGAGCACAAGATAAAAGCACAATAACTAGCGCTAGTGAGTGTGGCCCCAGTTGAATTTAGATCTAAGTATGTGTGGCATTAAACACTAGGGCCCTCATTACGACCCTTGTGGTGAGTGATAAAGTGGCGGTACTACCACCAACAGGCTGGCTGTAAGTACTGCCAAACTATGACCATGGCGGTGAAAATTCTCATAGACAGCCAATGTACCACACCAACCACCAGGTTGGAAACAACACTCACCACGGCAGTAGCCACCAACAGGCAGGCGGGAGACAAAGTACCACGCACCATATTAAGACACAACAAACCGCCACCTTTTCCAGTGCGGTACCAACGCCATCAAAAGCCTGGTGGAAACGCATCACAGAAGAGAAAGGACTCACCATCGGAGACACAGGGAAGAAGAATGCTGCCATGGAACCTGAACTGCACGTTTTCCTGATGATCTTCTACGTTATGCTCCACCTGGAACACCAACACCAATGAAGACAAGGGAGGGAGGGAGGAAAACGAGAGTGACACACACATGCACAACACACACCCGACACACACACACACACCATACACACAACCAGCTGCACACAAAAAAACAATTTGTCCCGATACATGGCAGAACAATGCAAGAACAACAGGAATGGACGAAAATGATTGTGTTCAAATCAACATCTAAAATAATCAATCAATTTGTCAATGAAGCAGATATGTACACATGTACCCAAAGGGACACTGCCCAGTCCAATGTTCAAAGAGCCCACATGGCCACAGGGTACAGTCTAAGGCCCAACTTGAATCCTGACTTCATCTGGATAGAACTCTGCAGGGGTATCAGTCTGCAAATGGGCAGGTACCTCAGGGGGGGGGGAGCTCAGCCAGATTTGGGAACAAGCCCACTGGTTATGGAGTGGGCTCCATGCCCATTGCTCTGTCCTGGGGAGTGCAAGGCCACAGTCTCTGGAGTGGGTGACTTCCCCACTGGTTCTGAAAGGGGGCAACATGCCCATTGCTCTGTCCTGGGGAGTGCAAGGCCACAGTCTCTGGAGTGGGTGACTTCCCCACTGGTTCTGGAGGGGGCAACATATCCATTGCTCTGTTCTGGGGAGTGCAAGGCCACAGTCTCTGGAGTGGGTGACTTCCCCACTGGTTCCGGAGGGGGCAACATGCCCATTGCTCTGTCCTGGGGAGTGCAAGGCCACAGTCTCTGGAGTGGGTGACCTCCCCGCTGGTTCTGGAGGGGGCAACATGCCCATTGCTCTGTCCTGGGGAGTGCAAGGCCACAGTCTCTTGACATATACCTGAGCCGGTATTGCAACAAAGTGATCTTTTAATTGAAATTCACAGTGAAAAGTCCTCAATACAAAGAAGGTAACAATATATCTACCCAAGAAGATTATTTTCAATGAACAGTAGGCATTTCCCTTCAGACCCCCACCCCCTTTCAAAGCTATAATGGGCAAATTGAAACCATTCACTCTGTATGGGGCGATAGTATTTAGTGGACATTTAAACACAACATTTGGTTTTATTAAACAAAGTATTGTTCTTTTTTTAAGGAAAAAAGGAGGCAATGAACTTTCTGCATCTCTGTTTCCAAGATCTGGAACAACAAACACCTATCCAGAAGTATCCCAACCCTCTTTCGGTTTAGGAAAGAGCTTAAGACACACTTTTATAAAGAAAACTATAAAATGATCCAGTAAAAGTCCATTACCTCCTCACCATAGTGGTTTACTGGTTGAGCATTCCGCTCCCCAAGATGGCTTCTATTACATCATATAGCTGAATAAAATATCACGTTGATATATATCACCTTCAAACAATAGTGAGGACAAATATCAACTTTACACACTTTCTATGTAAAGTACAAAAATGTCAACTACAAAAATATAGATGGCCAAATATGATTAATTTTGCAATATTAAATATTTAAAGTTATAATGTCTCTGAAAATATATATAAACTTACAATATTTTTACATATAAAACATTTAAAAATAATATAGACAATATATAAATAGATATTATATATCTATAAAATAAATACAATGTATGCTTTAAATTGAATGTACAAAATTAGTAAACAAAATATTAAAGTAATTGAATTTATTATTAAAAACTGTATATTAACATTTATCATAAAAACATATGGATTGAAACATTTGAAAACAAATGTAATAAAAGTATTACTCCAAAAATGTTTAACAATAGAACATTAAACTTAAACTTAAATATATTTTAAAATTAAATCACAAAAAATGTTAAAACAATAAAATAGATAATCCCACCTTGAGCTACAGTAATTAAAGTGTTGAATTTCTGAGGGGTCAGATTTACTATTCCCACTCCAATCTGAGCAACAGGAGGGAAAGTGATAGACTGTGAAGGGGTCAGGTCTGGGTTTTGGCTCACTTGTTTATTGTTTGTTTTTACTGTCTTTAAGTGGGCTTCCACTATGTGGGGGCGGTGGCTACCTGGGGATGAGGGTTGCAGTGTTACTGCCTAATTGTAATGTGCTGAAAGACCATCCTTCTGCTACCCAATGATTTATATCCTTGTGTGCTGGGGTGGGAGAGACACTACAGTTATCATTTGATTGATATGTTGCATATCTGTGGTAGGGCGTGCCTGCCTAGGCTGTTTTTTGTTTTCTTTTTTGTCCTGAAGAAATGTCAATAAAGACAAGTTAAATACTTTGAAGGGGTAAGATTTACTATTCCCACTCCAACCCCAGCAACAATAGATATAGTGTTGGACTTTGGATGGGTCAGATTTCCTATTCCCATTCCAATATAAGTGACAATAGGGAAAGTGTTGAACTTTGGAGAGTTAGATATATTTGGTTTTGGTTGGTGCTGGTTTTGGAAGGGTAATATCTAGTATTCCCTCTACAATCCAAGCAACAGTAGGGAAGGGATCTGATTTATTATTTCCACCCTAACCTGACCAATAGTAGGGGAAGTTTTGTACATTGGATGTGTCCAATTTGCTATTTTCATTCGACCCAGAGCAACAGTAGGTAAAGAAGGGAAGGAAGCTCAAACAGCAGCCAAATACATCTAAAATACCCAAAAGGAGAAATGAAAGCTATTTTTTACTATAGTGGTGTGGCACTTTGTGATAGGCTGAAGTGAGATTGGTGTCGGAAAAGCATTTCACACTATTGGTTTTAACCAGTGGCTCATTGATCTTAGACATTGAAAATATATCTACTACAATATTTTCAAGATCAATGCATAATCTTATTGGCTACTGACATTACCTATCACAAACAAAGAGCCAACCATTCTGTGATCTCCACAAGTTAGAAGATTCCATTTCTCATCAACTTACCAACTTATCCAGCTCCATACTAACCTCTTCTTTGATGCTAAGAGATATGGTTCTAGCTTTGTGCCAAACAGTCAAAGCATCCTTTTTTAATTGACTTTGGTTTTTAAAATCTTTGAGTTTCAGATCAGATAGAGTCCCAGGGCAAAAACAAGAGCAGGAGAAAAGGAAACAAGCCAATGAAAAACATCTATTGCTCCCTGCGGATACCTGAGGTGTTTGTGCATGTCTATGGTTGTGTGTATGTGTAAGAAAGTGAAAAGGCAGTACAAGGAAACTCCTACACCAATTTAGAAATATAGAATAACATTTACTACATTATTTGAGACAAAACAACATAAATCCAATCAGTAGAACCGGAGATTTGCAGTTTTAAAGATTTGAGTTAAAACAGAACTTAGAAGCACAAACCGCCAACTGTAGTTATCTGGTCATGCCAGGCTGGGACAAAGACACATGTTCAGGCAAGCTGTGCTGGATTGGTTCTGCCCAATAAACCATACCTGGGTTGTTAGAGCACCTTCAGGTCCACTTCCAAAGGTTCATGAATGGAGTGGGACTAACTGGGGGCAAAACTCACAGCAGGCCGAGTCCAGGTGCTGGGTGAAAGGTGGTGGGAGCCTTTTCTGTTCCTGAAGTACTGTTCAGTGAATATAAGATGGAACAACTACTGCCTAAACAATGACGACCTAAACAATTACTGCAGAACCACAATAAAACTTAAACAATGACTTTTATTACAACGACGTCTCCACAATGACAAAATCCTCTTAAACAGTAAACTACCTAAACAACGATACCAACTACAACTAACACCGGAACCCCGAAAATATACATCCAAACCAACTATGAAAATTAAAAAAAACACTGTCAAACTAAAAGTAAACTTAAAAAAATTATCTAACTTTCTAATTTTTAAACAAACACATTAAACAGACTAAAAAAAAACACGTTATAAACACATAGTCCTACAACACTGTTTACACCCCAACTAAGTATATCTCCTCCCTAAACAACACTGAGGAGAATGAAAAACCAATCAAAATTAAACAAAAAATAAACTCAAAATAATATACATACATGCAACCATATTAAAATATACAATGAAAAAACATGACGAAAACATGTTCTATATTAAATTTAATTCCACACTTCAAACAGGTATATAAACACATAGTTAGCCGACCACCATTTTAGACACAGGCGGTCATTCTGACCCTGGCGGTTGGAAACCGCCAGGGCAGAGTGCCGCGGAAGCACCGCCAACAGGCTGGCGGTGCTTCAGGGGCCATTCTGACCGCGGCGGTAAAGCCGCGGTCAGAAAAGGGAAACCGGCGGTTTCCTGCCGGTTTTCCCCTGCCCCAGGGAAACCTCCACGGCGGTGCTGCAAGCAGCGCCGCCATGGGGATTCCGACCCCCTTCCCGCCATCCTGTTTCTGGCGGTTTTCACCGCCAGAAACAGGATGGCGGGAACGGGTGTCGTGGGGCCCCTGGGGGCCCCTGCAGTGCCCATGCGACTGGCATGGGCACTGCAGGGGCCCCCTAACAGGGCCCCATAAAGATTTTCAGTGTCTGCATAGCAGACACTGAAAATCGCGACGGGTGCCACTGCACCCGTCGCACCCCTTCTACTCCGCCGGCTCCATTCGGAGCCGGCTTCATTGTTGAAGGGGCTTTCCCGCTGGGCCGGCGGGCGGCCTTCTGGCGCTCGCCCGCCGGCCCAGCGGGAAAGTCAGAATGACCGCTGCGGTCATTTGACCGCGGTACGGTCTTCTGGCGGTTCCCACCAGGCGGGCGGCTTCCGCCGCCCGCGGGAGTCAGAATGACCCCCTCAGTGTTAGAGAGAACACCATACAGAGAAGAGGAGTCTACGAGACCGAAGATAAAATAATTTAAAAATAATCTAAGAGCGCCATCTACTGCATTTAACAGGTAGTTATTACTTCAAAATATGCCAAAAAATTCTTAATTAACAAAAAACAACCCAAAATACGAAATAGCAAAAAAGCACAACAGAAGACCATCAACAACACAAAGACCACTATCTTCAAAAGCAAATAAAAAATATCACCCAAACAGTAAGTAAAAAAAAAATACTATAACCACTCCACCAACTATTAACCTAAAAAACAAAACCTATATAACAACTAAAAAAAATCTACTAAAATAAATCCACCAAGAATTAAATTAACTCACACACCACACATAAATAAAAAATAAATTAACTACTAATAATCCACTAGATACTTACCAAAAAAGCAGAAAAAAACCAGTATATAACATCCCAATGACTAATCCTCCACCACAAATCACTTACCTTCTAACAGGTGCTGGATAACCAAAATAACCAAACAAATAAAGTAACTCTATAGAATACTTACCTCAAACCAGGAAATAGACACCCATTAAAAACCAAATAAACTATTTTAACCCCATTAAATAATTATATAATAATTAATAACTTACTAACATTTGTTCTCTTTTTCTATTATTTACAGACTCTCAAAAAATGGCATCAGAAGGTGAAGCAAGTTATGTGACATTACACACAGGACACCAACTCCTGAAACTTGAAGGATATCTTTATTGCAGAGATAGAACTCATCAAAACAGAAGTCATTGGAGGTGTGTACAATACTTCTCTTTAAATTGCAGAGGCAGAGCATCAAATCTAGAAAATACCGTCATTAGAACAACAGAACATAACCACTCTGCCTCTACAATGGAAAAAGAAGTACAAGAAAATATACAAAAAACAAAACAGTTGGCACATACCTCCAATGAATCCTGCGGACAGGTCCTAAGGACAGTAGCGCAACAAACTCCTGAACAGGTTTCAGGTAGCATGCCTTCAATACAAAACCTTAGACAAATGAACCAACGAGAAAAACAAGCATGTAACCCCCAATATGTTACCCCACAAACCTATGCAGGTATAAACATCGCACCAGAACTAAAACTTACCTTTTCGAATGAAGAATTCCTAATATATGACAATGAAAACCATCAAAAAAGAATTTTAATCTTTAGTACAAACCGTAATTTGCTAATCCTACAAAATAGTGAAATTTGGATGATGGACGGAACATTTAAATCAACACCACACCCATTCAACCAAATTTACAGTATACATGTTACAAAAAATAACACCACAATCCCCCTAGTATATGCATTACTACCTGACAAAAATTCCTTTACTTACAATGAATTATTAACAATGATCAGAACCAAAACAATAAATAAAACACCTAGAAAACTAATAATTGACTTTTAACTTGCAATGATAAACACA
Organism: Pleurodeles waltl; assembly: GCF_031143425.1. Taxonomy (NCBI): domain Eukaryota; kingdom Metazoa; phylum Chordata; class Amphibia; order Caudata; family Salamandridae; genus Pleurodeles; species Pleurodeles waltl. The sequence continues at coordinate 722,673,736 of NC_090440.1, read as the reverse complement.
ATAATAAAAATATATCCTGAAACACAAATACAAGGATGTTATTTTCACTTTTCACAAGCCTATTGGCGTTGAATACAAAAATCATTCTTAAGTACAGAATATTTTTCTGACTGCATACTCCAATTTCAATTAAGAAAACTAACAGCATTATGCTTTGTACCACCTGATAAAGTAGATCAATATTACACAACAATCACAGAATCTAACTATTACACAATAAACGAAGACAAATTATCACCATTACTAAATTATTTTGAAGAAACATGGATAGGACACCTGAACAGATCAGGCCGCAAAAGAAAGCCAAGATATCCTATACAGTGGTGGAACTGCTACACAACCTGTTTAGAAGGTGGAACAAACCCTAATCATGCCATTAAAGGATGGTACAACTCCTTCAACAGAGCAATAGGAAAGCCCCACCCAAACCTATATAATTTCCTGGAAATTCTGAAAAAGGAACACAGTTTCCAAGAAATGAGGCTTGCTCAATCACTATCATGTAGCCTAAACCCACCCACAACCCAAAAAAGCTAACAAATGTCAGAAATGTATTAGCAAAAATACAAGAATTCCCTTTAATGGAACCTTTAGACTACCTAGACAGTCTAGCATATATACTAACTTACTAATAACAATAAACAAACTCACCATTACTTGCCAATTTACATAACACCATTAATCAAATCAAAATAATAAAAATTCCTTAACACCAAAATAATCCCAAAACACAAAAGCTCCTACCTTAAAGTGTTTTCTTGTCTTAATATAAAGATAAGACCATTTCTGCATCTCTCCCTGTAGAAATATTGATCTTCTTTCAAATAAATAATTCATTTTAACCTGCAGAGAAGAAAAAAAAAAAAACAATAACCCATAAAATTACCATGCATAATACAAAATTTATGATAAGAAATAAGCATATATACCCAATAACAAACGTAATAAAAAAAATTATAAAATACTTTTTATCCAATTATAAAGTAGGTGAAGAACAAATTCCATATAATCATTGAAAAAAAAAATTTTCCCTACAAAAATCGAACAAGCATTAAATAACATACTAAATACATATTAATTTACTAAAAAAGTACAGCATATACACAAGAAAATGAATGAAAAAAATTTAACAAATTCACAAATAAACCAATACGAATAAGAGTAATGTATGATAAATTACATTTTTTACCAAAAACCACCACCAACTCCGTCTATCAACGATACACAACATAAATCAGCATCACAAATTTTTAACATTCACATTACAAATATTACTAAACCAAAAAATGCTAAACAACTTTATAAATAAAACTGCAATCGATAAGTAACCTGTACAGGAAAAAAACATAACAATTATCAACAGACGCCACTTCGAAACGCTATTCCCTAACTTAAAATTACCTCCGATACCTAGCTCTGTAATAAAAATATCCTAAAACATATATTAAAAATATTTTAAGTTAACTTACCTGAGCAAGGTGTCCTCTTCCATCCATTCTTGACAGTGACGCTCCCCGGAATGAAGAAACAGACGCACGACCTACGTAAATAGAGAAAGGCATTAAAAATAGAAAAACTGACTGTTGCTTCTACAGGAAATAATGGAATAAATAGAATAATACCACTAAAAAAGTAAAAGAAAATAGAAACAATTTCTGTCAAAATTTCAAAAAATAAGTAAAAATTAAATTATACTTAAAAATAATTTTCTGTATTTTTTAAACATTTTTTGGTGAAACATAAACATTTTCAAAAGTTGTGATTATGTGTTTTTATTTTTTTTAAATTTACTTGCCTGTAAAAAAAGTAACAAATGGTGCTACATTTTTCTGAATTGTTACTCAATAATACAAAAATAAAAAATGTAAGATATCTTCTATAACTATATTAAAAAAATAATTAAGTGTAAAAAACACATACATTTTAATTTAAAAATATTAGAAACTGATATTTAATAAAAAATAAATTCTAAAATACTAAACACATATTTAAATATACATATTACCCCACAAAAATATCATTTCCAGTGCAACATATTTTTATAAATTAAATAAAAACATAATTCACAAAAAATTACAACATATATAACCAAATAAAATACTACAAATTAATAATAAAAAAAACTGAATAACAACTTTCAATACATTTTATATATTAACTATACTAATAAAAATTTCAACAATAAAAAATAACACAATTCTATGAACTTTAAAAGGCAAAATAAATATATTTCATAAAAATACACCTAAAAATGTTTTTTTAAATAAATTAAATAATACAACATAAATATTAATTATAAACCTTAAATATAAAATATAAATTCCAACAATAAAAAACAAATATCATATAACCTAGCCTATTTACCACAAAATATTTTAGAAACAAATAATAAACCAAAAAACATAACATAATTTTATAAATGAATAAAAAAACTATCAACACAAATCCCCACTAAAAATCCCTAAATCCCATGTATTCCAAACCAAAAATAAAAGCATGTGTATTATTTTTTCTTTAAAAAAAGCCACTATAAAAAAAATATTAAACATAAAAAAATGTAAATAATACCTGAGTACTACTACTCTTCCCCTCCCATAAGGTGCACATCTCAAACAACCAAACCCTTATTCCACAAAATAAATTTTTATATATACAAAAAATACAAAACATTAAACTAAATACCCAAGTATTAATACACTTCCCCACCCGCATCCCACTCCTTAGCCCAATACACATTACTAAACTTCCCCACCCACAACCCTTAAATCCCATATATCCCACCACTAACTCTACAACAACATTTATTCCTTTAACCAACCAAAAATGATAATAAAAATAATAAAAAATAATACTCAAGTATTGTAATTAATACCTAGGTATTAATACACTCCCCCACCCATAATCCCTCTATCCCATACATCCCACTCTTTAACCCAAAACACATTAATACACTTCCCCACCCACAACCCCTAAATCCCAAATATCCCCCCACTAATTCTAAACCAACATTTATTCCCTTAATCAACAAAAAACAATAATAACACAAATAATACCCAAGTACTTAAATTAATACCTAGGTATTAATATACTTCCCCACAAATAACCCCTCTATCCCATACATCCCGTTCTTTAATCCAATACAAATAAATACACTTCACCACCCACAACCCCTAAATCCAAAATATCCGCCACTAATTCTAAACCAACATTTATTCCCTTAATCAACAAAAAACAATAATAATAAAAATAATACCCAAGTACTTAAATTAATACCTAGGTATTAATATACTTCCCCACCCATAACCCCTCTATCCCATGCATCCCGTTCCTTCACCCAACACAAATTAATACACTCCCCCACCCACAACCCCTAAATCCCAAACATCCCACCACTATTTCTAAACAAACATTTCTTCCTATAACAAACAAAAAATCAAAACAATAATAATAATAAAAAAAATACCCAAGTATTTTTATTAATAGCTAAGTATTAATAAACTCCCCCACCCATAACCCCTACATCCCGCTACTTAAACCAATACATATAAATACAATCCCCTACCCATAAACCCTAAATACCACCCCTAAATCCACTACATTCCTCATTTAATACTCAAGTATTTAAATTAATACCTGAGTATCAACACACTTCCCCTCACATAACCCCTACATAAAACATATATACCACACCTTAATGTACACCATTCAAACCATATATACAACAATATTAAAAAACATACATATATACACATAAAAATATAAACATAAAAATAAATATAAGTATATATATACATATATATATTAACATAACACATAAACATTATATATACAAAAAATAACAAAACTAAAAAAAAAAATTCTTACCTGAAAATTCTTTCTTCCACCATAAAAGTCGTTGCAGCACTCGTTCTTTTGGAAAAATCAATATTAAGACAGTAGTTACTCTGTATCTCGTGGTGCAGACTAACTAGTGGTTTAAGACTCGTTGTTAAGGCAGGTCGGCCTTAACAACTCGTTTTTAAGGGTGTTTCCCCTGTTCAGGAGGCCAGCCACCTAGCCCTTGGAGTCATTTTGGTAGTCCTGGTTTCAAAATAAATACAGGTCTAGTTTTTCTAACTCGGGGAGCAGATTAGCAGCACAGTGCAGTTCTTCTTGCAACACAGCAGCACAACAATCATTCTGAGTCATGGGGCAGAGCTAAGCACCAATGGAATAAGACACAAGTTGAGATACTCCTAGCTGAACCATCTTCGACCGGTAATGGATCAACCAGCCCAAATTTAACACACTTTGGACACCTGGGCTTTCCTCTCTTGGAACAAGCAGATGAACTGGGCTATTATTACCAGGGAATATCATAGCTGGCCCTGCCCCTTCACAACAAGATGGCAGCGTACCCTGAATCTGAAGAGATGGTCGGACCATCTGCGGGCTTACCCAGCACACCCTAAGTGACTGGGACTACCACTTTGACTAACCGCTCAGTGAAACATTGGGGCGAGCAGCTGGGGGGTGGAAGTCCTGGCCGATGAGTGAGGGGAGCAGCAGCTGCAGGGCTGTAGCCATGGAGACATCGGAAGGGGCTGTGGCCCGAGGCCCTGGGAGTGCAACGGGACCCGACTGCTGAAGAGGCAGTTTAGTGCGGAGAGAGTGTGCCTGTCTTGACTTTATCCACACATTCATAGCAAACCAAGGCCCTCATTACAACATTGGCGGTAAAAGCCGCTTACCGCCGTGCAGAAGACCGCAAATACGCCGCCGCGGAATTCCGCCACAGCTATTATGACCCACATCTCGGAATCCGCCGAAATTCAGACACCCACACAAGTCCGCCACACCAAAGGTCAGTGATAAACTGGCGAAAACAAATCCTCCACTGTCACGCCAACAGAAACACGCCCATGCTATCACGCCCCATGAATCCAAGCGGCGGTCCTTCAACCGCGGTATTCCATTGGCGGTACACACCACAGCGCTCAAAATACACACACATCTCCAAAACACCGCCACATTGGACAATTCGAAATACACACACCTGATACACATACAAACACCACTCCCACACACCCAACACTATATAAAACACACACACACTTCACCCACAAACCCCTACGACCAAAAATTTGGATGAAGGCCAGAGAGACTGCACAGCATAGACAACCCCACTACACAGAGGCACACAACACCATCACCCACACAACATCCACGCACAAAACACCACACACCACTACACATCACCACACTCATCACCACATACACCACCCCACACATCACATACACCACCCCATGGCTACAGCAAAGACACCCCAGGTTCTCCGAGGAGGAGCTCAGGGTCATGGTGGAGGAAATCGTACGGGTAGAGCCACAGCTATTTGGATCACAGGTGCAGCACACCTTCATAGCTAGGAAGATGGAGCTATGGTGAAGAATAGTGGACAGGGTCAACACCCAAGAAATCGGGAGGACATCAGGAAGAGGTGGAACGACCTACGGGGGAAGATGCCTTCCGTGGTCTCAAGACACAACATTGCGGTACAGCGGACTGGCGGCGGACCCCCGCCTCCTCCCCCACAACTAACAACATGGGAGGAGCAGGTCTTGACCATTATGCATCCTGAGGGCCTCGGAGGAGTCGGTGGAGGAATGGACTCTGGAAAGTCAAATCTTAACTATCATATCCCCCACCCTACCTGCATGCTATCACAGACCCCCACCCTCACCCCCTCCCCTATCACTCCAACTCCTCACTAATGTACTAATAACACAAACCACCCATCCCAACTCCAAGCCCTGCATGACACAACAAAGCATGGACACCCCTCACTAAAGCATGCCCACTGCACATACCCATAACACCCCCCAACCATCATCACACAAGCCCCCACACAGGAATGCTATCACCGGGGTACAGGTTCACCCACCCATTGCACACTATGACACACACACATGCAATAATCATGCTTTTACACCCCTGCAGGACCACTACCCAACGTCACCAGACAGGAGGGTCCAGACATCTCTACCCCACCCACAGAAGAGGCCCACAGTGATGACAGCAGCTCTGTCCAACTGGATCCAGATGACCAGCCTGGATCATCGTGGGCCTCGGGACAGTCGGTTCCCCTCGCACAGGCACAGCCCACCACAGACCTTCCACCCTCTGGTAACACCATCACAGCACCCACCCAGCGGGCCCATACCTCCGTCCCCAGGACACGTCAATCAGCTGTGTGTCCACCACTACAGGGACCTGGGGGTAGTAGTAGTGGGCACACGGTCCAGGGGACGGAGGCCCAGGAACACAGGGGAACTGGGAGGGCTGCTGTGCGACAGGGGGCGGACAGGCCAAGGGAACCCACTCTCCACGAGGCCCTCTCCTCCATCATTGGAGCATACCACCACTCCCAGGAGACGATGGCTACGGTCCTGGCCAAGTTTCAGGAGACCCAGCGCATGCAGGAGGAACAGTATTTGGGGTTCAGGGAGGAACTCAGAACCATCAGCTCCGCCCTGGGCACCATCGTAGGGGTGCTGAAGGAGATACTCAACACCAGGAGGGACACCGTGGCACTCCAAGGGGCCCGTGACACTAGCATGGACGATGAACTGCCCACCACCTCTGCCGGTGCTAGTGGACAGGAGGCACCGCCACAGGACCACCACACCAGCACCCCACCCCCTGCAGACAGAGAACCACCCGCAAGCGGTCCCTGACATCCAGGAACAGGACAGAGCACGATGGCAAGACCCCCGCCAAGAAATGAGACCACCCTGATTGTCATCCCACTGTCCCACTTTGTAACCCTGTTTATATTGGAACTGCCCCAGCTCCACTTCCTATGCCCATATGGGCAGTGCATCTGTGAGACTAATAGACTGGACTCTGCCATGGACATTCCTCCACCAACACCCATTTTACCACCCCCTAAAATATTTAGCACTTCTAGCACAAAACAATCTGGAGTCAGTCTGTGATTTTGAAAATGTGTATTAGCAATGACAGTGACAAAATCCGTTCTCAAATGGAATGTCAACATACCTATGTCACACATCACAAGTCCATGAAGAATGTAAGCAGATGACACACGTTGGTAATCACACCTGTGAAACCGTAATGGAAATGTTCAACTCAGTTAACATATACTGCTTGAAATTGACAGACAGGATAGAGGTAGAAGTGTGAAAGTACTTGTAGTAGGCAAGAATGTGTTCTCACCTGTGTGTCACTGGAAATATTGCTGGATGACTGAGTCCCTGTTGTCAATGTCTTCTTCTTCTGCTTCCTCCTCATCACTGTCCACAGGCTCCACAGCTGCCACAACACTGTCATCTGGACCATCCTCCTGCAGAAAAGGCACCTGGCGTCGCAAAGCCAGATTGTGAAGCATACAGCAGGCGATGATGATCTGGCACACCTTCCTTGGTGAGTAGAATAGTGAACCACCTGTCATATGGAGGCACCTGAACCTGGCCTTCAGGAGGCTGAAGGTGCGTTCGATCACCCTCCTAGTCCGCCCATGGGCCTCATTGTAGCATTCCTCTGCCCTGGTCCTGGGATTCCTCACTGGGGTCAGTAGCCATGACAGGTTGGGGTAACCAGAGTCCCCTAATAGCCACACATGGTGATGACACATTTCTTCATTGGTGTTTGCGATTACCAAAAAGTGAATTGGTAAAATTCACTATTTGGTAATCACAAATGATTACCTTTGTGGCCCCTAGGTGCTAACAAAATCTAAAAAAGTGTAACGACTTTATATTGGTGGCCTGGTGTTGATTTGAATGTTGAGATACTTTGTGCCGATGTGTACAAGTCTCAAGTAACCTTTAGACCAACTCTGATATGCATGGAAAGTACAGATGGTACCTGGAAGGAACTCACAATAGATATCTTCGGTCCCATGTTACATTTTAAAGGGATTCTAAAATTAGTTATTGTTTTGTGGGATCTTTTTTCTAAATGCCTGGGTAATATTCAACGTATTAAAACAATGTATTGTGAAAGGAAAAGTAATGTAATGTAATGGTTAGTTCTTCAGTGTGAGGAGAATGTTGACACTGAAACTTTTTGTTATATTAAATCCGTCATGTTCTTTGCAGTTGCTCAGAGCTGTTGGCGCTAACAGAACCGTTCTGTGGTAGCAACTGTTTGCTTATTGAACTTACTTTTTTACATGAAAAACCCAAAGTTTTTCACCTTCTTCTGATCGACCACCATGGTTCATTTTGGCGATGAGGAGGAGCAGGACCTGCCACGTGGTTACTACACTGGAAAGTCTGATGGACATTCTTCTAGTTAACTGCAAGTATTTTACCAATACAGCAGTCAATTGTGACAGGGTCAACTGTTTTTTTAATAACATTACACACCTGTATAGATATCAAAGACTGCGCTTCAGTTACGTCAGTGTTTCTGAATCTTGCTCACCATTTGCGTTTCATCAATGTAAGCATTGCTCTAAATGTGCACATCTAACTCTTGAGCGCCGAACACAAGGTGACCATGTTGGAAGTATTAGTCTGCTTTTCAAAAACGTCAGGGATCACTTGAGCATGGACAGGAAACTAGCTTCCAACAAACACTGGCCATTTTGGAAGGATCATTTTTAAGTGTAGTTCTTCGATGTCAGCATTTTCAAAAACACTACAGAGTTTGTAGACATACAACTTGTGCGTCCTATATTACGGCAGACATTTTGAGTATTATATTTAAAAGAAAGTGAAGAAAATGTTTCAAGTTAAGGAAGCTCTGTTTTTCGTGTGTTTTTAACTAGTAGATACACATTATGGCCCTCATTACAACCCTGGCGGTCGGTGATAAAGCGGAGGTAATACCGGCAACAGGCCAGCGGTAAAAAAAAAGGAAATATGACCACAGCGAAAACCGCTCAGACAGACAGTTTAACATACCGACTGCCACGGCGGTAGCAACAAGCAACACGGCGGTATCTGCCAACAGCCAGGCCGAAGACAATATACCTCCCACTGTATTATGACAGGCCTATCCGCCACCTTTTCCGGGGCGATACCAACGTCATCAAAAGCACGGTGGAAACCGAACACAGAAGTCAAAAGACTCACCTCTGGAGACTCAGGGAACAACCACGAAGCCATGGACCCTGAGTTGCACATTTTCCAGATGCTCGTCTACCTTTTCCTACATTATGAGCAGCAACGCCAACGAAGACGACCACAGTGAGTAATAGCACACAAGGGAAGGGGGAGGAAAAAGAGAGTGACACACACAACACCCCCACCCCCCACAACAAACACACAAACAGAAGCACAAACATTACATATTCACCACGTACCACTCAGGAATAATGCAAGGACAAAATGATTGGAAGAAAGTGAGTGTAATACGATAAAATTAAATGAATCAGTGCATCAAAATACAAACGTATATACATATTCACAAATGGAGGGACACTGCCCAGTCCTCAATGTCGTGGGCCACAGGGCCACATCACATTAGCCAAGGCCCCACCTCACTCCTGTAGCAACATGGAGAGAACACTGCATGGGGCATCAGGTTGAAAATACACGGGCACCTCAGGGTGACGGGTAATGGGTGGGCACCTCAGCCAGAAGATGGTACAATGCCACTGGTCCTGGAGGGGGCTACATGCCCTGTTCAATGTCCTGGGGAGTGCAAGGCCACAGTCTCTCAAGTGGGTGGTTTGCCCACTGCTTGGTCCTGGAGAGTGCAAGGCCACAGTCTCTCAAGTGGGTGGTTTGCCCACTGCTTGGTCCTGGGGAGTGCAAGGCCACAGTCTCTCAAGTGGGTGGTTTGCCCACTGCTTGGTCCTAGGGAGTGCAAGGCCACAGTGTCACAAGTGGGTGGTTTGCCCACTGCTTGGTCCTGGAGAGTGCAAGGCCACAGTCTCTCAAGTGGGTGGTTTGCCCACTGCTTGGTCCTGGGGAGTGCAAGGCCACAGTCTCTTAAGTGGATGGCTTCTTCCACTGATTCTGGAGGGGGCCTTGTGCACAGTGCGCTTCATCCTGGAAAGGATGCGGTGAGTGGATGGCTTCTCCCACTGGTTCTGGATGGGCCTTGTGCCCAGTGTGCTTCATTCTGGGAAGGACGCGGTGAGTGGATGGCTTCTTCCATTGGTTCTTGAGGGGGCATTGTGCCCAGTGTGCTTTATCCTGGGAAGGATGCAGTGAGTGGATGGCTTCTTCCACTGGTTCTGGAGGGGGCATTGTGCCCTGTGATGCAGATCTTGGGGAGTGCAAGGCCACAGTCTCTCACCTGGGTGTCACAGCTACAAGATTTGCAGGCTCCAGGACGCACTGCAGCCCCTGGAGGCAGATGACGGCGTCAGTGGTGGCTGTGGTGGGGCTGGTGTCAGGGATGGCAGTGGTAGGCTCCAGCCCTTTCCCTGCAGCCTCAGATGGCTGCCCACCGGGGCTGCTGATGCTGGCAGTGGTGCTAGTGGCAGTGCTGGCAGTGGTGGGGGTAGGCTCCAGCCCTTCCCCTGCAGGCTCGGACGGCTGCCCACTGGGGCTGCTGCTGCTGGCAGTGGTGCTGGTGGTGGTGCTGGCAGTGGCGGGGTAGGCTCCAGCCCTTCCCCTGCAGCCTTGGACGGCTGCCCACTGGGGCTGCTGCCAGTTGTGCTGGTGACGGTGCTGGCAGTGGTGGGGGTAGGCTCCATCTCTTCCCCTGCAGCCTCAGACGGGTGCCCACTGGGGCTGCTGCTGCTGGCCATGGTGCTGATGGCGGTGCTGGCAGGGGTGCTGGTGGCGGTGCTGGCAGTCGTAGGGGAGGCTCCAGCCCTTCCCCTGCAGCCTTGGACGGCTGCCTACTGGGGCTGCTGCTGTTGGCAGTGGTGCAGGTGGCGGTGCTGGCAGTGTGGGAGTAGGCTCCAGCCTTTCCCTTGCAGCCTCGGATGGCTGAACTGGCATGGGTGGTGGTGGGGGCTCCGAATGAGTCCCAGCACCAGCCCTCCTGTCCTTCCTGCCAGCAGGTGCAGGCCCCTTGCCCTTCCCTTTCGCAGCGGGTGGTGCCTCCTTGCCCTTCCCTTTCACATATGGTGGTGTCTCCTTGCCCATCCCTTTCGCAGGTGGTGGTGCCTCCTTGCCCTTCCCTTTCGCAGATGGTGGTGCCTCATTTCCCTTCCCTTTCATAGCTGGTGGTGCCTCCTTGCCCTTCCTTGATGCACCTGGTGCAGGCATACTTTCAGTGCTGCTGGCTGGTTTCCAGGATCCTTTCCCAACCCAGTAGTTGTCGACCCTACTGTGGCTGTGGACTGGGTGGCTGAGGTGCTCGTCTGGGTTCTGACCACCCCGACCCGACGTGAAGGACAGGAGGTGGGTAGGCAAGAGGTCAACGGTGAAGAGGAAAAGCTTCTTAGGGACATTGGGGCGGGAAGAGGGTGAAGGTTTGGGAGTGGAGGAAGAGGAAGTGGTTGTAGGTGGTGTCTGTCAGCTGTGTTTGGGTGCAGGTGCAGGGGCTGGATGTTTTTGTGAGGTGGATTGCTGTTGGGTGTCTGAGTGCTTGCGTCTGTGTATCATTGGGAGGAGGGGGCACAGACACAGTGGGAGAGGACACAGGGAATGTATGCATGGATGTGGGGGTGGTGACTGCTAGGGAGGGGTTTGTAGTGGTAGGCATGCTGGAGATGGAGGTAGTGGATGAGGATGTAGTGCATGCAGGTGTGAGTGTAGACACAACTGGGAGGGAGGTGGGTGATTAGGAGAAGGGGGACACAGCGGAGGCAGTGGATGTTGGTATGTCTGCATCTGGATGGTGTTTGTGTGAGTGCCTGTAGGATGATGTGTGGTGCTTGTGTTTGCCTGAACCACTCCTGTGTGTTGTCTTGTGTGCATGCGGGTCTGCCTGTGTGCTTGGGATAGGTTAGGGTTGAGGGGAATGGGACTGGGTAGAGGAAGTTGGAGGGGGAGGCTAGAAACAGGGACAATGGCTGCCATCAGAGAGGAGGTCAGAGCCAGGATTGATCTCTGTTGGGCCGTCATGCCAGAGTGAATTCCCTCCAGGAATGCATTTGTTTATTGCAAATGGGCTGCCAGCCCCTGGATAGCATTCACAATGGTTGACTGCCCAACAGATATGGATCGCAGGAGGTCAGTAGCCTCCTCACACAGGGCAGCAGGGCTAACTGGGGCAGGGCCTGAGGTACCTACGGCAAAGGAGATGCCCTCTGTCCTGGGTGAGCGGGCACGGGAAACGTTCTGAGTGACTGCTGGGAGGGCAGTGCTGGTACGGAGGTGGGAGCTGTACCTGTAGTTTGGGTGGCAACATAGGTGTCCACCACCACCAGGGAGCTTACATCGAAGGAGGTATCACTGTCTGAACTGTCTCCTCCTGTCTCCGCCGTGGTGCTCACCTCGCCCTACGTCACACTGGTAGCCTCACCGTCGGTGGATTCGGCCTCCTGGGCCATGTGGGATGCAGCTCCCTCTGTCGCTGGTGCCTCTGCTCCTCCGCCAGATGAGGCTAATGCACAGAAGGACAGGGTGACAGAACAAAAAGGAGGGGAGAGACAAAGGATACACTTGGTCAATGGCTGCAACAACACCACCATTGGCATACACCACACACACACACACACACACACACACCCACAGGGAACAGCCCTTTTCATTAGGCAATGCTCTAACAGTCAAAATGCTAGACACCAGGCCATGGACAGTAATACCTAATGCAAATAACAGTATACCTGAGACCCACAGACCCATGCCCAATAGTGGATGCCTACTAGCTTGGTTGGAGGTGGCTCACATCATACCCTGCCCATCATGAGACCTATCCTGCAATGTCTGGCCTGGCCCAGGGGCACACACATGCCCTCATCCCCCACCCAGAGACCCCATCATGCGCAAGTAGTATATTGGGAAACTGTACTCACCCCCCTTGTGGCTGCTGTGATGCCCTCAGTCGTCCATCCAGCTCCGGATAGCCCACCAGGGGGGTCAGGGTTCGACGGGCACCCCTTCCTCGTTGGGAGGCCATCCCCAGCTGGGCCTCCGCCGTCTTCCTTGCCCAGTGTCTCATGTCCTCTCATCATTTGTGACAGTGGATGCTCCGCCTGCCATAGACCCCCAGGGTCCGCACGTCCTTGGCGATGACACGCCATATATCCTTTTTCTGATGGGCGCTGACCTGCAGAAATATAAACATAGCAAAATGTATCAGTCAAACCGTCCGGCCTGTTACACTCATGCCCCACCATAGCCCTCCCATCCCCTTATGCCCAGCCATTGCCCACCAACACGCAGCACGCAGCCCAGGTCCCTTCCACGAACCCCCCCACATGAGGACCTCCCACACAGCTCTCCATGAATTCATGCCCCATGCATCGTGCTCACAGTGTACTCACATGTTGGTCTGGAGGCCCATACGGCATTCGGTACTGGGATAGGACCCACCCACCAGTCTCTCCAACTCCGCAGCAGTGAAGGCAGGGGCCCTTTCCCCAGTGACAGGAGCCATGGTCGGTTCCAGACACAGGTCACAGCAGCACTTGCAGTGTAGGTCCTCTCCTGTTGAAGGTCAGGTAGCAAGTGGGTTTACAGATAGAAAATGGTGGTCACATCCACGGGTGCGTACCGTCACTGCTGGAGTACATCACCATTGGCCACTGTAACCCATAGGACCCAATGGGATCCAATGAGGAGTTGCATGGCGGTTTTCGACCACCTCCCGCAACGGCGCACGTCAGCAGAATTACCTCATTTCCACCTGTGCCTCCATACAGGACAGGAGGATGCCTTTTCAGGGTTGGGGGGGGGGGGAGGCCATGGCACCTAACTGCATCACAGCGCATAGGCACCATTTGGGCCTATACAACAATATTGTGTTACAGTCACAACATGCAATGCAATGTAGTGTTTCGAAATATGGAATACTGACCAGCTACTCACTGTTTGCCCCATAGATTGTAACTGCTGCCGATGAGTAGGAGATGGAGACATCCCCCCCTGTACAGGCCCCTGATAGACTTGGCAACAATGGAGGACAGGCACATTATCCTCACCTATAGACTGGACAGGGCCACAATCACAGAGCTGTGTTCCCAATTGTAACATTACTTTTATAGCCACTTACTGTACCCTTTGGTATCTCTATTTTTAGATATTTGTGTCCCATTATCGCCCCTGGTGTGTTGACTGCAGCCAACTACAGGTCATTCCTATGTATACAGTACTGTACAGTTATATTGCAGTGTTTAAAGCTTGTTAAACGAATACATGGATAAATGATTTGACGGACTCCATACTTGTATTTATCCAAATGGTGTTTATGTAAGTGCTAATGATTAGCGGGGGATGTGCAATGGGCTGGGGGTAATAGTAGAGGAAAGTCCAGGATAGAGTCCAGTCTATTTGTATCACTGGTGCATTGTCCAAGGGGGCATAGGAACTGGAGCAATGGCAGTTCAAGGTGGACAGGGTGACAGAGTGGGACACAAGGGTGACATTCAGGAGAGTATTAATTACTGGCGGCGGTCTTGCCAATGTTCTCTGGCTTCTGCCTGGATCGCAGGGACCGTTTGCGGGGTGGTGTCAACACCAGAGCAGTACGCGCTCTATTGGCGACAAAAATGCAAAAACCCAGCACTCTCAAAACAAAGTAATTTATGCATTGTGCAGATATGGTGTGGTTTAACCTTTTGCATTGCAGAGTTCAATCCTGAAAACTTATTTTTAATATGCTTACAAATACTGTTCCTTTGTAATGTATTGCTGCAGGTTTTCAGAGTGTGTTAGGGTGTGGCCCCTTTCCAGGGCCTTCCAGAGACTTTCCCTGCAACATGCCTGGGCGTGGTTCTGGGCTGGGCCAAGACTCTATAAAAGAGAGCCAGCCCAACTCCCAGTGCTCACTATTCAGAGGTCCCGGTGCAGAACAGCAGCTTCTTCCTGAGCTCCTGTCCCGGCGGCCTATTTGGATCTTCCAGTCTTCTGCCCTTCATCCTTCATTGGTGATTATTGTTCCAGGCGGTAAGACGGTGGTTGGACTGTCCTGACACCATTATTGAGAATTTTCATATTCTTGATTTAATTCTTAAATGAGTAACAGATTACTTGTGTGCTACCATTTCTTGACATTTATATGGTAGTTTGCAAATAGACAAGACGCGCGATTTGTTTCATAAATGTTTGACTTTGTTATTCATTGCATGCTACCATTTCTTGACATTGGCATGGTGGCTTAAGAATCGGCAAGACACACAATTCGTTTTATGGTGCTTAAACATTGTTGTCCATTGTGCGCTACTATTTCTTGACATTTACATGATGTTTTACGAATTGGTAAGACGCGCAACTCGTTTCATGAGGATTTAACTTTGTTGTTCATTGCGCGCTACCATTTCTTGACATTTACATGGTGGCTTAAGAATCGGCAAAAGAAGCGCGATTCGTTTCATTGTACTTTGATCTTGTTATTTATTGTGAGCTGTTATTTCTTGACATTTACATCGTGTTTTACGAATCGGCAAGACGCGCGATTCGATTAATGATGATTTGACTTTGACATTCATTGCGCGCTACCATTTCTTGGTATTTTAAATGGTAACACTCGAATCTGCAAGACGCACAATTCTCTCCTCGAGTGTATTTAATGTTGTTTATTGTATGCCACTATTCTAAGATATTTGTTATGTAATATTCGAGTTGACAAGTTATGTGATTTGTTTCCTGAATCCATATTGTGTTATTCATGGTGCACAATCCTTTTATGGTGTTTACTATATATATATCTGCAATATGCGCAATTTGTGTTGAAACATTTTAAGAGTACACAGAAGGCCAGAGTTTCTAGATGCAATATTGTATGGTCCTAGTATACATTCTCAAAACAGGATTTATATGACTGGTTTAAAATTTAGTCAGAATGTTTTTCTGATTCTCATGTAAAGGAAAGTACTTGAATAAGAAAGTTTTCATGTAATTCATCTTGATTCCCCTACAGGTATCTGGCCATCTTAAAACTTCGTAATTCTAAACTTAACTCTTAGATTGTTCATGTTTTCAGAGTGACTAGGCTAAGAATCATAGTCTAGTATTGATTTCAGGAGATATAATTTTCATATTGTGTGTTCTAACCTTTTTCTTACTACAGGTCTCCTTCCCAGCTGTTCCCTTCCTAATCCCCTCTTCCCCTCTTGAACTCTCTCAGTCTCTGTGATTTATCTATCAGAGTCTTGGAGCTGTTCAATGGTGGACGTGTTGGGAACGTGCACAGACTCCGAGGATCTGGTGACTCTGACAGAATAATGAGCCCACAAATGATTATCCTCCTGGCTTGTGTATGTTCTCAGCAAGGCCACGCTAGACAAGTTAGTCAAGGTTATCACCCAGCTCCAAGCAGAGGTGGTACCATCCAAAGAATTCACAACTAGCTTAGCAGAGAGAGTGAGTCAGTTGCAAGATAAGGTAGAGAAAAAGGAACAAAGTCCCACAGGTGTGTCTTGGCCAGGTACTTCTTCTCAAGCATCTGGAAGTAATCCGATTTCCCTAAATGTTCCTTCTGCAATTCCTTTACCTCCCCCAGAACGTTTCTCAGGTGACCCTTTGAAAGCGCAATCTTTCCTGGTTCAAGTGGAACTACACTTCACCTGCAGACCAAATACTTTCCCCGATGCCCAGTCCAAAGTAGCTTTCTTGTTATCATATCTGTCTGGGGATGCAGCTACTTGGGCAATTCCTCTTGTGCGTAAAAATAATCCATTGTTGTACAACTGGAGAAATTTTGTTCGTGAATTTGAGAGAGTTTTTGATCGTAGAACTGTAACACAGTCAGCAGATCGTGAATTATTAGATTTACACCAAGAGAATCAAGGCCTAGTGTCGTATTTAGCCAACTTTAACCGGCTGGTTGCCGAGACATCCTGGCCTGAAGAAAAACAAGCGGTCTTGTTTTACAAGGGACTCAAAGAGGAACTAAAAGATATCTTAGCGCAAATCGACCCACAACCTACAGACTGTCAAGAATTAATAGATCTTGTCTTGAGACTTGATCATTGTTTAGCAGAACGTAAAGGAACACGCAAAAAGATTGAAAAATATTCATGTCGCATTCATGATAACAGAGACTCAAGAACTGCGAAAGAAAGAACGCCGGAACCAATGGAAATTGGAACCATCAGAAGACCTTTGACCAAAGATGGAAAGAACCTACGCAGAAAAAATGGACAACGCCTTTATTGTGGGCGAAAAGGTCATTTTGCCAAAGATTGTCCAATCAAACCAAAGAACAAGCAAGGTCCAGTTCAGAAGGTCGCAGCCAAAGCACCAGTCGAGTTGGAAAACTAAAACACCCAAGATGCAGAGAAGGGTTGCTCTTGGGTGTCACCGTGGACCCTTCACAATCTAGACATCTTAAACTGGAAATAAGAGTTCAGGCCAAGAAAAAGATCTATTTCAAGAAGGCTCTAGTCGATTCTGGGGCTACTGTGAACTTTGTTGATGTCCAATTGGTTTGTGCATGGGGGATCCCATGTATTGAAAAGAAGACCCCAGAAATCATCCAGGCAGTCGATGGAAAACTCTTGACTGGAGGTCCGGTAACTCTTCAGACTATCCCCTTGTCAATGATTTGTGAAGATAAGAATCAAAGAAAGAAACATAAAGAGAAAATCGTCCTTGACATGATCCATTCTCCCCAATATGGGATTATCCTCGGCTTCCCATGGTTAACTCATCACAATCCGGAGATCAATTGGGCAGAACGAAAAATCGGGTTCTCATCTGCGCTATGTAATGAACAATGTCTCCAAAAGATTCAAGTACCAAAAGTTTGCAACTCTTACAAAGCTACTGCCGCGGAGAAAGAAATTCAGCTGCCCAAACAGTATTCATCTTACAAAGATGTATTTGATGAGAAAGGAGCAGAGACTCTACCTCCTCATAGATCTTATGACTTTCAAATTGATCTAGCCCCTGGTGCGATACTTCCCAACTGTCGTGTATATGCCCTGTCAGAACATGAAAATCAACATTTACGAAAATACCTAGATCAATTTTTGGAGAATGGCTTCATTCGCCCCTCTAAGTCTCCTGCAGCTTCGCCTTTGTTTTTTGTTCCAAAAGCTAATGGAGAACTTCGAACTTGCATCGACTATAGGGGTTTGAACAAAGTCACCATCAAGAATAAATATCCTTTACCCCTAATTCCGGTCTTTTTGGAACAAGTAAAGAGAGCAAAAATCTACACGAAGCTTGACCTTCGAGGTGCTTATCATTTGGTCAGAATGAGAGAGGGTGACGAATGGAAAACAACGTTCAAGACAAGATATAGCCTTTTTGAATACACCGTCATGCCTTTTGGTCTGTGTAATGCTCCAGCAGCATTTCAGTTTTTCTTGAATGACGTTCTTAGAGAATACCTCAACATATTTGCCATAGTCTACATCGATGACATTTTGATCTACTCAGACAATGAAAACGAACATGTCCAACATGTCAAGAAAATTCTTGCAGCCCTTCGAAAACACCATTTATATTGTAAACTAACCAATTGTGAGTTTCATGTTACCACAGTTGAGTTTTTAGGGGTTATTCTTACCCCTCAAGGTATGGTGATGGCAGGAAAAGAAAGTAAAAGCTGTATCTGATTGGCCCACCCCAAAGACTGTTCGTGATGGACAATGTTTCCTGGGGTTTGCAAATTTTTACTGGAGGTTCATAAATCATTTCTCCCAGACAGTGGCTCCAATCACTAAGCTACTAAGAAAGAAGGAAACGTTTGTGTGGTCCCCAGAAGCTGATCAAGCCTTCTCGACTTTGAAGGAAGCTTTCTCCACTGCCCCAGTCTTGACTCATCCTGATACGAATCAACCTTTCATAGTGGAAGCTGATGCTTCAGATGTAGCAATCGGAGCCGTCTTATCACAACGAAATAAAGACACTGGTCAACTTCATCCTGTAGCTTATATGTCTCGGAAGTTGAACGAAGCTGAACAGAACTATGTCATTGCTGAAAAAGAGCTTCTGGCGATTCGTGACTCCTTGAAAGAATGGCGACATCATATGTTGGGTGCCAAATACACTGTCACAGTATATACTGATCATCGTAATCTTCAATTCATGAGTTCCGCCAGACTTTTGACCCCTCGGCAATTACGCTGGATGCTTTTTTTTGCAGAATTTGATTTTGTAGTAGCCTTCCGGCCTGGTAAAGATAATCGCAAGGTTGACGCCTTGTCCCGTCAAGAGTCTTCCACGTTGCCTGCATTTCAAGCCTCCAGAGGTATCATTGCTCCTGACAAGGTTCTATGTATCATAAAAACTGAAGATTTCTTTGAAGAAATTCGCAACTATTTCACTGTTGAAAAATGGCAAACATGGGCCCAAGCAGATCCCAAAAGGTCAATCAAGCAAGGTTTACCCTTTCATGACGCTCGTTTGTTCATACCCACTACCAAACGTCGCAAGATAGTGTTTCATTGGTTGCATGTTATACCTACAGAAGGTCACCCAGGTACTCCTAAAACTCTTGAACTGATCCAACGCTACTTTTGGTGGCCTCCCCTAACAAAAGATGTAAAAACAATGGTAAACAACTGTGAAGTTTGTGCTCGCATTAAAACAAGTCATTCAAAACCAAAAGGGTTGTTAAATCCACTTCCATCCCCAAGTCGTCCATGGGAGCACATTTCTTTAGACTTTATTACCGGTCTGCCAGTGGTTCAACAGCATTCAGTAATTCTGGTGGAAGTAGATAGTCTCACGAAATATGGACATTTCATCGCCTGTAAAAAATTGCCCACTTCTAGTGAATTGGCAACTATTTTACTGAACAGAGTGGTTCGTTATCATGGACTGCCAAAGGTTATCCTCTCCGATCGGGGGTCACAATTTTCCTCCAATTTCGGGAAGACATAGTGTAAAACACTCCAAGTGACATCTATGCTATCTGCTAGTCACCATCCTCAAACAGATGGTCAAACGGAGAGACTAAATCAGACTTTGAAACAATACCTACGTGCCTACGCTGAAAAGGCACTTCATTCTTGGACATCTATGCTCTGGTTAGCTGAGTTAGCTTACAATAACTCATTCCACACTTCTATTGGCGTTACACCCTTTTTTGGTTTATTTGGCTATCATCCTGACACCTTGCCCATCACAATTCCTCAAGAAAGTTCTCTTACTCCAGCTGTGTCAGAAACCATTCAGCATTTACATCAAACCCAGAAACTGATTCAACAGCATTTAGAAAAAGCCAAACAAAAATATAAAAGGCATTATGACAAGAAACATTGTGAGGGACCACAATATCAACCATGTGACAAAGTGTGGCTTTCCACAAAACATATAGACTTCAAGAAGAAGCACATGTTTAACCCCAAATGCACAGGTCCTTATACTGTCCTTCAGCAAATCAATCCGGTGACCTATAAACTACAATTGCCCAGATCCTTACGGATTCATCCAGTGTTCCACACTTCCCTCTTGAAAAAGGCAGTCCAAAAGGTCCACCCTCATCCAGCTCCTGTTCTAGTACAAGGGGAAGAAGAATAAGAAGTCAAGAAAGTGTTGGATACTAAACTGAGAGGGCGTAATCTATGGTACTTAATCTCATGGAAAGTTTATGGTCCTGAAAGTAACTCATGGTTTTCCGCATCTGATGTTCATGCTCCAGTACTTGTGAGACGCTTTCATCGTCTTAATCCAAGCAAACGAGGCCTTAGAGCGCGTCTGGGAGAGGGGAGTACTGTCAACACCAGAGCAGTACGCGCTCTATTGGCGACAAAAATGCAAAAACCCAGCACTCTCAAAACAAAGTAATTTATGCATTGTGCTGATATGTTGTGGTTTAACCTTTTGCATTGCAGAGTTCAATCCTGAAAACTTATTTTTAATATGCTTACAAATACTGTTCCTTTGCAATGTATTGCTGCAGGTTTTCAGAGTGTGTTAGGGTGTGGCCCCTTTCCAGGGCCTTCCAAAGACTTTCCCTGCAACATGCCTGGGCGTGGTTCTGGGCTGGGCCAAGACTCTATAAAAGAGAGCTAGCCCAACTCCCAGTGCTCACTATTCAGAAGTCCCAGTGCAGAACAGCAGCTTCTTCCTGAGCTCCTGTCCCAGCGGCCTATTTGGATCTTCCAGTCTTCTGCCCTTCATCCTTTATTGGTGATCATTGTTCCAGGCGGTAAGACGGTGGTTGGACTGTCCTGACACCGTTATTGAGAATTTTCATATTCTTGATTTAATTCTTAAATGAGTAACAGATTACTTACGCGCTACCATTTCTTGACATTTATTTGGTAGTTTACAAATAGGCAAGACGCGCGATTTGTTTCATAAATGTTTGACTTTGTTATTCATTGCGTGCTACCATTTCTTGACATTGGCTTGGTGGCTTAAGAATCGGCAAGACGCGCGATTCATTTCATGGTGTTTAAACATTGTTGTCCATTGCGTGCTACTATTTCTTGACATTTACATGATGTTTTACGAATTGGTAAGACGCGCAACTCGTTTCATGAGGATTTAACTTTGTTGTTCATTGCGCGCTACCATTTCTTGACATTTACATGGTGGCTTAAGAATCGGCAAAAGAAGCGCGATTCGTTTCATTGTACTTTGATCTTGTTATTTATTGTGAGCTGTTATTTCTTGACATTTACATCGTGTTTTACGAATCGGCAAGACGCGCGATTCGATTAATGATGATTTGACTTTGATATTCATTGCATGCTACCATTTCTTGGTATTTTACATGGTAACACTTGAATCTGCAAGATGCACGATTCTCTCCTCGAGTTTATTTCATATTGTTTATTGTATGCCACTATTCTAAGATATTTATTATGTAATATTCGAGTTGACAAGTTATGTGATTTGTTTCCTGAATCCATATTGTTATTGTTATTCCTGGTGCACAATCCTTTTATGGTGTTTACTATATATATATCTGCAATATGCGCAATTTGTGTTGAAACATTTTAAGAGTACACAGAAGGCCAGAGTTTCTAGATGCAATATTGTATGGTCCTAGTATACATTCCCAAAACAGGATTTATATGACTGGTTTAAAATTTAGTCATAATGTTTTTCTGATTCTCATGTAAAGGAAAGTACTTGAATAAGAAAGTTTTCATTTAATTCATCTTGATTCCCCTACAGGTATCCGGCCATCTTAAAACTTAGTAATTTTAAACTTAACTCTTAGATTGTTCATGTTTTCAGAGTGACTAGGCTTAGAATCATTGTCTAGTATTGATTTCAGGAGATATAATTTTCATATTGTGTGTTCTAACCTTTTACTTACTACAGGTCTCCTTCCCAGCTGTTCCCTTCCTAATCCCCTCTTCCCCTCTTGAAATCTCTCAGTCTCTGTGATTTATCTATCAGAGTCTTGGAGCTGTTCAGTGGTGGACATGTTGGGAATGTGCACAGACCCCGAGGATCTGGTGACTCTGACAGGTGGTTCTCCTTCTGCATGGGGTGGGGTGCTGGTGGCCTGTTGTTCCTTCGGCGGGGCCTCCTGTCCACTAGCAGCAGCGGAGATGGAAGGCTGTTCATCATTTTGGCTAGTGGCAGGGGCCCATTGGTGTGCCACTGCCTCCCTCATGGTGTTGGCCATGTCTGCAAGCATCCCTGCAATGGTGACCAGGGTGGTGTGGATGTCCTTCTAGTCCTCCCTGATCCCCAGGTACTGTCCCTTCTACAGCCGTTGGGTCTCCTGCAACTTGTCCCGTATCTGGCCCATCGTCTCCTGGTAATGGTGGTATGCTCCCAGGATGTTGGTGAGTGCCTCCTGGAGAGTCGGTTCCCTGGGTCTGTCCTCCTCTGTCGCACAGCAGTCCTTCCAGCTTCACTGTTGTCCTGTGCCTCTGTCCCCTGAACCGTGTGTCCACTGACCCCAGGTCCCTTATCGTCCTGTGTTTGTGGGGTGGGCTGGGGTCCCTGTAGTGGTGGACACACTGCTGTTTGACGTGTCCTGGGGACAGAGGTATGGGCCCATTGGGTGGTTACTGTGGTGGTGTTTCCTGAGGGGGAGGCTCTGTGGCGGTATGGGACTGTGCCTGGTTTACCGACTGTCTGGAGATCCCTGATGGGCCAGGTTGGTCATCCAGATCCAGGCGTCCAGCGTTGCTGTCATCACTGTGGGCCTCTTCTGGGGGTGGACTGAAAGTTGCTGGCACCTCCTCTCCGGTGATGTTGCCTGGGGGACCTGTGGGGATGGAAATGCAGTGTCATTGTTTCTGTGTGTGTCATCTTGTGCATGGGTGTTTTGCCCGGTATGGTTGTAATTGTCTTGGCAGCTTTGCCTTGTGTGAGTAGTGATTTTGTGGGCTAGGTGATTCTCTTTAATCTGCATGCTTTAGTGATGGGTGTCCATGCAGGTCTGTGATGGGGGTCCGTGCATTGGTGTTACATGCAGGGCTTGGTATTGGGAGGGGTGGGTTGTAATAGTGGGGTGTGTGTGAGGTGGTGGAATGGTGGGAGTGAGGGTAGGGGTAGGGGCATGTGATGGCATGCAGGTGGGGGGGTGATAGTAATAGAGATTTGACTTACCAGAATCCAGTCCTCCTCCTTCTCCTGCCAGGCCCTCAGGATGCAGTATTGCCAAGACTTGCCCCTCCCATGTTGTTAGTTGTGGAAGAGGAGGTGGGGGTCCACCGCCAGTCCTCTGTACAGCTAGTTGGTGTCTTGCTGCTGTAGAACACACCTTCCCCCATATGTCGTTCCACCTCTTCCTGATGTCATCCCTTGTTCTGGGGTGCTGTCCCACAGCGTTGACCCTGTCCACAATTCTCCACCACTGCTCCATCTTCCTAGCAATGGACGCCTGCTGCACCTGTGATCTGAATAGCTGTGGCTCTACCCGCATGATTTCCTCCACCATGACCCTTAGCTCCTCCTCAGGGAACCTGGGGTGTCATTGTGGTGCCATGGGTGTATTGTGGGTGGTATAGGTGAGTGTGTGTGGGGTGCTGTGTTGGGGTGTGTGATGTAAGGAGAGTGGATGGTGTATAGGTGATGGTGGTGTGTGTCTGTGGTCTTATCTATGGTTTTGCTATCTCTCTTGTTGCACTTGTTTGTAATGGTAAAGGGTTGTGGGTAATGTGTGTGTGTGTTTTATAGTGGTGTGTGGTGTCTGTATGTGTGTCAGGTGTGTGTTATTCAAATTGTCCAATGTGGTATTGTTTTGTTAGCGTGATTCGTGGGTCATAATGCTGTGGGCGTATTTCTGTTGGCATAACGGTGTGGGTTTTGGTACCACCAGTTTATCACTGACCTTTGGTCTGGCGGATTGTGTGTGTGGCTGTATAGAGACGGATTGCTATGTGTGGGTCATAATATGGGTGGCAGTAATCCGCTGCGGCAGCGGTATGTTGGCAACAGGCACCATGTCGATAAGTGGGATTTCCCGCCAATGTCATAATGAGGGCCTATGTTTTTTTAAGTCAAGTCAACAGTGACACACTATGGGCTTGATTTTTGAAAAGTTTGTGCTGCCTTAACGTAATTTTCTATGTAAAAGCAGAGCAAATTTACAAAACATAATTGTTTTTGGACGTTTGCGCCGCTTTTGCATAAAACAATTACACTAAGGCGGAGAAAACTTTTGATACATCAGGCCCTATGTTTTTTAAAGTGTATGTATCACGCACCCAGTGGCAACAGTGATACACACACTAGTATGTACACCCCTGTGTCTACGAGTAGCAGAATACATATTTGTATTGGTTTAGGAAAATATGTATTCATTTAATACAGTGATAACACACTTGTTTTGTACAAAGTTTTGAACAAATGTGCATGTGTAAAACATTGATATAGCCAAAAACATTTTGGGAAGCTACAGTGCTACACATACCTTTAAAGAAATTGTATATCATCCAGGCAGTGTCAACAGTGATACAAGCACTAGTATATGCAGCCCTATTTGAAATTGTTATAAACACCATGCAGTTTGTAAACTCACCATCACCATTTCTAGAAAGCCCAGGAGAGCCACCTGTGAACTGGAGGAACTGGTTTGACGCTTTTCAAACTAATTTGGGGTTAATTGGAATGTCAAGGTTCCGTGCAGAAATAAATAAATAAATACTTCTTCACTACCTGGGGTTTGAGGGCCATGCAACGTTTAAACCTCTCCCAGATACAGAAGTCACAGAGGAGGAACTGGGGGATGAAATGACTGAAGAAATTAGAAAAATGTTTCAATGTGCAGCCAAGCATTGTAGTATTATGACACAAGTTTCTGATGAGGAAACAACTTAGTGGTGAGAATGTGGATATGTGTGTGTCAGCACTCAGGAGGTTGGTCGCTGAACGTAGCTTTGAGAACTTTATAAATCAACTTGTCCGTGATCAGTTTATTTGTCAATCCAACAGAAACTATGGTTTCTTACCATCCTAACACTGGATGAAACATTACAAATTGTGAAAAGCACAGACACATCACGGTTATCTGTCAAAGAGCTTGAAGAAAAGAAAATTGAGGTTGTGGAGAATGTTCGAATAAGAATTAAAAACACAACAAAAGTGTTTGTCTTGTCAAGACACTAAGGGTTTCTTTAATCTGTCCAATGTTTGTTTTAGTTGTGGAAATGTCCCACATTTCAAGTCTGGTAAATAGTGTCCTGCTAAAAGTATTGTATGTAGAAAATGTAGCAAAGTGTGGCACTTTGCAAAAGTATGCCAAAGTCAACCTAACATGTCTGCAAAAGGGAAAATGTAGTAGCCAATGTAGGTGAGAATGGCTGTGATGAACAATTAAAGAAATTACAAGAAGACCTATAGCACATGGTTTTGGTAGTTGGAGATGATGATCGGTGATCAGTGATCAAGCTGATTGTATGGACCCGTATGCTGATGTGGTGGTAGGTGATAAAAGAGGTATGCTGTTTGTTGACTTAGGGGTAACATTCACAATGATAACTCAGGAAATGTTCAATTAATTATGGCCAGGTATGAGTCTTTAACCTCCAAACCGGACACAAGTGTCTTACGAAGTGAGCCGCATTGAGTTATCCAATTATTTTGAAGATGTCTTGGTTTTCAAGAACAGGAAAAGTTTATGTGGCAGTCAAAGAGTGTGAATCGTAGATTGATTCCAACAAAGCCTTTCCAAAATTGCAGTAAGGCCTGGTACTTAAGATCTGATGTATGTGGTTGGGGAAAGTCTTGTTTCAAATGTTTCTTCCAAGTACCCTGAAGTGGTTTCAAATAAAATGGGCACCATAATTGGATTCCAACACAAAATCAAGGTTAAAGAACGGTCTACTCTGACTAAGCACAAATTGCAGTGTCCCACTTTTTATAAGAGAAGACCTAGAGAATGAGCTTTTAAAATTCTGTGATAGTGGAGTAATGGAACCAGTTGGATCATCACTGTGGTTATCACCCTTTGTGCTTGCCAGGAAGAAAAATTGTGAATTAAGGGTTTGCGTGGATTTGTAAAGTCTTAACAAGTCCATTTGGGTTGATTTTGCACCCTCTCCTGAGAATTACCAATCTTTTGACTTGATTGGCAGGAGTGGGATGGTTTTCCAAGCTGGACTTAGCATCCGCCTATCATCAGGTAGTTTTAGAACCAGAGTTTAGAGACTTTGCGACTTTCGTGTCACCTATAAGTACTTTCCAGTACTGTAGGGTGCAGTTTGTGTACCAGTTGCTCAAGGACGTAAAAGAGGTGGTCGTCTTTCAGGGTGATATGTTGATTTTTGCAGTAATACAGGAGGAACATGAGGCTATTTTTGTTCATGAAAAAGGGATTGTATTTAAAATAAAGAAGCATGACATTGGGAGGACAAACTTTGAATATCTTGGGCACATTGTTTCAGGGGATGGTATTGAACCAAGACCAAGCTTAGTTAGTGCCATTATTGATGCACAACCACGGCCCAACAAAACTGGCCTGTAGTCATTATCCACAATTGCAAATTCTGTTCCCATTTCATCCCTGATTATGCAGCTTATATAAAACCCTTGACTGTTCTTCTGAAGAGAATGTATCCTTCAAATGGAACTCCATGTGACAGGATCATTTGAATGGATTAAAACACAGCTGGCAAGAGCTAACATTTTGAGACAGTTTAATCCAGAGTACAAGTGCTGTATTATTGTTGATGCATGTAATCAAGGACTGGGTGCAGTATTAACCTAAGTTGAAGGTATGTAGGAGAGTGGCCTCTATGTAGTATACAAAACTAGGCATACTGAGCAGGGGATCCAGGCAAACACAAATTAGTTTACAGAGTTAAAAACTAGACCACCTAATGCTCAAATTTTTATGGTAACGTGGTCGAACAGATAGGCTAATCTTGGAGAAGTGCAAAGCATTTGTTATGCTCAGTATTGATAAATAAAGACATACACTCAAAAGAATAACTCAGGAACAATTTACAAAAATACTTCATATTATTATATACATTTAAAGACCAAGATCATTCAGATCAGGTAAGCACTTTTCAAGCAATGAATTTTTGAAGTTTTAATGAAGTTGGTCTTGTGTGTAATTATGAACCATGGAATTCAATGGAGAAATACTTTGAAAATTCACAGTAAATCAGGCAATGAGTTTACCAATGACTCCTTTTGTAGCTCTGTCAAGGTTGTCGATGGGTACCCTGGACCAGCTGGAGAAGTTCGGGTGACTCCCAGCTCTGGCGGGAGCACCTTCAGAAATGGATGGAGCTGGTGCCAGGCCACTGCGGGGGAGTACTTGGAAAAGCACTGCACAGGCGGACTTAAAGGTAAGTTCGGTGGGTCACCTTGTGGTGTTGTGGTTGCAAGAGATGGGGCACCCATAGGGCATAGCTGGATCTTCGGTGCAGGGCATAGGGCGGCTAGGTGCAGAGCGAACCAGTGAGCCAAGAGTTGTGCGCAAAGGTGCCCTTTGAAGCAGGAGGTAGGTACCTTGGAGAGTCGCTAGTAGGTCAGAGCACTCTGGTGGGAGGTCCAGGTGGTTACTGAAGTACCTCGACTAGAGCTTCCTCCTGGTCCTTTTTCGGTCCAGTGTGGATAGTATTATGGGTGTCTGACATGAGGTGATCAGTACCTGGGGCTATTGCACAGTCTGGTCACTAGAGGGAGCAGTGCCACCAAACTTGGCACAATGGCAGGGTTAAATCTCACGGTCCAACTGGTGAAGTCTGGTCTGACTGCAGCATCCGGTTCCTTGGTCAGAAGCCGATCAGTGAAGAGGCCTTCACTGGTCTTTGATTTCTTTGTGTTTCAGAGTGATGCCTTCACTCTGGAGGGAGCTCTTTGGTGCTTTTTGAAGAGTAGAGGTCCTCTTGGGGTTTGTAGAGTCTGCCCAACATCCAAGCAACCACTCAGCACTGATTGCCTGGTCCTGGTGTAGCAGGCAGGGTTTGGCGCCTTTTCTTGGTGCAGCAGGACTTTAGATCTCAAGCCTTGGGTCTTCTTTGTAGCTGGTCTTCTTTTATGCATGGAATCAGATTTTTGGGTCTAGGGAGGCCCAATAAATACTGTATTTAGTGGGCATTTTAGGGGGTACCAGGTAGTGACCAATGGGTCACCTACTCTAGGGTAGCTACAGCCACTAACTGACCACTTCCAGTGGGCAGAGGTCACTTCCCTACACCTGTTTGGCTATTTTCCTTCCATCCAAGATGGAGGAAAATGAAATGGAGAGGTCACCTTGCAGGCAACACTTTAGGGTGCAAGCAGGGGTGACCACTCCTCCTAGCCTTTGTCTGTTTTCCACTTTTGCTCCCGCCAAAAGTGGGGGTCTCAAACAGTGGTGGCCCTCTGCTGCTAGCAGCAGGCCTGGGGGTCGAGTTACAAGGGTGGTATGCCCTCTAAAGCTCACCAGCAGGGCAGTGCACATTCCTGAGAGAGTAGGTGTTAGCACCTCTGCCCATAAAGGGCTTTGTTCTGAATCCAAGAGTGTAGGATCTCTTACCTTGGGGATACAGAATATTGTCTGGTGGTGGCAGGCTGGCTGTGACCGGCCAGCAACCATGCCAGGGTAGTTAGCTTTTGCAGGGGACAGCTCTAAGGTGACCCCCTGGGTACACTTTGTAATAAATCCAATACTGATACCAGTTTGGATTTATCATTCTGAGTTGTTTGATACCGAACAACCCAGGGTTCAGGATAGTCTTCATGTAGCTATGTAACTCGTACTGACCAGCGTCCTGCACATGTATTAAAATGGCTGCCTTGTTCACTTATTATGTCCCAGGTTTGGCAAGGACACAGGAGGGGCATATTGCTCATGTGTCTATGCACACACATCCCATCTAATGCACCCTGCCTTAGGGCTGGAAGGCCTGCCAGAGTGGTGACTTACCTACACTGCATGCTGATTATAGTGGACTGGTTTCGTGACTGGCTGTGTGCCATGTTGGATTTGTCTTTTAGGATTGCATCAGAACACTCAGCCTGCAATACAATCTGTGCCACATGACCTGGTTACTTAAACACTATTTTATGGGGACTTATAGTGGCAGCTAAAGGTGTTGCGAATTGTGTCAATGCATCACAACAGTTTTAGGGAAAGAGATCTGGCCTAGGGAACCTGGTTAGCCGGGACCCTGGGCACTAACAACTTTGAGGCTCCATCATATACCTGGCAAAATGTGAGGGCCTAACCATTGCAAAAGAGCCCTTTTCTCACATGGTGGGGTTGGAAATACCATTTGTTGTGTGTCAAGGGTCCTGAGGGAGTCAGATACTCATTATTTGACAATTGAAAAAGAACTGCTTTGTTGCTGGGGGGTGATACAAAAATTCAAACTGTGCATTTGGGGAACAAAGTTTCGTTTTGTACTGATCATAAACCACTTATTGTGATAGTCTCATGAGAAAATCAAAGAAGAAACCCGTAAAATTGCGAGGTTGATCACAAAACTATTGCAATATCAGTTCAAAATAGCACACATTCAGGATGAAAAAACGTTTGAGCTAATTTTTTGTCTAGAATTGCTTCTGCTGATGACAGAACAAATAAGGGAGATGAAGGGTTGGGTGAAAATTGTTAAATTAAAGCAATGTATCTGGAAGAGCTGTGTGCAGTGACTGAGGAAGAGTGTAAAGCAGAAATGAATCAAGATGAAGTGACAAAACTGGTTATATCTTAGATGAGTATGGGTTGGCCGGCAGAGAAGTCCCTAGAGAATCCGTGTCAACCTTATTTGAAAATTTGTGATGAGCTCACCAATGAAATTGGTATTTTAATAAGGGGGACAAATTAGTACTACCGAAGGGTGTCAGGTGTAAGTTGATTTTGATGACTCACAAAGGCCATTTTTTTAACGAATTTCACAAAACGCAGGGCTATTGCAAATAACTATATTTTTTAATGCTGTTTGCTCTATGCTATGGTTCTATCACGCAAGTCCACATTCTACTATGCAGGTCTCCCCGTTTGAGTTATTGAGAGGGAGGAAGCCAGACACGAAAGTCTGTCTTGGTTGGATGGGCCAAATTTGGTGTTTGTCTGGATGAGCATGATGCTCGGGTCAAGAGAAACATTGCTGATGCTAAACTTAAACAAAAGAAATACATTGAACACAATCATGTGAGCAGGGTCAAAGTAGAGGTTGGAGATATAGTTTGCATCAAAAAAGAATATCCATGTCAAAGAGGGTCTTAGGAAATTTAGTAAACTGGTTGTTGTCCATAAAGTGTGTGGAAATGCAATCAGAGTCAACGGTTCCAAATGTTGAAACTTAAGATGGGTTGTCAAATGTGGTAGCAGGGTTGACCGAGAGGGATGTTTGGTTCTTGAAGAGGGGTGTGTTAAATCTGTAATGTCAGATGATGTTTCAAAATCAACAAGTGGTTCTTTTCAAAAGATGACTGCCAGTCCCATGGTCCATAGGAGCAGCTGTCCTAGGTGTCTGCATATGAGGTTCAGGAAGTAACCTATGTGTTGTGCTCCATGATGTTATGCCAGAGACGATGTTTCTTTGGTTCTGTGAACTTTTTCACTACTTTATTGTTGACAATTTTTGTTCCAAGGTAGAATATTGGTCATTTTTTTGTTGTTTTTTGTTGGGCTGTTGATTTTTTTCTAAATGTAAGGAGGTAATTAATATCCAATGAATTGTCATTGGTTAAAGGGAAAAATAATGTAATGGTTAGTTCTTCTGTGTGGGCAGAATGTTGGCATTGGAACGTTTGTTTGTTATATTAAAACCATCATGTTCTCTGTCAGTTGCTCAGAGCTGTTGGTGCCAACAGAACAAATCTGTGGTAGCTCCTTTAGTCTTCATAAACGCACTTTTTTAAATGAAAAAACCCACATTTTTCATCCTCTTTTGATCAACCATCACAGTGTGGAAGTGTATTTTTGTTCCCAAATTGATATACATGGAGTTATAACATTCTTGGAGAAGGTGTTCCTTAATGAAAAGATTACTAAAACATTACTGAGTGACTGTTTATAGCCAAAGAAATAAACAATTTCTTAAGCAAGAATGGTATAAAAGCAAAACATACCTCACTTTATCTCCCAGCTCGTAAAGGTGCTGTAGAGCACTTTGACAGAGTGAAAATGGGAAACATGCAAATTGTCATTGGTGGAGGAATAAATTGGGAACAAAAATTAAAGAAATACATTGATACATACATAATCACCCCAACTGTGACAGGGAAAAGCCTATTAAAAATCGTAAGAGGCAGAGAACCTTTCACTAATGATAATTCTGTCTGATGATCAGGCAATCACAAGTCTGATTGGTCACTTTCTGTAGTGAGAAAAAACATAAGAAAAGCACAAAAGGGAAACAAGGAAAACTATGACCAAGGACATGAAGTCAAGGTTGTGGATTTGGAACTTGGTGATTGGGTACGTGTCAAGACAACAAAAAAGGGACACAACCTATTTAGCCATCCATTTCAAGTTATTCAAATTTTTACTAATGCTGCAAAATTGAGTGATGGCAAGGTGTGGCATTTCAGTAAATTGATGAGATGCAGTATAGTACTGGAATGAAAGGAAAAGAGCCATTCTGCTGCATGTAACTGGTTGTAGGAAGAGGATAATTTTTATAGGCTGGATGGGAACGTTGAGCTTCCTTTTAAAGTTCAGTTGGGAAACTAAAACTGAGTCCGGGTTTTCGCTCTATTTCAACTATTGTCTGAGTCTAGTACCCGGTTGTGGCGGTGCAGTACTCCGCCACAACCGGGCAGGCCCAAAACATATGTTTGATATCCGCTTCTGATTGTTGACATCATGGACATGAGGACAGGGACTCGAACATTTGGGGAAGAGAGGCAGATGTAAGATACAACTTATTCGATGTATTATGTTGAATATACTGGAACTTTGCGTTCCGAAACACCCGTCTTGGGTACTCAGTGATCTTTGTCCAATCCTTCATAGCTATCTCCATACCCAAATTGCCCTCCCATTCTCTACGAGTCACAACAAGCAGATCCTGCACAGCTTTGCAAATGTCTGGGTTAACCATGTTATGAATTTACGCCCCTCATCCATGTTGTACAATAGATTATTCAGTGGGAGTCCGGCTCTGTGTCTATGATGCCCCAGAGACAGACCATCACTGCCAAGAAATGTGTGTGGGCCAGGAAATGCCCTACAGGTAGGTGATATGTTTCACGGAGCTGCTCGCAAGTTAGCAGCGAACCCTCTCGGAATAGCGTCCCTAGGGTATCTACTCGCACCTCTGTCCATGTATGCATTACAGTGAAACTAGATATCGACCCCAAAGGGTTAGCCGGTGAACAAAGTGCCATACTTTGCACTAACTTCAGGCTACAGTGATTGCTATCAAATGCAATATTCAGTGAACCATTCGCCCCAGGCAGAGGGCGTGCACAAGGCTGGAGTGCACTTCTCAGATCCGCCCGCACCTTCCCCAGGTCCAGAGAAGACAACTTCTCAATGTGGTCACTCACCAGCCAATATGCGGCCACTGCAATAGTGCAGCCAGTTAACTTCTTCTATGCCGAGGACAAGGTGATCTCGTCCAAGGCACCGGTTCTCCAGTGCCTTGGACAAGATCACCTCGTCCTGCACCCGACCCACGGGGGGAGCGCTAGCGCTCCTCCCGTGGGCCCCCCACCCACACCCCCGGTCATGGATGGAAGGGGAATCCCTTTCCCTTCCACCCCCAACCCCCCCCCCTCGGCAATCTGATGACGTCAGCACGCTCACAGCGCCCCAACGTCATCAAGTACTGCCGAGGACACGCTGGAAGCCATTTGCTTCCAGCGCGTCGAGGGAAGAGGACTGCAAACAGGTGAGTCCTTCCCTTTTTGAGGGTTTTGGGGGGAAAACAGACACGGGGAAAGGAAAGGGTTTTTCCTTTCCCCTTGTGCCTGTTTTCAGTGGATTCCTGGAGCAGGAATCCCCACTAGGCACCAGGGATTCTTTATAATGGGATTTAGGGGAGCGACCCCTTGAGCAAGGGTTGCTCCCATTGGGGGCTATTTTTTTTTCCTATTTCGGCCCCACCTGGGGGCACATCGGCCGATTTTGTGGCCGATCTGCCCCCAGTGGGGGTCCGAAAACCACTAGACACCAGGGATTTTTTTTTCTTTGTTTTTGGGCAGCGAACCCTTAGGCAAGGGTCGCTGCCCAGGGGCAATAATTTTTTATATGTTTCGGCACACCCTGGGGCTAGATCGGCCATGTTTTTGGCCGATCTGGCTTGAGGGTTGAAACCCACTAGGTGCCAGGGATTGTGTGGTGTGTGTGTGTGTTTTGTGTGTTTGGAGGAACCCCTTGGGCAAGGGTCGCCCCCCCCAAAGGGGGGAAATTTCATATTGGCCATCTCTGCCCCCCATTGGGGGCAGATGGGCCTATTTTTGTGGGCCCATCTGCCCCCAAGGAGGGCAGAAACCACCAATACTTTTTTTGTTTAGTGCTGGGGGTGCCCCTTTTTGCCCCCTTTGACAAGGGTCTCCCCCTAAAGGTGGCACAGAGCTGTTGGCCATTGGGGGCAGATCAGCCAATTTGTTTTATGCCCAACTGCCCCCAAGGGGGGCAGAATCCACTTAGGCACCAGGGATCCTGTGTGTGTCTGTTTTGTGTGTGGGGGGGTGGCACCTTTGGCAAGGGTCACCCCCTAAAAGGGGCACGTTAGTGATGGCCATTTCTGCCCACCTTGGAGGCAGATCAGCCTATTTTTTTTGGCCTATCTGCCCCCAAGAGGGACAGAAGGCACCAAGATGTCAGAGATTTGTTTTTGGTTCCCTTTGTTTTTTTGTGTGCTGGGGGCACCCCCATTTGCCCCCTTTGGCAAGGGCCACCCCCCGAACCAGGGAACAGAGCTGTTGGCCATTTCTGCCCCACTTGGGGGCAGATCAGCCTATTTTTTTTAGGCCCATATGCCTCCTAGTGGGGCAGAAGCCACTTAGACACCAGGGACAATTTCTAAGTTCTTGGTGGCAGGGTGTTTGTCAACTGGCGAAATATTTGTATTTGTGATTATAACAGTTTATTTCTTCTTTTTGTTCTAGTTCAAAGCTTTTGCTTCCTTTGCGTGGATCCTTGCCATTTTGGCAGTAGTTGTCCTGCGGTTTGCATAGTTGCAGGTTTTAGGTAAGTGAAAGCAATTTACTCCAAAAGAGTATTATGATATGCATGAATGACATGTTTGTAGGTGGTGTACTAAATGCAGTATTGTGTGTGAAATCGTCCTTAGATTTGAGCACAATGATATTTGTGTTGTCATATGTCTAATTTGCTTTTTTCTTTTTTCTTTTTAGTGGGATATCATTGGTGATTGCTGTGTCTGTGCAGAGTAGTTGCTGGTGAGTAGCTTTTTCAGGCAAGTGAGTGGTATAGTTTCTTAGTACATAACTCTTTGTGATAAAGCTACACTTTGTTTATTACTTATTTTAGTGCTAGTTGTTGTCGGCAATCCATTTGTTGTTAGTGAGGATCATGGCTAGCCGCAGAGTGACTGCTCAGCAGGTTGTTGGCATGCTCTTTGAGTTGTCTTCAGACCATGATTACGAGACTGATTCTGCATCTGATGCAGAGGAGGAAGTGAGATATTCTGGCAGTGAGTTTTCTGTCCGAGAGTATTCTTCTGATGAGGAAGCTACCCTCAGTGCAGATGAAGGGCCTGTTTTAGAGGCATACATTGATGTGCCAAGAGTGCAGCAGCCTGGGGCTGAAGGGTTTCCCATTAGAAGACCTGACACCTGGATTGCCACAAACATGGAGCAGCCACAGTTACCTGCATTTACTGTCTCCCAGGATGTAGAGTCAATACGGAAAACTTTTTGCCTGTCCATTTCTTTCACTTGTTTGTGGATGATGTATTTTTGGAAGAGATTGTGGAGCAGACTAATTTGTTTGCAGAGCAATATTTGAGGGACAACGCTGCCAGACTTAGGCCTCAGTCTAGAGCTACTCAGTGGGTTCCCACATATCTGGAAGAGATGAAAAAGTTTTTATGTTTGACTTTTTTGATGGGGTTGATCAGGAAGCCGTCACTGACTTCTTATTGGTCTACTAGTCCCATGATGGCAACGGCTATATTTCCTGCAACTATGACACGTAATCGCTATTTGCTTCTTCTTCGTATGCTGCATTTTGTAGACAATGCTTTAGCCTTGCCACGAGATCACCCTGATTGTGACCGTCTTTTTAAGATTAGGCCTGTCCTTGATCATTTTGTAGATCGGTTTTCAGGGGTCTATGTTCCAGGCAAAGAGATAAGTGTGGACGAGTCTTTGGTCCTTTTCAAGGGGCCTTTAGTTTTTAAGCAGTACATTCCTAGTAAGAGGGCACGGTATGGGATTAAATTGTATATGCTGTCAGAAAGCAGTACAGGATATGTGTATAATTTCCAGGTCTACACTGGTAGGGATTCCAGTATTGACCCTCCTGGTTGTCCGGCCACTTTTGGAGTTAGCGAAAAAATTGTGTGGGAACTTGGTAGGCGACTGTTTAACAAAGGTCACCATTTGTACGTAGATAATTTCTACACTGGAGTGCAGTTGTTCAAGGAGTTGTTTAAAGTGGACACTGTTGCTTGTGGCACAATCCGTTCTAACTGGAAAGGCTATCCAAGGGAGCTTGTTGGTAAAAAACTTGAGAGGGGACAGTGCAGTGCCTTGCAGAATAATGAGCTGCTAGATCTGACATTTTCAGACAGGAGGGATGTGTACATGCTATCTACCATCCATGATGAGAGTACTTCCCCTGTGACTGTTTGGGGTCAGGTTGCGGAAGTGCGCAAACCTGTGTGCATTTTGGACTACAATAGGCACATGGGTGGTGTTGATAGAGTAGATCAGAGGTTGGAACCTTACACTGCTCTTCCTAAGTCTTACGTGTGGTAAAAAAAAGTTGGCCCTATATTTATTTCATTTGGAAACTTTTAATGCTTTTATTGTGTTCAAGGATTGTTCACCTGAGTCAAGGATGACATTTGTTAAATTTCAGGAGTCAGTGATAGAGAGCCTTATTGTGGTGGAATAGTCAAGAGTTCCTAGAGTAGACGTGGTGGAGGATGTGGCTAGATTGAAAGATCAGCACTTTCCAGATCACATTCCTCCCACTCCCAAAAAAGACTTGCCCTCAAAGAAATGTAGAGGATGTGCCCGGAGAGCAATCCGAAGGGAGAGCCGGATGTACTGCCCCGATTGCCCTTCAAAGCCTGGGCTGTGTGTGCCCAGCTGTTTTAGAAGTTACCACACCAGGAAAATCTTTTGGGAAATACTGTGTGCTTAATCTGCCTATTTCATATTTTCATATGTTCAGTTTCACGGTTGGCATTACTGTCATGTATTTAGTTAGAGCTTTTGTGTTTGTAGTTTTGTACTTATTTTATAATTAGTGGTTTCTTTGTTGTTTATAAACAAAAAAAGTGATGGCGGTGTGCGTGGGGTGGCGCTTGGCTGGCGGTCTGCGTGGGGTGGCGCTTGGCTGGCGGTGTGCGTGGGGTGGTGCTTGGCTGGCGGTGTGCTTGGGGTGCACTTGGCTGGCAGTGTGCGTGGGGTGGCGGTGTGGGTGGGGTGGCGCTTGGCTGGCGGTGTGCGTGGGGTGGCGCTTGGCTGACAGTGTGCTTGGGGTGGCACTTGGCTTGGGGTATGGGTGGGATGGCGCTTGGCTAGCGGTGCCAGCCAAACGCCAGTCCACACACTCATCAGCTGGTGTGATTGCTGTGTCAGGCATGTGGGCGTATGAAAGTGATGGGCCCTTGACTGGCGCTGTCTGTCGATGCGAGTGTTGTAATGTGCTGGGCCCGTGGCTGGTGGCATGAATGGTCTTGTGCATGCCATGTATGAAAGGTGAGTGAATGGACTGTAAAGCGGTTGGTGCCTTGCCGTGGCTTTACAGCTCACGAGCTGTGAGTCATTGGTTCAGTTTTTGGGCCTTTCAGTTATTAACAGTGCATTTCACTTTTGTGAAATCTCTTGTTAATAAAATTTTATCTACTGAACCATCACTCACCCTCGTGCCGAATCCAACCAGTATGTGTGGTAAAAATTGAAAAACCTGCTCCGCTGTAATCAGACGTCGCAGCACACTTGTGACATGCTAGGTGTCACAGGTGGAACCCCGATGATGAAGCATGCCACCAACTTGGTTGGTGGGTGAGGGGTCTTTTTCACATAACCTAAGTGTGTTTCTTTTCACAATTTTAGTGTTTGGCACATCACAGACCTATGTGGACACATCAAAATGATATATTACAAAACTACCTGTGTTTGGGGGGAAATGGGCACCTATGTTTTTGGTCCTGGGTGCGGCCTTCATCTAGAGAAACCTACCAAACCCAAACATTTTTTTAAACTAGAGACCCCAAGGAGTCCATGGAGGTGTGGCTTGCGTGGATCCCCAAAAATGTTCTGACCCAGGCTCCTCTGAAAACCTCAAAATTTGCTTAAAAAAGCATATTTTCCTGACTTTTCTTTGTACGATCACTGCTCCAGCACAAAATTCCTACTCCCCAGCGATCCCCTCAGTCTTCCAAGTAAAATGACTCCTCACTTGTGTGTGTCCCCAAAGCAGAGTCAGCCTAAAGATGTATAAAAGAAGAATATGTGCTTATCAACTCTCTGTGCTATACCCATAATCTCTACACGTTTGTGGCCTTTTTCTGTTGCAGGCACCTGGTCCACCCACACAAGTGAGGTATCATTTTTATCGGGAGACTTAGGGGAATGCTGGGTGGAAGGAAATTTGTGGCTCCTCTCAGTTTCCAGAACTTTCTGTCACCGAAATGTGAGGAAAAAGTGTTTTTTAGCCAAATGTTGAAGTTTGCAAAGGATTCTGGGTAACAGAACCTGGTGAGAACCCCACAAGTCACCCCATCTTGGATTCCCCTAGTTCTCTAGTTTTAAAAAATGCACAGGTTTGGTAGGTTTCCCTAGGTGCCGGCTGAGCTGGAGGCCAAAATCTACAGGTAGGCACTTTGCAAAAAACACCTCTGTTTTCTGTAGAAAAATGGGATGTGTCCACGTTGTGTTTTGGGGCATTTCCTGTCGTGGGCGCTAGGCCTATCCACACAAGTGAGGTATCATTTTTATCGGGAGACTTGGAGGGATGCTGGGTGGAAGGAAATTTGTGGCTCCTCTCAGATTCCAGAACTTTCTGTCACCGAAATGTGAGGAAAACGTGTTTTTTTTGCCAAATATTGAGGTTTGCAAAGGATTCTGGGTAACAGAACTTGGTGAGAATCCCACAAGTCACCCCATCTTGGATTCCCCTAGGTCTCTAGTTTTCAAAAATGCACAGGTTTGGTAGGTTTCCCTAGGTGCCGGCTGAACTAGAGGCCACAATCTACAGGTAGGCACTTTGCAAAAAACACCTGTTTTCTGTAGAAAAATGGGATGTGCCACGTTGTGTTTTGGGGCATTTCCTGTCGCAGGTGCAAGGCCTACCCACACAAGTGAGGTACCATTTTCATCGGGAGACTTGGGGGAACATAGAACAGCAAAACAAGTGTTATTGCCCCTTGTCTTTCTCTACATTTTTTCCTTCCAAATATAAGAGTGTGTAAAAAAGACGTCTATTTGAGAAATGCCCTGTAATTCACATGCTAGTATGCGCACCCCGGAATTCAGAGATGTGCAAATAACCACTGCTCCTCAACACCCTATCTTGTGTCCATTTTGGAAATACAAAGGTTTTCTTGATAGCTATTTTTCACTCTTTATATTTCAGCAAATGTATTGCTGTATACCCGGTATAGATTTAAAACCTACTGCAGGGTGCAGCTCTTTTATTGGCTCTGGGTACCTAGGGTTCTTGATGAACCTACAAGCCCTATATATCCCCGCAACCAGAAGAGTCAAGCAGACGTAACAGTATACTGCTTTCAAAAATCTGACATTGCAGGAAAAGGTTACAGAGTAAAACGTGGAGAAAAGTTGCTGTTTTTTTCACCTCAGTTTCAATATGTTTTTTTTTCAGTTGTTATTTTCTGTAGGAAACCTTTGTAGGATCTACACGAATTACCCCTTGCTGAATTAAGATTTTTGTCTACTTTTCAGAAATGTTTAGGTTGCTGGGATCCAGCATTGGCTTCATGCCCATTTCTGTCACTGACTGGAAAGAGGCTGAAAGCACAAATAATCGTAAAAATGGGGTATGTCCCAGTAAAATGCCAAAACTGTGTTGAAAAATTGGGTTTTCTGATTCAAGTCTGCCTGTTCCTGAAATCTGGGAAGCTAGTGATTTTAGCACTGCAAACCCTTTGTTGATGCCATTTTCAGGGAAAAAAACACAAGCCTTCTTCTGCAGACCCTTTTTCCCATTTAAAAAAATAAATAAAAAAAACACTGTATTTTGGCTAATTTCTTGGCCTCCTTCAGGAAAACCCACAAAGTCTGGGTACCTCTAGAATCCCTAGGATGTTGGAAAAAGAGGACGCAAATTTGGCGTGGGTAGCTTATGTGGACAAAAAGTTATGAGGGCCTAAGCGAGAACTGTTCCAAATAGGCAAAAAAAGGCCTGGCACAGGAGGGGGAAAAGGCCTGGCAGCGAAGGGGTTAATAATATTTGAGATGGGGCACCCAACCCTCCTTTTGTGGTGGGAAGTTGTAGCTTCCAAAGCGAACCCTTGTTCCAAATAAAGGACCACAGAGTTGAGTGTAGAGCTTAAAATGTGGACCTGGGGATGTTTACCATAAGGTTTTGGAAGAAGTATAACAGGCGAGGGATTATCACCATTTTCGAAATAAGTGGTAGTGTGCTCCAAAAGGCCATCTGAGGTTTCATTGACATTACTGCCTTCGTGAAATTGCCAACTAGGATGTCTAGCCTGTTGTGATATACACTAATGCCGGTGAACCTCTATGATGAGGTCCTGTGGAGGGCAATGTGGGTGCAATAGGAACAAGCAAGATTTAGCCCAATGCCCCCGCAGCCATGACGTCTCATAAAAATCTCACAGGATCATCCGTATGGACTCAATGCTTTCCCTGAGATCATGGACATAAATCGAGATGTCATCTGTATACGGTGAGACGATGTGCATCTCCCCGTAAAGCGGAATGCCCCATCTGTCCCCAAGCTGGTGCAACCTCTGTGCCAAAGGCTCCATGGTCAGAGTGAATAGAAGTGGAGAGAGTGTACACCCTTGCTGGGTTCCACACTTTATCTGAAATGGTTGAGAGATACATCTGCCAATCTTGGCCCTCACCAGCGGATCCATGTAGAGTAAGTGAATCAATGCGTGAAGCCTACCCTCTAGCCAAAACTTCCTCAATGTTGAAAAGAGATAGTCCCATTCCAACATATCAAATACATTTTCTAGATCTAATACCAGACATGTTGTGAACAGCCATCACAATGGGGCCTGTTCCATCATGAATGTTTAGCATGGTAGACCTCCCAGGTATGAACCCGTTTTGATCTGGGTGCACCAACCTATTCAGGGGCCCACACAGGGGGCCCGCTAAGACCTTGCTTAGGATCTTGTACTACAATCCCAACATGGACAGTGGACGGCAGAAGGCCTGTTCCTTTAGATCTTTACCAGTCTTCAGGAGAGACACCAGGAGTGACTCCCACATGCTGTGTGGTAAACGGCCCTCTTCCATCAATGTTTAGTACAATTTGAATAATTTAGGGGCAAGGTGATGCGCGTATGCCTTATAAAATTCAATAGGAAGCCCATCCAAGCCTGGCGTTTTGTGAGTGGCAGCTCCCCTGATTGCTCCCTTAACCTCTTCTAATGTGAGGAGGACATTAAGGTCTTCTTTCTCTGCAGGTGCTAATGCTGGGAATACCACCCCTGCTAAGAACTCTTGTATGTTTTCGTGTCTGGCAAGTGCAAGGGATTATAAAGTATAAGGTAGTCTGATGTAAGTGCATCATGTATCTGAGATTGCTGCAAAGTGAACTCTGTCAGTGATATACAAATCCTCACAATCGGGACGAGGGAGTCAGCACTACATGGTAGCCAAGCCAACAGGCGACCGGCCCTATTGCCCTCGGTGTGCGTCTTAGCCTGATATGACCTAAAGTCAACTAACTGCAATTGGTCCACAAGGCTTGTGTGCATAGCTAATACCTTTTTCAGATCTGCTTGCTTGGTGTGCTTCCCCCTAACGGTGGCCTCAAGTCCCTGTGTATAGTCGTCTTAGCTCTGACTACTGTGGAGATCAAACGACCCCTTAACACTACCTTCATCACCTCCCACTCCATGAGCTTGGAGATAGATATGCCTCAATTCTTAGGGAAGTAGTGCGTCAGTGTTTTGTCTGTCTCAGCTTGTAGTGCCTTATCCTCAAGTAAGGCCAGTTGCAGTCCCCAGGAGGGAACCGGCGGTCTAGCAGCACCCCACTCTAGCTGTATCTGCAATAGATTGTGATCAGAGAATGTCTTTCCCAGATATTCCGCCCCAACCAAACAGTTGGGTTGTCGGGTCACACAGAATTCTTTCAAGTCTAACATACAAATCATGCACCTCTGAGTAGTGTGATTAGTCTATCTCATTTAGATATAGAGATTTGCAACTGTCTAACAGGGGCCAACGTTAGAGGCACTGAGAAAATAGTACCCCCACTGTCTCAACTGGGGAGCCAGGCAGTACGGTGTGTGATCAGTCATGTTGTGGGTCAATTATGCAGTTAAAATCATCCCGTAATATCCATGGTATATGAGCCCCTTGTGTTAATAGAGTAGTTATTCAAGAGAAAAAGCAGGGTTGTGCTGTGTTAG
Organism: Pleurodeles waltl; assembly: GCF_031143425.1. Taxonomy (NCBI): domain Eukaryota; kingdom Metazoa; phylum Chordata; class Amphibia; order Caudata; family Salamandridae; genus Pleurodeles; species Pleurodeles waltl. Next base: position 722,631,681 of record NC_090440.1, on the reverse strand, counting down.
GGGCATATATACTACTTAATAGCACTGCTTCCCCATCCAGGAGCCCCTGCACCAGCTCGTTTCTACCCTCAGGATCAACGTCTGTCCTCAACATTTTGAAGGGAAAATCCAGGGCTGATCCACACCAAGGCCCCTCACGTAAAGCCAGAGTATGTGGTACAATAGCAATGTCCCTTCCATCACCTCTGTAGGCATTCTTCCTCCCCTCTCATCACATGCCTCTTGTAAGAAAGTGATTTGTACATCCCTCCTCAATAGATATTGCTGCACAGAATGTCTCTTTCTAGTGGAGCCCATACCTCGGACATTCCACGTCATGAATTTGTATTTAGCCATCCTGTATACATTTTAAAATGAGTCCCTTGTATCAGCTGGCCCTGTGTCCGTGCATCACCACACTGTCTCCCAATTCCTAAGCCAGACCTGTAAAGAAAAGTAGTTAGTGCATCATATGTTTTAAACAATTGTACAACTAGAACTCCCAACTCCGGGCAATCCCGGAACCTGAGTCGCCCAAACAGTGAACATTGCAATCCATTGATGGGGCAATCCCATGCTGACCGTCATGGGCTCCAACTGCATCAAGGAGTCAACTTAAAAAAAAGAGGGGAGGGCAGTGTGAGTGGGTGCCCGGTGTTGTCAGAGACTCAGTATTCTACAGCAAGGTTAGTAAGCAGAGCTTGAATGTGCCTTGAGCAATAGGACACTGTAACTGTCAAACAGCCGCCTCTCACAGCTTCTCGGAGGTCATCATCCCCAACTGCAGACCCTAGGAATAGTGGAAACATTCCTCAATGCTAGTGGCAATCCTGCCATGGTATCACAGAAGCTCGTCTGCCATTTGAGGCGTGACATTAGGCAGAGGATGCGAAGTTATACTGTCTTCTGAAAACATGGAGGCAGAGTCAAGTGCCTGTCTGCACATATATTGACTGCCGTGACGAATGCCTGTGCGAGTTCTGCCTAGGCCTGTTCTGGTGAGGGGGTCCCTTGGGTGGTGGCCCTCAAGTGGTGACACGGCCCCTGCCGCCATCTGCCCGTAGTCTTTTTGGTTTGGTTCTGCCACTCTGGAGAGGACGATGACATAGCCTCGTTGTGGCGCTGCTCCACCCAGTCCCAGGCATCTGTCAGTTCTGTGAAGAAGAAGGCCCTGCTGCCTGCTATCACCTTCATCTTCACCGGAAACAGAATTGAATAACAGAGGCTGGCCTGCTGCAACCAATGCTTCACACCCAAGAAAGAGGCCCTGCAGCGTTGCACCAAAAGGGTCAAAGATGTCAACCCTGGCATTGTCGTACTGGAGAGGGGATGCTGGCCGTGCCAACCTGCAGGATAGCCTCCCTATCTCTGAAGTTCAGGATGCGAGCTACCACAGGCCTTCGGGTGAATCCTGGTGGAGGGTGCGCTGGCATTCTGTGGGCATGCTCCACCAGGAAGGTCTCTGACAACTGCTCAGATGTGACTTGCTGCCTCAGCCAGTTCTAAAAAAAAAACCAGTGGGATCTGTTCCCTCTGCACCCTCTGGGAATCTCACTATACAGATATTATTCTGACAGGATCGTCCCTTAGCAGCCTCAGCTCTGGCTTCCAGTTTTCAAACTTTAGAGGCAAGTGAACGGACTTGCTCCTCCAATTTCCAGACAGTTGGGCGAAGCTGTGCCACCTCATTCTCCACTTGTGTGTCCCTGCCCCTAAATTTCTGCTGATTGAAGCAGTCCCAGTTCAACAGCTACAGCATCTACTTTATTGTTAAGCTCCTGTTTCGTGGGCGCTATGGCCCCAAGTATTTGGTCCAGTTTGTCATTGGTGGTGGACATTGCCATTTAAGGAATGGAGGGGCAAGGGTCACACATTCCAGATCCCTGAGTACTCCCAGTGCTTGTCTTCTGCGTTAAAGGTCCTGCTCCACTCCTATGGCCCATTTTCGGTATGTCACTGGGCCTTTTTTGGTCGCGCCGGGAAGAACCAGTGTAATGTGATAGCGATATTCCATATGCAGCAGGCCTCCTGACCTCACCAACAGTAGAGTTGCTGAGTAATTCCCAAATTCGGTGAGCTGCACATTCAACGTCTCTCAGTTCAGCACTTCCACACGTGTGGAGGACCCACAAGAAGAGATGTATTTTGAGCAGCCGCAGCAGTCAAGGGAAACTGGTGCTATCCTCGCTAGCCCGCAAGGAACAGCAAACGGGCCTCGCGTGGGTCCCTGGGCGCCTAACTGCCTGCAACCGCTCGTGCAGCAGTATAGGCTCTGACTGGGCCTGTTCGCCACGCGACTGAATCGGGGCACTTTGGGCCAAAATCTCAACCCCCTTACCCTCTCCAACGTGTCTGCCCATTGGCCACTTAATTGCGTGGGCTACTCAGACAGAGATGGTGGTTGGCTCTTCAGGATGATGGATATCTGATCGAAGCCGCGCTAAAGCCTGCCCACCATCTTGCATGGCTGACCACACCCCCTCCAGGTAAGGCTAGCTTCATTTAAGCCTGGTGATGCAGTGGAGAAGCAGAAGATTCACCCAGACTGGCTTGTCGTTCTATCCATCAAGCTCGTCTGTCTGGATTATTAGGATGGTATCCTTGCTTTTTGGGCAGCAAGTTAAATTAGTGTTTTGACCATTGGAACAGCTCAAGATGCAATAATTTCCATGGGTGCTGCCATAACAAAATCCAGTAAAATTGATTAGCATGTTCTCATCCCATGTCTCAGAATGTTCCTCTGACACACTGGTGCAAATGCTGTCAGCATCAGAAGGTTATATTGTATGACCCTACATGACTGCCATTTCGGTTACCTTTATGAGGAAATTCACCCAGCGTCACTTTTCACATATTAATGTACAGGAGCAAAAATTTGCACCAGAGAGGATACTTCTAACTCAAGATATTTTTGCAAGACTTTTTTCACCTACAGAAGCACAATAACTTTTCAAGTATTTTAAACATAGCAATTCTATATTGTCCAGAGTGGGAATTTTTTGTAATGGAACTTCTGTTAAGTACTACACCGTGTCCACAGTGGAAACTCCTTTGTATTGAAAGTTCAGGACTGTATAGCACCACTTATCATAAATTGCTTGTTTAAACTCAACATTGCGCTTACATCATGTGTGCTGCTGCAAAAAAGTTTAGGTTAACTGCCCCATAGCTATTTCTTCTCCTGCCAGGAGGCCCACCAATGAAGTGACCAGAATAGAACGATTAGGTTCTAAATTACATTTTGACTATTGAAGATCATGCCTCTGAAGACTTTTCACATATTAAAAAAAAATATTATTGCATACTTTAGGTCCAGCAGGTTTGCGAATGTATGGTCAGATGGACAGTGGAGTTCCTGAAGAGACTGATGTTTTTAAGAATCCCTTGGAACAATTGGATTCTTATTTTCAGCCTTCTGTTTGCATACCACTTGACAGCTTTCATTTTTTTCATCGCAAAAGGGCATTAATGAACATAGAGCATTATGTATCTGCATTAAAAAATGGCAACTGTTTGTAAATTTGGCACCCTGCATGATGGCCTTCTTAAAGGTCATGTAATCAAGCATCCTAATTATTCCAATTTGCAAGAGAGACCATAGGTAAAAGGTGATTCTTCCGTTAAGGAAATTATTGCCATTGTCAAAGAGGACGATAGATGGAAATGATGTAAGAAAGCAGCATTAAGAAGTCCTACTTCACTATCTAATGACCTGCCTACAGTAGCCAACATTTCCTACATATATTACAGATGCCCTAATGGAATGTCAATGCAACAAAGTGGAACAGTGTGTTCTGCTGTATTCCAGATCAGACCTTCTTCACAAATTAGTCCAGATACATTTCTCCTGTATGGGTGCCTGGTTGTGACTTACTCCCCCCCTTCTTTCCACTGCTAATGTAGACAATTTGCCTAGACAAACAACAGAACTACAATATCAGACAGAAAACACACCCTTTTCTCAATGAGACCCACGAATAGCTTTTGCCTTCTGAAGGCAAAATTGCAACTGTGACCTCACTGCACCGAGTCCTGCACTAATTGACAAGTGGCCAAAATTTTCCACCCCACACTGTTCCATCAGCACACTGTTGAATAAAAATGTTCTTAGATACCATTCCCTGCATTTGATACAGGTGGGGCGTTTTGAAGGAACACAGGATCACCGAAACTGTTTTCCCTTGGTTATGTCATACTAACTAACTGTTGTGCATAAAATCAATTTTTAGTTTGCTGATGCAAATTGGGAATCTGTGACCCAATTACCAAAGAAGAAAGGCAGACACATAGAGATAAAACATTCCCTTCATTGTGGAAAGGTTGAACATTGCACGAACAAACCTAAAGAGAGACACAGGATCATTTTCACTACTACTAAGAAAGAGGGAAACAACAGAGCCCGGTAGTTGCTGAGAAGGGTTTTCACATCATAAGAAAGCTTGGTAACGCTACTTCTGAGTGTTCTTTGAGTTATTTTCATGTATCAGTACAGGCAGACTGGGTACCTAATAAAACGTTACTATTAAAGAGCCAATCGATTCCAGGGCAACCAGCAACTTTAGAGAACACTTCATTTGTCAGAGGGTTAAGTATTCCCGTCCTTGATAGAGACAAGGTGGAAATGATTGTACCGTTGATGGGAGGGAAGTTATATCTGGCACAGCAGATACCCAAACTGCACAGCTAAGTTTGATAATTTTCGAAAAACACCATAAACAAATCCAAACTGATTTAATTTCTGCAACTTAGTTTCGGGCAATTGTTGTAATGTATTGGCTATATCAACATTACCCAACTATTTATTAGACGCCTATAAGTTTGACCTTTTTCCCTAATATTGTAAAAAAATTCGTTTTGAGAAATAAAAGACTAGCCAGGGAATCCTTCAACGTGTCTTGGGAGAAGGAGATTGTGTGATCCCCGAAGTCTAGCAAGACTTTAAAGATGTATTTCACAAAAAGAAAGCTAATATTTGTACCACCTCATTGCCCCTTCGATTGTCAAATTGATCTTAAACCTAAGGGTCAATTTCCTTGCAGTAGGTTTTATGCCCTCACAGAAAGTGAAAATCTTCATCTTATGGAATACTTCATGACGTTTTAGAAATTGGATTCAACCGTTCATTCTGGCTGTGGTCTTACCGCCTTTATTTTTTGCTAGTGAGAAGGGGAGAAAGCTTAGAACTTGCTGGATTGCTTGATGTATTTAGAGTTGTGAGCCTGTGTTCACCCTACACCTACCACCTCCTTCAGAAGCCTTGGATTGGTCGATCCACACTACCACTTGGTCAAGTTGTTGAGAGTTCATAATAAGTTGGGCCCCAAGACATCAGGGATAAAAGGCCTCAACAACACAGCAGCGCCCAGTAGCTCCTGCTTGCCATGTGGCTCTTTGAAAAGGGTTCTGACAGTGAGCTAAAATCTTATTACCATGCCTGACTGAACCATCACATTAACCTTTTTTTTTTTGTAGTTACTCCCTAGGTTTTTTTTTTAACATAATGTGAGATCTTATTACAACAGCTAACTGTAAGTTCGCTTTAACCTTTATATTTTCTGTCAATTTCTAGGGCTTTTCTTTTTATCAGATTCACCCAACTTCCTCACTGAGTAAAGCTTTAGGCTGGGTGTGGTAGGGTTTTAGCATCAGAGCCTCGCCTTCGGCTGTGCCCCTCGCCCAACCCCCCCAGCCAAAAGGTGGCCAATCTTTTGCAGGGCACAGGGTTCAGCTGTGCACAGTCAGTAACTGGCTGCAGGTCCTGGCTAGCAGACATACCCTGCACTCAATCCCCCCTTAGGCTGCCAACTGCCAGCTGGCATTATTAGGGCCGTGCTGGATCGATGAGAGTACAATACCTCACTGGAGGATTGCACTGGATCCTGCAATACAGTTTTTTTTTTTTGCTGGCTTGATTGGCCCTCGCGACCCTCACATGTGATAGTGGATCAGGAGATTCCTTCCCGGCCTCATTATACTTTACATTTTTTCTAAACTCAGGAAATGGGGACTGATTCTCTGACTCCTGTAATAGTGGTTTCAACACTTTCCTTCAGATCCTTCAATCAGATCGCTCAGCATGCAGGAGCGCTACTGGTCCTGCGTGACAAATATGACCGACAGGAAAGAAAGGGTCTCTCGACAAATCAGATTACTCTATTTTTTGGAAGCTGGACTCCTGTGGGACCAACTGTCCTGGTCTACCTATTTTTTAGCCACTTCATGGCCATCCCAAGCACCTCTTTAAAAGCAGATTTATCGAAAATGACTGAATGGATTTCCATCAAATAATGAAAAGCACACTTTCTCAGTAAAGTGGTAAATCTCTGTTAAGTCTGGTGTAATTGGTATTATGTATTTACCATATTTGTCATAAAATTGGCATTAAAAGCATATTTCACAAAAAAATCTATAGCATACAAGGAAAGAGAATGTGTTGCATAATGTGTGTTTTTTGATAGATAAGTTAGATAAGATCAAGAACACAGGGGAGATCTTTTTTAACAGTGGAGCTTTGAGATCGGGAGGTATGAAAGAAGTATCACAATGACCCAGTCTAATTTATTTAAACAAAAGAACCTCTCCCGATATTTAAGAACATTGGAAGACATTTTTAAAAATTGGCTAAATCAATCGATCTAGGTTGCTTTTCAAGTTGCTTTCCAAGTTCCAAGCTGCTTCCTTTTTATTTTCATTTTTGCGTGGTTTTGCTGTGTTTTCTTTCTAATTTTTGCAAATATTGGGAAAACGTTCTGAGTGTCCACTGCCCAGGCACAGTGATGTTTGTGAGCACAGGAGTCCCTTCATCTGCACAAGCCCTGTTAGACATTCACAAACTTGGATCAGTACAGCAATAACTTGACATGCCCACGGGGCACTTTCATTTCCCCTTATGCCTTCAAGCAGAATGAACAGATTTTGAATAACTGAAAAGCTGTCACACCGTAAAAAAAATAGGTCCCATGCATTCAGTGGTTTTCCTTTTCTTTGCAGAGAGAAGTCTATTGGAAATCACATTTGATGGGTGGGAGAAAAACGAGTTTGGCATCCACTTCGATCTCTACCAACTTTAGCATGCTATTAGTTGGCTCTTAAAACATTGTCTTCTCTTACTTTTTAAGGTGAATGTGGACCAAAGTTATCATGGGTACGAAAATAGAATTTCCTATGGATTAAGGGGCCACACTTAGCCACAAAGGCACTAACTAAAGTATACTTATATATCATACAGAAAATACAGCTACACCCCTCGTCCAGTTTTCAAAACTTTAAATTGATCTGTTTATTTTTTAAGCCGTTGACTACATTGAGAACTAACTGTAAGCACTATTGCACTGTGTGAATAACCTTTGAGATACTTGCTTACAGGATAAGGAAAGTCATGCTTTAAAAACTTTCAAAATTAGAACCCTACAGAAATGATTGATAGCCAACCCATGAAAAATACTTTACTAAGTGCAATAAAATTGAAATTAAAATAAATATGTGACTACTTTTCAGTCGCAGAGAGAGAACTAGTACACATTTGTTCTGTGTCTTTAACTTGTCGCTGGGCACTCATGACCATGTAGTGGTTTGGCATATACCTTACATAAGGCTGACATCTCAGCTTGGTCCCAACCATATGCAACTCTTTCTTGGCACTGCTCCAGTAGGAACAGTTCATCACAAACTGGCAGGCCAGGTACTCCATGAACCAGAACACAAGCAACCTAAGACTGTTTTGCCTTGCTAACGCTCAGTTCCAGTGGCACAGTGAGCACAGGACAGGACCCATACTTAGGCAGTACTCAAGTATACAAAACAGTGATGGATGGAATGCTTGAAATAATATCAGCCACATCCCAGTCAATCCCAGTGCCACTAGAACCAAGCTGCACTTGACTGATGAGCCCCAACTACGGTGAAACTGGTCTTGGGTTATTAGTTCAAGGAGGGTCTGTCTTGGTAGTTCTGGTTGGGCTGTTCCCATTGGAGCATGACCAAGACTGATTTGCATATGGCTTGGTCGAATCTGAAGTGGCATGATGGGCAAAAAAACATGGATGAGATGAGGCCCCAGTAACTAAAAGTAGCTGAGTTGAATTCAAGTATTACACCCATCACCTTGTTGGTTACTTCCCTGCATACCGGCAGAAAACCATTTAGCATAGCACATTATATACTTTAAAAACAATCAATCAATGATTTTCAGGATTTAAACAACTTCCATTGGATGTTTGTTATTCATTAATTCTAAAAGGCCCTGAACAATAAATAATATGCTGTGGAAATCCCGACATGCCTTCAGAAATAATGAATAAAAACGACTGTACAACATAGTAGTCCATGGAGCCAAATAATCTCATATTCCAAGTAATGAGTCGACCAATTTATTACTGCGTAGAAGTCACGCTTGTTTAACCTGGAGCTCAGGAAGATTCCTTGGTCGATACCCTCTTCTGGTTATGCAACGGACCTGCTGTACCATACACAATCATAGCACTTGTATTTCTTTATATAAAATCTAAACATTGAACTTCAGCTGCAACACTTCCCATGGGGAAAAACTCACCCTTTTACCTCCACAAGATGATGACAAACTGCCCTAGCCTGCCGCGGGGCATTTCGGGCTTCCGGCGTCACATGGTACATTTCCCTTCAGGCGACAATACACTCCCTGTTGCCAAGATGGATGACGTGGAAGAAGAGGCAAAGCCTTCACTGCTGTTGTGTTTCTTTTCATAAGTGTTCAGAAAAGTTCCATGACCACTGATTTCTTTGCTGAAATAGAGGCAGCTTGCTGTATGAGAGCGAGCTGGGCTGTGTTCTTTCAGTGCCTAACAGTAGGAATGCAGTGGTGAAAGGATATGTTTGCCAGGGAACAAGGCCAGCTTCACATCATGCCATCAGCGCTGCCGTGGACTGTGCCCCTGGGGGGCTTGTTGTGGTATTCTCAAAGACGTGTTCACTCGAGTTAAACAGCGGATTGTTTGTAATTTAAGACAGGTGTAGGAGTAGTACACGAAGGAATATGTGAAAATTACAGGGAGGTGGCACATTTATGACATTTTTATTCTGTGGTTTGTGTTAGCGAGTCACCAACAGACCTTCAATTGAACGTTTCCTCGCAGACAGGAAAAGTATTTATGTTTTTCTTGTTGGTTATTCTCCAAGATGAAGAAAGGTGGTATTTTTCGTCAGATAAAAATAAACAAATTATCATTTCTCTCAAGGACTATCACTAGTCATGTGGTGTTTGTTTGCTTCCTTTTGCTGCCATCGAACATTTAGTATCTGCTAAGGAATTTGGTTTGGTTTCTTCTGTGGCGGCTGTTAATTACATTACATTTTTATAAGGTACTAAATCTTCTAGCTCTCCCAGTACCTGACTCTCTCGAGCCAAGAAAGGAAGACTTTAAAGCAGGAAAGGCTATTAAGTAAGACATCCTGGAAAATCAGACTTTTCAGCGCCTGCTAGAACCCATGGCGCCTAGGGACTGATCTAATGGCAAATGGCACCTTGTTGCAGGGAGAGAAACCATCAACCACAGCGGATCCTGGCCATATCACAGAAATATTGCACGTATGAAATATAATAAAAAATTTGCATTTAATTTGCTGCTTGTGTAACATGGATTGTGGAACAGTTGTAAACACGTGTAACACACCTTTTTTGTTTATAATGTAAAATAGAATTCAACCACTAAATAGTAGTGGATGGATTACCTTCAGTTAAAAGAAATTCAGCAAAGTGAGTTAGCACTAATGTAGCTACTTATGTAATAAAGTGTCCGTTACTCCCCGGTATTTCTATAGCTCTGTCTTCCATCTTCTGCTCATTCCTTCATGGGGCGTCCATACCTATTGACAGGTTTTACGAGTTACAATTCTGTAAAAAAGGAAATAATTTCAGCAAATCCCACATGCATATCGCAGGACTATAATTTACACACCCAGTACAGTCACTTGAAGACAATCCTTTAATCACAATCGGCCTGAAACCAAAACGTGGGCTAGATGTTGAGATGTAATCACCAGAACATGGAATGAAAGACTCACAGTAATCTAATTGTCATAACGCACTTGAAACGTAAACCCTTTGTCCATTTTCTTGTTCTGTTTCTTACTTATTAAATAGCTTTCATGTGTAATACTTCATAGGAGAGAGAACTTTAACACATGAAACATTCTCATCCTGAGCATCATATGACAGTCTGTATTTTGTAACAAAAGCAGTAGGCCAAGTAGCTATCCTACAGATTTCCAACAAATATGCTTAGTGTGAAACTGCACAAGAGGAAGCAATTCCTCTTGTGGATCATCATGTAATGGACAACGAGCACCCTGAATCTGAATAAAGAGAGGTAATAAATGATTTTATCCACAGTCTGAGAGTGAAGGTTGAGACTTGAAACTCTTTTTTGGTAGCCGAAAATTACAAAGAGAGCATCTTACTAAAAAAAAGAACACAAAAGAATGATGGACGGAGTGCTGAACAATGCAAACACTCACCCCAGTCACAGATCTGGGTTTAATCCATCGTTTTTTCACTCAACATGCCACCCAAGTTTGGACTCAGCAATATGCAAATCAGTCTTGACCCTGCTCCCCATGAGAACAGTTTGGACCCAGCAATAAGCAAATCAGTCTTGACCCTGCTCCCCATGAGAACAGTCCAGCCCGAACTGTCAGGCTAGGTCCTCCTTGGACCGGAAACAAGCGTCCTGGGACCAGTTTCAGGGTATCACCCTTCATCAGCCAGGCTAGCTTGAATCGAGTGGCACACTGAGCATGGGACCCATGTCTAGGCATACCCTTCCCACTTATGGCAACTTTAGCAACACCAAAGAATGCTGGACGCAGTGCTAAACAATGCAAACACTCACCCACAGAATATACCTTTTCCAAATAAATGGAGAGAGCCCTGTTAACATTCACTAACATTCTTCCTAGGGAACAAAGAAATGCAAAAGTTTCAGGCAAAATATTCTGATTTACATGGAACATAGACGATATCTTAGGGACAAAAGAAAAACATAGTAACAGAAATATCATGTAAGAAAGGGTTGAAGATGAGGATTCTTGAGAACAACTAAAATTACTAACAAATCCCAACAAGGAACTAAACATCTAACAGGTGATAAGAATCAAATAAACTTTTAAGAATGCTCAAAGCAAAGAGAGCACTATCATTTATGCCCCCCCATTGTTTCCTTTTAAAGACTTAATTTATGTCCATCACTTTGAGAATCCAGTTGACATCCTTTAAAGTAGATATTTTGTCCTGAGTATCTCTTTAAAACAATAACCACCTACAGTATGGATTGACCAACACCAAACTAGTAATTGTCACATTACTCTCTTACAGCCCGTTGCACTCATTCTTATTAATTCTCACTCCCTCGCTTTCAATCACTCCTAATCTCACTCACTCATACTTACTGAGATTCAGGGTCATGGTTCCTAATGCTTTGTGCCAGGCTTACAACACTTTGTTGCAAAATGTTAGGGTGGGATTTGCTATCCAGTGCAAATCAAGATTTGCAATTAATACTATCTCAAAGTAATCCTATGCTGGAATCTCCAAGCAGCTCACACAGAGACTCCAGACCATACACAAGACCAGCACAAGACTCATCCTCAACCTCACACATCTTACTTCACCTCCACTGGCACCCCATTCACAAATTCTGCAAATTCAAACTCCTTACGCACACATACAAAACTTTGCACAACATAGGACCAGCATGCCAGAAGAGCTGAATACACTTGCACCAGCCAGCCAGACACCATTGGTAAGCCTCACTCTCACTCGAATACACATCTGCATTTGCAGATGCACAGTAGGAGGGCACGTGTTCTCCTACATCACACCTAAAACTTGAAACAAACTCCCTCAGAAGATCTGAACTTCCTCCTCACTTCCTGAGTTCCGCAAGAAACTGAAGTCCTAGCCATTAAAACGACCACACTGGGACATATCACCTTACTCCTGCTCTAGAGCCTGGATGCCCTCAGTGATGACTAGCGTGCACTACAGATCAATATAACATAACAGCTCCAATTTGTGCTATGTGCTGCTTTGCTTTACTCTGTGGTAAGGAGGCACCCCATGGGTGGTGCATGGGCATTCCCATGCAACCACCTATGGCTTCTGATGCAAATCCCTATCCACAGACATTGGCAGACTGGATTTTGTGCCAAAGTCTTACACCTCCTTGCGGCAGGTGTAATGAGGAGAAATGTTTGCATTTGTCCACGTTTGTCCAGCCTTCCATGTGTGCTACTTTGTACTGCTCTCTCCCAAAGTGAACAAGCCTTAAAACATGTTGGTTTTTACTGTAAGAGACTCTTTCAGTACAAAGCCTATGCTTCAGAGAATACACATACCTACTCACTAAGGCACAAGGCTGACAAAAATGTGCAAGGTCATGGGGAGACTAAAAATGCAACATATCTTTGTTGATATGGTGCATTTTTTCTCTCTCTTTGACAAAAGGCAACACAGCAACTTTGCTGCAGCTTTGCCTTTCATCAAAAAAGTAAATATGGCCCTCAATCTCACACAATTTCCCTTACTACTTGTCACTCACACACATAAAGCCACATTTGTTCACACACACACACATGCTCTCTCTCTCACATAAACACATTTTTAATTACTAAATTTTCTACCATAAGTCCCCGTCCCAGCTACGTGTGCTCCATTTTTTTATCATACTAATAGTTAATAATATAGTATTAGTATATATTATTATTAGTTAGTATCCCGAAAATGGGCAGAAAATAAGGAATGCAGAGCCACCCCTGTGTTCTTGTCACTGATTCTGCTACCTCTAAGGCCAGGGGTCCCAAAGGCAGTGTCAGGGGGTGCAAACCAGGCCATGAAATAACACAAAATGATAGTCCCCTGCAAAATATGATTAGAGAACCCTGGGTCTCCCATTTCTCACACATATGCTTTGGCATTGGTTTAAACTAAACTAGCCCCCCCTTGAAAGGCTGTAATCCCCCTAGAAGGGTGAACCTCAGGGGCTACAAAGGCCTGCATTATGCCCCTGAAGCTAGGTGTCGCAGCTGTGACCCCTGACAACCCCTAAATGATATCCATGGGGAAAACAAGAGTGCTTGTTCCGCAAAAGTGCCCCAATTGAAATAGAGGCTGTGTAAAGATGTTAGCCTCTCACTAGCAGCAGATGCTGCAGATGAAGAGAAAACCTATGCAGCCGGTGCCCTACACTCGACTGAGTTTGTCATACCTGTCAGAGACAAAATAAAACAGGATCTTCTGGGGGTAGATGTGACAACTATAATTATGCAATTGGGGGAGGGGGGTGTTGTGATGTTTGTCAAACATGTGTTCTCCGCTTGTAAGACCTGTTTATTAGGAGGCATTTTTGTCTCAAAGTAATGACCAGAACAAGGAAGTGGATTGAGAGGTAAAGAAACGTTACGCCTCATGCTAAGTCACATCTTTCACAGCTTAAACGTGAAGATATGTATTTTCTCTATTTCTATTTCACAAAAGGTTAACCATCTGCTTGGTTTACATATTTCTCTGGAGCTAAATAGGGGCAATGATATTTTAAACTCTGCTTGATTAGTCAGGCAATTTCAAGAACATCTCCAACTCCATCTCTAGTCACCAAGGTAAAAGACGTTCCATAAGTTTTCCCATTTCTCCTGATTTGAAGTTTAACCTCTGCCAACCTGATGGAACTCGAGGATACATTTAGAGCATGTCTATAGCCATGCATCAGATGATTTTCTGTAGCCCAAAGAAGAGGGCCTTTGGCACAGAGAATCATTTGGTGTACTTCTACAGACTTCTACTGACCTGGCTGCAGCATGTTGGCAATTTACCTGCTGCTACTCATTCCACAGTCACCTGAGCAGCTATAATGTCCTGTTAAACATTTTAGTATTATCTGGTTGTGATTGTTGAACCCTTGTATTATACCTTCCCCTACCATCGTGTCCATCCTTGTGTGCTTGTGTGTGCATGTGATGAACACTATGTGCTGCTTTAGAATGTTGAGAGAAGCTGTGGCTGCTTGACCATTAAGAGGGCATTCTGAAAGGAGTGAGAGATGAATAAAGAAGTGTTTTTGCCTCACTTTGCCTCTTCGTCATTGCACAAATTATTTTGGTGATGATTGCGGGATACAATCACCACTGTTTTTACTGCACTTCCATGCCCAGTTACAGAGAAGTGGGGTGGTTTTAGAGCCTCCAGCTGGCTTCTCAAGGCTCATTCTCCTGGCGTGACGAGGTGGGAGGAGTGCTTGTCGACTGCTGGCACCTCTCATCACATGCCCGCACAGGCCTCTGGATCTCCTACCGGCAGCGGATGACCTCTTACCTCTGCCTTGACCGGCCCCTGGGAGGAGATCAAAAACTGTATTGTGAGTGAATTAACCCATTGAATTTACTTAATTGTAAAGATAGCTATACCTTAAGTGAACCCTGGAGGAAGCCATATCCTTAAAAGTCATATTAAAGATTCATACATAAAGAATACTGCATGCTTAAGCATTCTTGAACAGTTATAACATTTAATTTATAATATATGTAATGCCCACAGATTAATGCTATCATGGCTGGCACAATAAATACAGTGGCAATGCTCAGCGCAATTTTGGAAGTGCCAGGACCGCCTTCAGAAAGTTGGACACACGGAATCAAATGTTTTGAAAAACATTTAAAGGCTATTGATGGAACCAAATATGATCCATCCAGGAAATAAGCCATTATGTATAATTGTCTGGGGGTAGAGGGAAGAAGGTTTTTGATCACATAACAACTGTTGAAAAAGAGAAGGAAGATCAAGAATAGGATGTATTCACTAAAGCCAAAACTAGAATGAAAATGTATTTTGATATATCAATGAGTGTCATTATGGAAAGATACAACTTCTACTACTGCTACCAAGCACCTGGGGAATCAATTGAGTCTTTCTTTGCAACTCTAAGGATGTTGGCCACAACATGCTCCTTTAGCGACATGGATGAAATTATCTGCAATCAGGTGGTAATGAACATCACTTGAGTCAAAGCACAAGAAAATCTATTGTGTCGTTGTAACCTTATCCTGTAGAAAGTGATATCAACAATAAAGAGTATTGAAAGGTCTGCCAAGGAAGGGAAGTTGCTTCACAAACCTGAAAATTCACATGCCGATGTCAATCTAGTTTGCAAAGATGGAGAAGCATCTACAAATCAATTCAGAAAGAACAACAAAAAGAGCAATTCAAATTCATGCAGCAACTTGGCATGCTCGTGTTGTGGATCAAGTACCCATTTGGAATCTAGCAAAGGGAGTCGTGCTATTGGCAAAATTTGCAAGAGATGTGGAAAGACAGGACATTTCCTTGAGGTTTACAAAAACCTCTTGCATAAAGAAGGTCTTCAATGTTGAAGAAATAAAATCAGAGCAAGACTCAGAGGACAATTAAATGATGGAAAATGTAGTATTACTCGTGGCCCCCATCATCAACAAGGAAGCCTTACAGTACCAACCTAAATGCAATGCACACATGAATGCTCACACATGAATGAGGAAAGCGTGGAGATGCTAGTAGAAACCGGATCCAGAATTACTATTCTGTCAAAGGACACCTATGAAAATCTGCAAAGCACCATTACATGTAATCAGGATCATCCCAGGAGCCGATGGAGGCCACAAAATAAAACTGGAAGGAGAATTTAACCCAAATTTGAAGTTCAAGGAGAAAAGTAGATTATCAAAGGTATCAATAGTAGACTACGATTTCAACACCCTCAGTTGGTTTGAACAACAGAAGCTGAGAATATTGATTAACCTATGTGTTCAGCATCTAAGAAGACAACCAACAAGCAAAGTGTAAGGAACACACCCTTGCCAGCCTGCACTGAGGTCAAAGCCATTTTAAGGGATTGGTGTGACAATTAGATAATCAAACCAATCAACACATTGGAGCGGCTATCACCTGTTATCATTGCCAAGAAAAAGAATGGCTCAATCCGTCTATGCATTGACCTTCACCAACTCAACCACCATGTAGTAGCTGATTGTCAACCATTGCCTCTAATAAATGAAATGGTGATGACACTGGACCAAGAAAAAATCTTCACAACACTTGACTTCATTGCAGCTTACCATCAGGTACAACTGGAGGAAGGGACAAAAGGTTACCAAGCGTTCATCACTCCAGAAGGAAATTACCAATTTCGCAGACTGCCTTTCGGGCTGTGTTCAGCATCTGCTGTCTTCCAACATAAAATGAACCACCTTTTTTCAGATATGGAAGGTGTAAGGTCATTTCAAGATGACATACTAATTTATAGCAAAACAGAGGAAGAGCACCTCTATATTTTACAGAAAGTTCTACAAAGAATTGAAGACAGTGGTCTAACATTACAAAAAGACAAATGTAAATTTCACTCTAAATTCATAAAAAACTATGCTATAAAAGTGGAACCACTAAGAACATTGATAAGACGGACGCAGAGTTTATATGGAATGGAAAATGTGAGCAGAGCAGGAAGGATATGAAAAAGAACTTGAGTTGGCACCATCTCTGCTGGCCTTCATGGAGAAATTAGAAAGCAAAGTAATCACTGATGCTAGCCAGATCGAGTTGAGGGCAGTGCTAAGACAGAAAACAATTAATGGGAAAAAAAAGCATTGCCTTTGCATTATGTAAGCTGAGCAGACCAGAGTCAAAGTATTCAATGATAAAAACGACAGCTACTAGCCTGTGTTTGGGCAGTTACAAAGTTTAAAAGTTTTCTTTGTGGCAAAGTCTTTGTTATACGTACAGATCACAAGCCCTTAGTCAGAATTTTGGGGAAGGGTTCTAGTAAAACAACCTTAAAAACAGAAAAGCTGGCATGTAAGTTACAAGAGTACCATTTTAGGATGAGCATATATCTAGCAGAGTTAATGTTTCTGCTGACTACCTGTCACAAGACCCTGGTCATAGTGAATCAGATTGTGATGAAGATTAGGACGAGGATGATTTGGTGGTTGCATGTTTGTATGATTGTCCACTGGTGCTATTACGAAGCAGGATTGGGTGGTGGCTGCTAGAAATGACAATACGTTTGTAGAAATAAAAAAGTACATAGTTCAAAGATGGTCACGACAAAAGATACTAAAAGAAATATTGTACCCATACTGGAAAATAAAAGACAACATTACTATTGTTATGAGGTCATTCTCCGCAGCAAAACCCTGACTGCGCCTACGTCCTTAAGAGCAAGATAGAAGGCCCTCGAACATAAAGGCCATGTGGGGATGACAGGAACTAAACAAAAGCTTAGGGAAAATTATTGGTGGCCAGTCATGAATCGCAATGTTGAGATATAGTTTGTGTCACAACCCACCACATCTGAAGTGATAACATTTGTGAAGGAATTGTTTTGTAGTGAGGGCTTTCCACATCAGTTAATCTCTGACAATGAAGTGCAGTTTCTATCCCAAGAAATGGTTACATTCTTGAAATAAACAACATAGGACATGTATGGTCATCCTTGTACCATCCCCAAAAGCAATGGGCAGGTTGAACAGGCCATTCACCTAGTCAAGGAAGCTATTCAAATGGCATCAAGGTCTCATATTCCCATAACGACGGCCCTTAGAAGCAGACTATGGTCATATTGCACCACTCCACACAACACTATGGTTAGAACACCCTTTGAATGTCTCAAGGGTAGATTGGCCATCACACAATTGCAGCCATACTGGTCTTTAGCGTGGGAGAAATGGAAAAAGGAGAACATCAAGGAAAAGAGACCAAAATGAAAACGTTTGTAGACAAGCACCAAAAAAACACATGCAAAGCCACTATAATGCTGGGAATGCAGTCAAGGAGATGAGTGTGAGTGCTAGTGAGTTGATAAGAGTGAAATATCAAAAGAAAGGAGCAAATATGAGCAGGTACAGTGAAACAAGACATGTAGGTCAGACCAAGGGCACTGCTGTTTTATTAGACAATGGTCAATGGTGGAATTGGTCAAATGTAGTTAGCTCGAACGTTAAGCAGGTATTCTGACAGGAGTGAGAAATGAATAAAGAAGCATTTTTCACTTACTTCCTCTCCTTGTCATTACACAGCTTCTGTTTCACAGCCATGAAACGGAAATTGTCTGCTTCCATAAATCTCACCCCTTTCAGCCTGAGAATTCAGGGGTGGTGAATTACAGCACACAGCTGCTAAGTTGTGACAAATAGCAACAGCTGGAATGTTTTTCACTTCCTTTGCATAATCACTAAACCTTTCCCATTTCTGTCTTTACAATTTGATGTGCCCTTAGTGCTAGTGCCATTTGGCCCCCTCCGTATTACAGAAACAGCAAAAGTGGCCCAAATGATTTGCTTGACTTTAACCTTTGCAGATATTCTCCATTATGGTGCTTGCTTAGAAACTGGAAGATGGCCAGAAATCTACGATTGCTAGAGGGCAACGTTCAGGAACGTTTCAAATTTTGAAGAATCTGCCTGAGACACAGTTACACCCACCAGCAGCTGCCATACAGAAGATTCCCTTCCACAGAGTGCCCTATAAGTATGATATTCTATAACAGAAAAACTTGTGTTGTCACTCAGTGGTGGCCTGCTACATGGGGATCAGAGAGCATAGGGACAAGCCATGCAAAGAACATCCTGGGTGGCAGAGTTACTTTGGATGCCTTGACTAGGATTGGGTTCTGAAGCAGGCTATAATACTGTATTTTTAGGTCTTGCCTACAGATATTTGTCGAACATTTATTGTCAATGATACAATTCATAGAGTCGACTTTGGTTTCTCACCTTGCAAATGATTGGATGGTTTTCTTGTCTTTCTCAGGTCCCTGCTCTTCATTTAATGGTTTTCTTCCACGTTCTTGATTTTGTGGCATCCTTCACAGCTGTTTTACCATTCTTTTGAATGGATGAGTTACATCTTTTCACTGCTGACATAGATAACTGCTTTTTCTTTTTTTTTTAGCACTTCATGGATTCTTTTGCTTTACTTGTTCTCTCTCCCAATCACTTGTTTCCCTTACCTCCACATCTCCTGTGATCTCTCTGGAGGGTTACTGTTTACTTACTTGTTCATTGTCCCTGCTTAATTTTTTTAATTGAAATTGCGTTGATAAGAGCTCAACAACTGCACACTCCTACTGTGCTGCTCGATCCTTCACATGCAATCTTTGTTCTTTAAGTTATTGTTGTAAAATCACCATCCTGGAACAGTAAATTAAACTTTTCAGGAAGTGCCAATATGCCCACTGAGTCAACATGACACATGCACAGACCTGACTGAACATCTTGGAATGCTTTTTCCCTACTAGGTAAAGCATTGAATAATGGCTGCACATGTGTGCAGATGCATGTGAGCTAATGTCTGGAACTATTACACATTTCCGGGGCTCGATTAATCTTTTACTAAGTTTCTAGGGTTGAAGAAAAGCATATTAAACCATTCCATTTCCAATTACAGTGTAACCCATTTAGCCTCACATTGAATCTCGAAGGCAAACAAAAGTTTCAAAGCCAAACTTATGTAAATGAGTCTCAAAAACATGGTATACAAGTACAGAATGACCTAAGGTGAATTAAAGTGTCAAACAAAATTGAAATATAAAACAAACCAAAACTTCAGTAGCAACAATACATAAAATAAGGAATAACACTTAGTGCTCCGAGTTTGAGCAAACTCCGAGTTGAGCTCCGAGTTTGCCTAACAATTGAACCTATATGTACCTAACTACTTTAATAAGCTACATGAAATCCTAAAATGATCTAACTTGAAATATTAAAAAATGCAGCAAAGTGTCAGAACTGCAGAAACGCAATATAGGTTTCAGCAAGAGAGATGTGTGTAGCATAAAGACACATCAGTAAAACAAAGGGAAACAGAGGTCTGTACCTCTAAAGGTTCGCTATAGTCAAAAGTCAAGAAGAGTCTGAATCTCTAACTATTTTGAACATTCTTATCCCCTCAAAATTCAGCTGGTTGACGTCACTCTCAGTAACTTTCTATAGTCGGTGCACAGTTGTAAATGATATCCTTTAATTAGTCTTTCATCTCTTGGTTCAGCCATCAGGGTGACCTTGAAGATCCTTCTCATCTTCAGGCACCCAGAGGGGAGTTCTCCTTCTCAGTTCCTAATTAACACTACCGTTCTTGGCAACCAGTCCTCTCATACCCCCTTATCTATAACCAACAATAAACCTTTTATTTAAAGAAGGCTCATTGATGCACCTGCACAAAAACTACACAGTGGGAGCAATCTTTCATGTTGAAGATTAAACACAAGAAGAGCATTTTCAGGCCTCATTCTTAGCTTAATTTAGCCTGAGCATTAATGCACATTGAAACACATGGTTGTACGTACATTTCACGTAAACATTATAAATGAAGAGCTATGAAAATGTTGATTAATTAGAAATTCTTAATATTTATTCATGTAATAATATTGCATACATGTGATCTGCATATAATCATTCTATGTCTCTACTTATAAATGCATTTCAGTTCATGACTTTCAGGGTCTTCGTTTACATGAATACATTTAAGCACACATTACATCTGTTGTTGAGTGCTTTTTAATTCTTCTGGAACACATAATGGCAAGTCAAGTTATGCTTTCTCAACTTCTGCCTGCCCCCAGCTGATGATGTATCAAGTCATCACAAACCTACTTCCTGAATGAGACACTCTAGAACCTTGTGGCTTTGATCAGCTTTTGCCTAGTCTCCTCCAGACGTTTCATATCATCATAATATTTACATTCACTGTCTTCCATCTCAACATCTGCCCTCTTCCTTTTATTTCCCTTCTGAATTTTCACTTTCTGGAAAACCTTATAACCTACCAACATAACTATTGCAAATATTGCAATAACCAGCAATGGCTTCAGAACAAAAGCTATAATTTCACTTCCTAGGCACCCAAATCACCTGCCTATAGCAGAAACTCCATCTCCAATCGCTTCTCATGCACATGTTGCTTCCAGCTTTTTCACATCCTTTGTCAATCCTGAAATAGTCTGGATGTACTTCTGCAAATCCTTACTCTTATCTGGAATGTAAGCACAACATTGCTGAACCTTCAGCATGCAGCAGACTCCTCCCTCCTTGGCAACCAAGAAATCTAACACAAGTCTGCTTTGCAAATACCATAGATCTTCTTGTTATCATCTCAGTCTTCACAAGGAAAAATAATTTGCTGTGCTAATAGCTAATTTGTCCACCGTTGTAGACAACTTACTAATGTTCAAGTCATTCAAAATCACCCCATTGATGGAATCAATGCACCAGAAATATCTTGCACTACCTCCACAGCAATAGCTCCTCATCTAGCTCTACGTTTCATTTTCCACACAGGATCATCAAGATGTTTTGCATGATAAATCTTTGGGGACACTATTGCGAGGTAACATGTACCATGCCATTAATCGGCAACTTAAAATAAGCATACTGTCCGCAGAAAAAATATACTCCAGGAATAAGAGGATCCTTCCCATATAGGAAAAATTCACTCTTGCCTCTAACATCAAAAACATGTTCACAGTCACTCTTTCCTGTACACAAGGGGTCTATGTTACTCTGATCAATGTGTATTCATAAGTTTCCTGAGTGTTGCTAATCTAAAGTCAAAGCTAGTAAGTTCCCTTGCACTTGGTGTTCGCTTTCCTCCTTTTTCCATCTGCGTTGTGCTCTGCGATCCTTGTCTGTTTTGGATCTGGAATATAATTCCTTCCTCTATCTTCCATAAGATTCAAAACTTTATTTTCTATCTCGGTCATGGAACAGGTCAGATTGTGCCTGTGTGTTATGCAGTATCTAAAGTGTTTGTGATACAAAATATTTACCTGCTATTTCTGCACCTTTAAAATAAGGGTTCTTGTTCAGATGCTTAAACAAAGGAACTTCTGGCAACACCAGGTCATCGTTGGAAAAATAATATTGAAAACCTTCCTCATTGTAAAATACGTTCAATAAAAGACTACAGGAAATCCCATAAGTCAGTGGAATATGTTATTATGTGATACCTTCTGACCCAGAAGCAGGTAACTGTGCAGACATAACAGTCCCTAGCATGCACTGTGTTAATATATTTTTTTTATAATAAACTAAAATATACATTTGCAGAATAATCTCCTCTTGACTCGTCTAAGTGTAAAGCTTTCTTGTCTAAGATGTAAAGACTATTATCTTTAGGGCTTATCATTTGTGGGGAAACGCAAGGGGCACCTCACTGTCTACAGAAGGTGTAGGGGGAAATGCTCCTATTAGCAACACCACTAGTACTACTAGAAAAAGAAGCAATAAGACACCTACTAAGTAAATACACCTTCCTCTCTGATATGGCTCCATTACTTCCCCACAACCAGATCAACTATCAATTAAAATGTAGCAGCAGAATTATCCCTTTGTTAGTTTCACCAATGCAAACAAAGTTCAAATATTCAAATGTTCATCAATTACGTATATATACAAATCTTCATGAGACTTCCCTAGCCCTTCTCTGTGTTCTTCTAAATGAAAACCCTTTCTTCTCTTCTACTCGGGCCTAGGTGATCTTCCCAATTCCTTATCTCAGTCCAAATAAATGTCTCTAATGATTACGCAGATAAGACTCATTTATGACAATAAAAATGTAAGGTATAGATCAGCGACAATGTTCAGTTCATGGAGGTTCAGCCCAACTTGTATGTTGACTTCAATATTCCCAGAACACTTTCTCTGCGTCATCTGCAAAGTAGGTCCATTCAGTTGAAGAGTACCTTTGACTAGGCACTCTTGTTCTCTTTGATTTTCTTACTGCAACACCCTCATCCTCACTTTTGCTCAACTCGAAGTTCCAAGTCTCTTCAGCAATTGTCGGTGGCACAAGTTCTTTAGGCAGGCTCACTTTCTCTCTTTCTTGCCTTCTGGGCCATCGGTCGACAGCTTCCACTCTCTTTCTTACACCACTAGGTCCTTTGTCAGGGTCTGATTCTGAGTCTGACTAATTCACTGCCAGAGGACAAGACTCAGTTGGTTCTGCTTCAGCTTCACTTGTGGCTTGTTCAAGACCTCCATCGGACTGATCGAGTGCTGTTTCAGACTCAGTTTGGTCCCCAACAGCTTGTCTAATCTGCTCCGTTCTATCACTACCGGTTCTTCTGGAACAGGTGCTGTTGTATCAAGGGGACATCCAACTCTATGAGTATGGGAAGCATGAATCCAGTTGGCGAGACCTCCACTCTTCACAGCAGTTGGGGTCACCAAGATGGTTTGGCATTACCTGTACCAGCGAGACTCCAAAAACGTCTTCCTTACATGTTTCTTCACCAGGACCCAGTTGCCAGGTCTGAGGTCATGGCGTTGTTCTTGATGCGGAGGGGGTGTAACTGCTCCAGCCTGATGAGACACAGAACACATCACTTCAGCTAGTCCTTTGCAATAATCAAGAACCATATAATCTGTGAGTTCATAAGTGCATTGCAGGACTTTCTGGCAATAACATTGCTTTCCCCATAATGACAATCCATTCTTTCGATCAGATACACTCTGTATCAACACAAGAGGCAAAGCATCAGGCCTTTTCAAAGATGTCGAAGCCCACACTTTTGCAAGTCTGGATTTCAGTGTGCCACTCATATGCTTCACAAGACCTGAAGCTTCAGGTCTATAGCTGCAATGTTTGCAATGTACACACAATTCCAGGATCTCATTATTGAAATGAGTCCCGCAATCTAATTCTAAAGAAGTCTGGAAGCTAAACCGCGGTCTAAGCTCCCTTAACAGCAATTTTGCTACAGAGAGACTATTGTTCCTTCTAGTTGGATACACCTCAACACAATGGAAAGAGACGCACACGATGACCAAAACATACCTCAATCCATTGCACACAGGTATCTCGATAAATTCCATCTGTATCCTGTTAAGGCCCTCCTGATCTTTCTACATGATTCAGTGTGACTGCAGTTCTCTTCCTAAGTTTGTTTTGTTGACACAGAATACACTTGTGACACAAAGTTTCAGCCATCAATCTGAATTTAGGATTGAACCAGGTCTGTCTGAACAACCTCACCATAGCATCCCTGCCAACATGAGCTGGGCCGTGGAATTGTCTAGCCATAGGAGGTAGTAAACAATTGGGCAACACTGGTCTTCTATCTATTGAAACCCCCAAAACTTCCTCTCTATTGACATATCCTACCCTGACCGACCTCTGCTGTTCCTCCTCATACTCTTCCTGTTGAAGCCTCTTTTCCTCATTCCAGGAGTCAGCCATAGTGAGCAAAAGGTTGTAGTTAATGTCATCCATTCCGTCATTCGTGTATTCCCCATTAAAGGTACAAATATTGTGAGCACAATGCTTTGCAATTTCATCTGCATGTCTATTGGTTAAGTCATGTGATCATCTCCAGAATGGTGTGAAGGGCACATGACCACTGCAACTTGTTCAGGCAACTGTAATGCATCAAGGAGGTTTCTCACTTGTTTGCCGTTCTGCAACAGAGATCCAGAAGTCATAAACCCCCTCTGGGACCATAGTTTTCTGAAGTCATGAATGTCACCAAAGCTGTATTGACTATTGATAAAAATTGTCACTTTCAATTGATCAGAGACACAGCATGCTTTAGCAAGAGCAATAAACCCAGCCACTTGTGCAGAAAATACTCCTTGAAGCCAGGAGGGTTCAACAACTCCAGAAAGTGAACAAACAGCATTAACACTCTCAGGCTTCCTTTACTGTCTCACAGACATGAAACATCAACATATAGGACAAAATCAGATTCAGATAATGGTGCATCTTGTATGTCTGGTCTCAGCTTGGTGCATAGTTCAGTAACATCAAAACAGTCATGGTCAACTTCATGTTCATCGTTACTTTTCTGACCAGGTATAGGTAATCAAGTTGAAAGCTTCAAAAAACCCACAGCGTTCAATAGTCACATTCTCTGCGGCCAAAATTACTTGCATATATTTGGTAAGGCCGCTGCTTGTCAGGTGTTCTTGTTCTGGTCAACGGCAGCTTCACAGAGTGTGGAATTTATACAGTTAATTGATGACCCATGACAATGTTTTCACATCTCTCTATACTTGTGCTGACCGCCACCACTGTTTTAAGGCAACCAGGCAACGCAGAAGCTACCGGATCCAAGGTAGCTGAGAAATAAGCCATTACTGTGTGTTTGTGTAAGCACTGAGACAGTGCAACCCACACTCTCACTGCAGAAAGGGGCACATGACTTGTTATGATCAGGTATTCCGAGTGCTGGGGCACGACACAGACTTTATTTGAGCTCTAGTAAAGCAGCAAGGCAATCTTTATCCCATGGTACCTGATCAGACACATCCTTGTGTGTCAGCCTCTGCAAAGGCTTGGCCACCAGGGAAAAGTTGGTTATCCACTGAGGACAGTAACCCACCATTGCCAGGAACATCCTGACTTTCCTCTGTGTTGATGATACATAGTACACTTATGACACAAAGCTTCAGCCAGCAATCTGAATTTAGGATTGAACTAGGTCTGTCTGAACAACATCACAATAGGATCCCTGCCAACATGAGCTGGACCGTTCTCTCTTGTGACACTTTTCTCACTCCCTTCTCAGTGTGATGTCAAAGATATTGAACCTCTTCATGACAATATTGCAACTTCCCTGGAGATACTTTACGTCCGTTCTCAGCCAAGTGGTTAAAAAACTCAATGTCTGCAAGCTTCCTGAGTGTTCCTGAGTGTTCAATGCCACCATTAGGTCCTCGATATATTGAATCAGAACTGAGCTACAGGGCATCACCAGAGATTCCAGATTTTTCTTTAGAATCGGGTTGAAGATGGAAGGCCTCTCAGTGCAACCTTGTGTGACTTGGCACCATGCCCAAACATGATTTTCAAGAGTAAAAGCAAAGAGAAATTGGCTACCCTCATGCAGCAGTATCGTAAAGAAGGCTTGGCATAAATCAATGACAGTGAACCCCTCAGCCTCACATGGAATCTGAAACAATATCACAGCTGGATTCAGTACCACAGGGCAACCAGGAATAACAATGTTATTTATTTTTCAGAGATCCTGCACAATGATGTATTTAACACTCGGCTTTTGAAGGCCCATAATAGGAGAGTTTCAAGGACTCCCTATTATCTCCTTTAATATTTCCTGTTAACTCATGGTTTCTGTTGTGGGAATTATCCCAGCAATAATTTCGGGAGTCAAATTGTACTGGGGTGTTCTTCAACATTTGGTTTGACAGAAATTCCAACAGCCTCAACACTGTTAATCAGTCCAGTTCCCTTACTCGAAAAATCACATACTTCATGTTAACTGTCTCCTTCAAATCTGAGGGCAAATCATCAACTGTCAACGGAGTCAGCAAAGTGCAATATGACTCATTTCTAGTTAATGTAAAGACAGCACCCTCTTCATGTGTCTATATCTCAAGGCATGCTGGCATACAAAAGATGACACTGTTCAATTTGGAAAGCAAAAAGCTGGAATCACATATTATAAACTTGTATTTATCTTCGAAAGATCCCATTTTCACTAACACTAGGGCAATTTCCTGAGTTGTCATCTGTTTGTTTCTTACACCTAAAACTTTGACTGTGTTCCAGAGAGGGGTGGGTTTGGGACTTCTACTGTTTGCAGAGTATAACGAGTAGCACCAGTGTCAACTAAAAATGACACGGGACGACCTTCCATCTCAGTCACACAGTCTTCCTCCCCTCTCAGGCACCGTTAGGTTGACTGACCGGATGTATGGGTCTCGTGCATTTCAACCAAGGGAAACTGTTGGAAAGAATTACTGTCTTGAATCATGTTTGCATCCATTTTCACACCCTGATTTAAATTTTGTTGAATCCCAACAGCATTCTGCGGTGGCATCGGAGGTTGTATGACTTGCATCACCAGAACTTGGGGCACAGTGAAATTTTGACTTCTGGGTCTCTGCATACCTTGCGCTGTGTGGGATTATTATTCTTAGAAGACACACATCCTGCATTTTGGAACTGATTAGCTGTATTTAAACAACTTTACCGCTTCCAATATCCCAGCTTATTACAGATGTGACAAGGGGTTGACCTTTTCAAACTATTTACATCCATTCCAGTATTGGGGTCAATCAGGACTCCTCGACCTCTAGCCTGCATTGTACTAGGGGCTTGCTGATATACACCCTGCATTGTACCAACATTACCCACAACTGGCTGCATCTGACTTGTACTCTTAGCTGCCTTCCTCTGAACAACCATCAGTTTCTCCCTAAGCTTTTTCTGTTTTATCTCAGTCTCGTCATTGCAGTACTTGGTATCTCCAAACAAAGGCATGTTTGGTATCAAACATGTTGGAATCATACCCCAAGGCTTTTGAAAGCATTGGTTGTATGATTCCATGCACTCAAGGGGCTCCTTAGAGGACCCCCAGTATTGTTATTTCAGCCTTCTGAGGGTTTCCAAGCAGCCCAAGCTGCTGATACCTCCTAGAAAGGTGTCTGCCCTCCTGTTGCTTGACAATCTCGAGCCCAGGAAGGCAGAACAAAGGATTTCCTTTGGGAGAGGGGTGTTACACCCTCTCCCTTTGGAAATAGGTGCTACAGGCTTGGGAGGGGTAGCCTCCCCAAGCCACTGGAAATGCTATCAAGGGCACATTTGGTGCCCTCCTTGCATAAATCAGTCTACACCGGCTCAGGAACACCCACTCTCTGCTCTGGTGTGAAACTGGACAAAAGAAAGGGGAGTGGCCACTCCCCTGTCCATCACCGCCCCAGGGGTGGTGCTTAGAGCTCCTCCAGAGGGTCCCTGGGTTTTGCCATCTTGGAATCAAGGTTGGCAGGGAACTCTGGGAGCATCTGAGTGGCCAGTGCCAGCAGGTGATGTCAGAGCCCCCTCCTGATAGGTGGTGACTCTGATAGGTGACCAATCCCCCTTTCAGGGCTATTTAGTGTCTCTCCTTTGGGTGGTTCCTCAGATTCGGACTGCAAGACTCCAGGATGAATCCTCTGCATCCTCTACTTTGACGTCTCACCAAAGAAACTGTATCTGGACTCTTCAGGACACCACAAGCTGCAACAAAGAAGCAAGTTGCCATCTGCAACATTGTAACACTGGCTCTTTCCAACAACTGCAACATTACTGTGATTTACTCCTGTTTTCGTGGTCACTGGGGTGGGTTGTGGTACTTACCTTTGGGCTTTCCTAGTACTCCCAGCTCCCCTCTACACACTACACTTGCCTAGGTGGGGGACCGATGTTCTCATTCCACTTTCTTAGTATATGGTTTGTGCTTCCCCTAGGCCCATTTCTAACTATTGTGATTTTCACTAATTTGCCAGTTTTCTAACTGTTTTTATGCCTATTTCTGCATACTACTGTATATAATTTGTTTATTACTTACCTCCTAAGGGAGTATAGTCTCTATGGTATTTTTGGTATTTGTGTCACTAAAATAAAGTACCTTTATTTTTGTAACACTGAGCGTTTTCTTTCATGTGTGTCAGTACTAAGTGTGACTACAGTGGTATTGGATGAGCTTTGCATGTCTCCTAGATAAGCCTTGGCTGCTCATCCACAGCTACCTCTAAAGAGCCTGGCTACTAGACACTGACTACACTACACTAATAAGGGATACCTGGTATTAGGTGTAATTACCATAGGTGCCCATCACACACCAGGCCAGCCCCCTACAGTTTCCCAAACACTTCAAGTGAAACCTTGACTTACGTGGTATCATTCAGATCAGTGTATATTCACTCTGCACATTACGATCCACTATACCAATCATCTCACATTCACACAAAGATAAATCGCTGTCTCAGCTGTGTCATTGACGACATCTCACAATGAACACAACCGCTTAGCAGACAATTTAATTCTGTGTTTTCTGCACCTTTTAATACTATCTATGATGTACCAGCAGTCATCATGGAATAGATTTTCTCATAAAGAAAAAATACTCCAATATAGTGTCCCATAGGTAAAGATATGTATGCATGCGCGGTGACAGCAAGAAGCATTGGCAAAGCCATTAGTTTAGTATGATCTTTTAAAGATAGCACATACTGACTTTATTAGTGCTTGTTTAACTTTGCAAGATATAACAAGATTTATTTTAAACAAATCATAAAGTTGCGAGTCTTCCATATTCGCGCACCCTTATGTGTGATGGAAGGAGGATAGTTACCTATGTGTATAGTACCAACTCAAATTGTTTGACAAAGGATCCTTATGAAATATTTAGTAACAGACTGAGTTGAGACTTTGTGCTTGTGGAAGCTCCACTTTCATTGACAGAAAACCTGACCTGGCTCTTCTAAATTTATTTAACGGCCCCATTTGTCTCTACATTTACATATTTTTTTCCGGCATTACCTGACTTTTCAACCATCAACAGGTATTCTCTCACGTCCATGCACCCCCCAGTTCCTTGCTATGTTTTGTCTCATCTTGCTACAGTGTTCTTGCAAGGCAGTTGATTGTTGCCAAAGGGTTCAATATATTATTATCCACAGATAATTTTACTTTGAGTGATTAGGTCACAATAGTGCAACCACAATAGTGTGCTCTAAAGAAGTATTTAAAGGTTAACAGGCTTTCTATAAATGATGGGAAAACACAAATCATGGCACTTGAAGAGGGAATGGTAAAGTTAGACTTAACTGCTAGAAGTCATGGAGACCTAATTTTTTTGGTATTATTTTTTCATGTACACTCAATTGGAATTCACATCACAAATTGTGCTAATGTAGTGCCTTAATGACTATGCCTTTGGCAACACAATAAAATGATGGGCGGAATGCTTGAAATAAACTCATACATTTATAATTACTCTGTGCCACATTACAATCCATCTTTCTTTTGCCCAACATACCACCTCAGACAAGAACCAGCCAAATGCAAACCATCTTTAACCCTGCTTCAATAGGAACAGCCCATCCTCAGCTGTCAGGCTAGATACTATTTTGAATGGGAATGCAAACACAACTCTGCAGACTTTTAAATAATGTGGCAAGTAAGACAGGGGACTAATGGTCTCTTTTAATAAGATTTTAGGGGGCAAGGTCAAACCTACTGCATTATATGGAGCCACTGAATGGACCTTTCAAGTGGTTCGGACTTTGATAGTTTTGAATGAGAGTGTTGGTCTTTTTTAGACCTCAACTATTCATACATTCAGCATGATCTAGGACTTAGGGGCATTTCTACTCAGGCAGAGTTGGTCACATTCAATTTGAATAAAATTACATAAGTCCAAGTCATCATCAGTAGCCAGTGATTGCCTTTTTGGTGTGTGTAGAATGGAGCATGGGTGATATCACGTAGTGCAGCACAAGATGCTCCCCCACACTAAGAAACTTGAGCTAAGTGTAAGTAATATAAGTATTCTCATTCCCAAGCAGAGGTAACTGCTTATCTGAAAAAACATTCCACTTTTAACAAGGGCAGGTAGACACTCTATATAAATGAGAGGTCAGCTTCAGAGCTTCCTGTGTGCAGGAAATTGGGTTTTTGACTGGGTTTGGTGAAGCCCCTTCTCAAAAAACAACCACAATCCATGCCAGAGGTTAACCACAAAAGTTACTAAAAAACATGTGCTTAACCCTCTCATAGCTTGGCATAAAAGCAGTTAGGCCTCACTTAGTAGCAATGTGTAAAATTGGTATGCAGCAAACACAAACAGCAATAAAGTGAAAACAAAGCACAAGAAAAAAAAAAAACATCTATTTGGGAAAGTAGAGTACGTTTTAATGTATAATTTGAGACAAAAACAACAAAGATCTAATCATGAGATACAGGAATATGCAATTTCAAAATTTAGGTAAGTATAGCATCTAAAAGCACAAAGCACCACTCACAGTCATCAGGTCATGATAGACTGGGGAAATCACAACTTCAGGCTGACAATGATGGAGTGTAGGATGGCTGCAGGGACCAGGTGAGTCTGACTGAATAATTACCTTCTCAAACGTCTGGTGCTAATATTCCAGTTCGGGGTAACAGAGGCACATCCTGTTGGGCGACGTGAATGGTCCTTGCTGGAGGTTTGCATTGGTGGTCATCGCGGGCTGTCATCAAAGTGTAGATCTCGCTTTGCCAGTTGTCAATATTGATTGCTGTAGCACAAAGAGTCAGTTTTGCTGGATCTTTGCATTGGTGGTTGTTGCGGGCAGCAACATTTCAGCACAAACTGACCTGTGCTCAGTTGCAAACTGCCCAAAACGTCAGCATTTGTCCCTTTCATCGCAGGAGGAGCTCAGCTGATACTAGCCAAGGGTCCAGGACCTGGGGAGGCACCTTGGGGATGTGGAAGTCATTCAAGCAGAGGCCAGCAGAGCTCAGACAGGCTCCGTTGCAGGTTCAGGCGGGTCCAGCTGGGCAGTTGCAGGGAGGCCTTGGGAATTTGGTGTGTCCCTGACAATCCTCTGAGGTACAAATCAGGGCTCATGCTGCAGGGCAGTACTCTGAACTACAAGGCAGTTCTTTTGGGGTCCTCCACAGGTCAAGCAGTGAGCTGAAGAGTTGGTGCAAGGGTCCTATTTTAATACCTGGTGCTACCTTTGAAGTGAGAGAAACATCTGGAGGTTTCACCACACAGAAGTGCCTGGAATTTCCTTTCCCCCTTCCCAGGCACCAAAAGGGGTGGGGTGACAAAAGACTAGTGTGAAGTCCTTTGTGACTGTTTTGAGGGAGCTCCTTTGAAAACAGCTCTGCCCCACACACCCTGGCAGGATGGCCCATCCTACCAAACACCTAGTTGCCTTTGTCTTACTGTCTGGGAGGAATACGCAAATACACAAAGGCCACCTGCCATGCTAATCACAGCCATGTGCTAATCAAAGTGCTGTGACCCAGGAAAAAGGCACCATATGGTTAGGACAAAAAAAATGGTACATTTCTAAACATGTCATTTTCAGAATTGTGACTTAAGAATGGACTTTATCATTAAAGAGGATTTAAAATTACAATGATTTTGGCACCAGACATGGCATTTCTGCATGTTTCCACTTGTTAAATGGAATAAGGTAAAACTAAGTACTCCTATGGAAGAGGTAGGGCTCATAATTGTGAACAACAAATGTAGGAGTTTTTTTACTACCAGGGCATGCAAAACTTAAAAGTACATGTCCAACTATGTAAATACAATGCACCCCGTCCTATGGGCTATTTCGTGTGTTCCCTAGAGCTACATATGAAATAGTATTAAAATCTGAGGTTTGGGCCTGGTAAAAGGTTTATTTTACAGGTCCAATTGGCAGTTTACAACTGCACTCACACTGCAATGACAGTCCTGAGGCATGTTTAAAAGAGCTACTTAAGTTGGTGGCACAGTAAGTGCTGCATGTCTACTAGTAGCATTTAAGCTACAGGCCCTAGATACATGGTGTGCCAGTTTACTAGGGACTTATGAGTAAATTGGATGAGCCAATTGTGTGTTAGCCAATTGTACCATGCGTAAAGGAGTGAGCATAAGCACTTTAGCACTGGTTAGTAGCCATAAAGTGCACGGAGTCCTCAGGCTAACAAAAATGATTTTTAACAAACAGGAGGGAAGAAAGTGAAATGTCTGTGGGAAAATCAAGGAAGTTTCACTTAACTCTATGTAGTGTTCAATTGCCAAGTGTAGATTAAGGTGGTCATTGTGAACACGGCGGTAAATACCACCGACCACCGTGGCGGCGGTGAACAGAAGACCGCCGTTGGCGGTGAAAAGAAACCCGCCATATAATGAACCAAAATCCCAAACCCGCCAAAAATCACCAGTCCACCAGTCACCGCCAGGACCCTGTCAGCGAAAATGCTGGACCTTCCACCCCACCACCGCCGAGCACACCCACATCCCACCCTCCAAATAATGATGCACAAATCACCTTAGCAATGAGTGGAAGTCGAACGATCATTGGCGGTGCCGCCCGCCACGGGCGGCAAGTGGGCCCAAAAGCAAGAAGTGCACACATTGGATAAGCTTGAAACCCACACACCTGACACACATCCACAACACCATAAAACACCCACATACACACCCCACAATCCTTTGCAACAAAACCAGGACAAAGAAGACAAAGAGCAGGAGAAGCAGACACCAAATAGCACTATACACAAGACTCACACCGACCCACAGAAGAGCACCCCACCGCGATTCCACCCCTGACACCTTTCACCACACTCACCATGTCACCCCCAAGCATCCACACTTCACAGAAAGGGCGCTAAGGACCATGGTGGATGAGATCCTGAAGGTGGAGCCACAAATATTTGGGGCACAGATGCAGCACACACCCATCGCCAGGAAGATGGAGCTATGGCAGATCATTTTCAACAGGGTCAATGCAGTGGGACACCATGCACGCAACAGGGACGATATCCGGAAGAGATGAACGACCTGCGGAGGAAGATCAGGGGCATGGCATCAAGGCACCACATTGCAGTCCAGAAGACTGGGGGAGGACCTCCACCAACACCACCCGAATACACCGACTGGGAGGGAAAGGTTTTGGCCATCATGCAGCCTGAGGGACTCACTGGACTCACTGGAGGAATGGACTCAGATAAGTCATCTACAATTACCCCATATACATTCCACCTGGAATGCATGCACCACCCCACCCCACCAACACCCACCAGGACCACTACCCCACCCAGACCACAGCCACTGAATCCACTCTCCCTGCATGCCCACAAACCCACTAACAGGACCCCATCCCTCCCCCTGTGGACAGCCACCCACCCCTGCAAGGATTCACAACGGCACTACACCACCCACAATGCTACTTCACATCCGAAACAAAATGCAGTGCAAACCTCACAAAGGCACCCTGCATGGCCCAAAAACTGTACAACTGCACAAAACAGCCCGGCCCTGTGAACCCCATCCAATCGTGCATTTGTAGCAGACATGTCCATTTCTCCCAACAGGCACCACCACCCATGCCACCCTGACGAACAGGACAAGGAGTGGCACTGCCCTCCAGGGAGACAGAGGCACCTCACAGGAAACTGGGGATGGATCCCTGGACACTGGAAAGCAGGCTGGCCCCTAACACAGTCCTGGACTCTCACCATCCAGCAGCCCCACCTAGGATACCACTGACACCCCTACCACCCAGCCAAAAACATCAGCCCAGGGCAACCTCCCCACACCTGTGTATCCAGGCCACAGACTGGTGGAAAACAGGTACAGAGGCCACAGTCACCCCCTACCAACAGGCAGGAAGATGATGTCCCCAGTACAAGTGGTACCGCCAGACTTGTGCAGGGGGCACAGGCACAGGGGGCTGGGCCCAGTAGTAGGTCCTCAAAGGCCCAGGGGGGAGGACACAGGATGGATGCTGCAGCCCAGGACGTGATCTCTGAGGTCCTAGGGGCCTACCAGCATACCCATGACAGGTTGGCACAGATAGTATCCACCCTGGAGCAGAGTCAGAGGATGCAGCAGGAACACCACCAACAGGCCATGGAGAAGTGGAAACAGCACAACGCCACAGTGGCCAGCATAGCCGGAGCACTGCTGCAGCTGGTACAAACCCAGTCTGAGACCCACACAGGGCAGAAGCCCCCCATTACAGCACAGGAGACAGACCGGACAATGACAGCAACAGCAGCAATATTCCACGAACTACCTTCAGAGGAAACACAAGGTAGAACCATGTCATCTCCTCAAGGTCAACAGCAGGCGCCCAAACGGACCCTCAGGCCAAGATATGGGACTGGAACCCCTGCCAAAAACAAGCCCCCCTCCAAAAAGTAACTCTGCTACAATCTGTCCACCAACCATCCCACACAATCAACCACCAAACAGTGCTAACAATCAATAAGAACTCATGTAAGCATTGATGGACCCATCAATACCAACGACAAGGCTGCCACCATGTTGTCAATGAGGACAACCACTCATTACCAACTGCCATCACTATAAATTGCACTATTCAAACCCTGCCACAAATACAACACATATCACACCTGTAACACTGTCCCTTGGCACAATGTGGGAACAAAGTGAAGTATGGATGCAAGTGGCTGATAACTACTTTATTGGTAATGCGTAGCATGAAAGTACACCAGTGTGCCTAAATAAACTAAATTGTATTTGGTACCAGTCAGATCTGGACCCAGTTTCAAATAGTAGATTCAAACCCCCCCTAGATGACAAAGCACACTGACAGTATGTGTCACAAACACCAATGTCAGTCCTTAGTCCCACATAGTTACTGGAAGCAGAGTTGTATCAGTTGGGTCCTGGAATTGACATCTTCCCCTTCCTCATCGTCACCCTCACTCTCCTCCCCTCTCTGAGGAAGCTGGTCAGGATGTACAGCACCATCCACATCCAAGGTAGGATAGAATTTCTCACTGCCACGTTGTGCAGCATGCAGCAGGCCACCACTATCCTACACACCTTTTCAGGCCCATAGGCCAGGGAACCCCCAGAGATATGTAGACAACGAAATCTAGCCTTCAAGAGACCTATTGTGTGCTCTATCACCCTCCTAGTACGTCCATGGGCCTCATTGTAACTCCTCGCTGCATCTGTCCCAGGATTCCTCACTGGTGTCAGGAGCCAATGCAAATTGGGATAGCCAGAATTACCTAGACAAATGTGCGAAACAGAGCAGTCAGAGTCAGGCCTCTGAGTCAGACATCCTGGCTGTCTGCTGGGTGGCAGTTACTGACAGAAACACCTACCTATGATCCACACTCTGTCCTCTTGTAGTTGTTCCATCTTCTG
The DNA here is from genome assembly GCF_031143425.1 of Pleurodeles waltl. Lineage (NCBI taxonomy): Eukaryota > Metazoa > Chordata > Amphibia > Caudata > Salamandridae > Pleurodeles > Pleurodeles waltl. Next base: position 722,596,036 of record NC_090440.1, on the reverse strand, counting down.
TGGCACACTACTGTTCCTCAGCACACAGGAATCATGGACTGAACCGGGGAACATGGCATTCACAAGTGAGATGTACTGGTCTGCAGTACATACCAATTGTATGTTCACGGAGTGAAAGTTCTTTCTGTTTCTGTACACCTGTTCACTGACTCTTGGGGGTATTTTTGGTATGTGGGTGCCATTGATGGCACCGATCACATGGGGTATGTTTGCAAACGCATCGAAGTCAGATTTGAGGGCAGGGAGTTCAGTACTTTGGGGAAACCTCACATAGGACTGCAGGTGTCGTACAAATGCATTTAGAAATCTTGTCAGTATCATGCTGAATATTGGCTGTGAAAATCCTGCACCCATGCCCACTGTCACTTGAAATGAGCCCGTGGCCAGGAAATGGAGTGCAGCGAGAACCTGCACTTCAGTCAAGATGGCATGCTGATTACGATTTGCCAGTCTCAGTGCTGGATCCAGAAATGCACAAAGTTCTAGAATAGTTGCACGGGTGAGTCTGTAATTGATTATGATCTGACGCTCCACAATAGTCTGCAAATCAACAAGTGGTCTGTACACCGATGGGGCCCTTCCTCGCCAAAAGGGTCGGTACCTAGGAGGGATTGGAAACACGTGTGAGGAACACACAGACATAGGCACACTTTGTCATTCATTGTGCACTGCTTACTTGATTGTAGATACTCAAAGGTTAAATGCTCTTGACAGATTTTCATCTAGACCTCAATGAGTGAACAGGGTTTGATATGTGTGGTATTGTTAATGGTCACATGCATAGGTGTGTTAGGTGAACAATAGGGCCTGCATTGTGCATAGATAATTTTTATTAATGCGTAGTTTTGGCCAAAATGTCTGCCCCCTGTAATCCAGAACTGTTGTTGTGGAAGTGACCTCATACCACTAGCGGTTGACGTAACAGCGTAAGGCAGCGTTTACCGCCGTTCGCACTGTCAGTGGTTAACATGAATGGCAATGGGGAATCCTGGTGTATCATGATCGCCACCGGTGGTGACGGTGCACACCGCCGTGGTACGTACGCAAATTCGTCACCCCAACTTCACTTGACTCCCTGATCTCATGCGAGCAGGTACTCCCCTGAGTGTACTGCTGTGTCCTGCCTCTGGTCATGGCCTTCACCCAGGAGGAATTGGAGAGGCTTGTGGACAGGGTCCTGCCCCTGTAAGCCAAACTCTACGGACGGCCAGAGGTACAGGTGAGTCGGCTTTTTGGGGGCACTGTTTGTGTGTAATGGATGGTGTTGTAAGTCGGGCACTGACCCCCCTCATTCTACGCATCCTGGCGGTGGCGTACCAACACCTGGATGGGCACTTGAAGGCTGCACAGCAGTCACAAGGGGGTGAGTACTCATGTCATGATCTTAACTCTTGATGGATGTCTGTCTGTGCATTAGGGTTTATGTTGCTTAGTTGCAGGGACTCTGACTGAAGTCCATCTACATGATGGCCCCCGTAGGGTGTAGGGATGTTTTGGTCAGGTCTCCTACACGTTGGGCCCTTAAGTAGTTCTGGGGATGGGTGTATAGCAGGGTTCTGGTCACTAGTCACGGGCATAGTGGAAGGGGCTGCCTGTTGGGGGGGGCCTTCTGGGTGGGTGTTTGTCTGGCCACTATGTTCACTCCTTTCACATATTTACAAGTGTCTCTCCTGTTTTGTCTCCCCATCCCTGTTCTCTTGTGCTGTCTGTGTACATCAGCATCATCTGGCGAGGGAGCTGAGGCACCGGAAAGTGGGGATGCAGAGGCCCATGGATCCTCGACGGCAGAGTCATCCAACGCCAAGGAGACCAGTGGGTTGGAGAGTGAGGAGAGCACCACGGGGAGGCAACTACCACTGGAAGTAGTAACACAGACACCTCCTCCGATGGGGGCTCCCTGGTGTTGGTGGACACTAGTGGGCACACACCTACAGTAACATCTTCCACCACCCCCATGCCCTCCCTTTTGCTCCCCACCGAGTTACCCGTGCCTGCTCACCCAGAAAGGTGGGCGTCTCCTTCACCCCAGGCACCTCCTCCCCTGCTCCAGTCAGCCCTGCTGCCCTCACAGAGGAGGCTATTGACCTCCTGAGAACCATCTCTGTAGGGCAGACAACCATCATCAATGCCATCCAGGGGCTAGCATCAGAGATGCAGCAGACAAATGCCTATCTGGATGGCATTCACGGTGCCGTGTCTGGCCTGCAGAGATCTTTTCAGGCTCTGGCTTCCTCTTTGATGGCAGCCAGTTTCCCCGGTCATTCCGTCCCTGCTCCCACCTCCTCTACCACTTCCAGCACCCCAACCCCTTCACCCATTCAAAGCACACAATCTGACACCCAGTCAAGCACCTCAACACACAAGAAGCACACTTCTAAACATAAGCACCACACCTCCCACCACAAGCATTCACACAGCCAACATACACAGGCACACACAGCAACATACACTTCTCCTAGTGTGCCCACCTCTTCTACCTCCCTGTCTGTCCTCTGTACATGCACACCCCCAAGCACTGCACCTTCAGTCATTGTTGCTGAGCCTCTTCCTGCACTCACAATAGCAGACATCCAGACATGCACCCCAGACACCACACCTGCACTGACCACAACTACTGTAGTTGACACATGCAGCACACTCACTAGACTTGCAGACACCCACACAACATACATCCACACTGGCAACCTTTCTTCTCCCACTGTGTCCACACCCCCTCCTCCAAAAACACACAAATGCACCAAGACACCCACCCATCACACATCTGCCACACCTCAGCATACTGTCCGGTCACCTGCACCCACGACACCCACACCTACACCACTTACGACCACACCCTCTACCTCCACTCCCACGCCCTCCTCCAGGCCCAACCCAATTGCACCCAAGAAACATTTCCTCTCCCATGCTGACCTCTTCTAACCCACTGGCCCACCCGTCTTGTCCCTAAGTGTGTGCACCTCCTTGCCCTTTCCACTCCTTCCACTTCACAGCCCGCCCCTGTCCACCCTTCACATTCCTGTGCCCCTTCCCCAGAGAGGAAGAAAGCCCTATGCTGAGTCAATTCAATATGGCTCCACCTGGTCGAAGCACACTCCCCAAGCTTCCAAAGCCAAACCCAAGCCGCCTCCACCTTCCGAGTGTAAGTCCAAGGCCCACCCCGTCGCAAATCCCCACCCCCACCACCCCCTGCCTCTGTTCCTTGAGGTGCCTGGATGACCCATTGTTGCCCCCATTAGGTGGAGTACTGTGCACTTTTGGGGAGTCAGGTTGGGGCCATTGTGTCCCATACACGTCTGGCATTATAGACTGGTCATTGGCCTTGTTGTGTATAGTTGACTCTGTGAGCTTAAATAAATATTTATGTGTGCCCTGTGTTTTGGCGGCACACTTCTGTACCATGGTCTCTCGTTTCATTGTTTGTGGGTGTGGTGCATTTGTATGTACTATGGCCAGCTTGGATTTTCCTTGTGTCGGGTAAGTACCTCTTGCTGTGGGGTGTATGGCTTGTGCTTCTGTGAAGGGTTGTGGGAGCGTTGCAGGGTGGGTGGAGTGGGTGGTTATGTAACTGTGCCCTTTCCTCCCTTGTGTCGTAGGTTGCGGTACTTACCGTAGTCGTCTTCGTCGGCGGTCTCGGTCGTGGAGATATATGGCAAGGAGCAGGGCTGGCATGATCTGCAGCTCTCTATCCATGTCTGCTTCCACGCGTTGTGTGGGCCTCCGGTGAGTGTTTCCTTATATTAGGTTTGTTTCCGCCTAGCGTTAGGTGGCGGTTGTTCCCGCCCTGGAACTGACAGCGGTCTAGTAGTTCATTATTTGATGAGCGGGTTGGGCCTTTCCGTCGGCCTGTGGGAGGACTATGCCGTTGTCCTCAGCACTCCTCTACTAGCAGTGGGTGGTTTTCAGGATGCCTTTGTTTCAGTAGGTTCTTTATTTGGTGGTCCGGACCACTCCTCTGTTGGCCGCAGTGTTCATAATAACTTCTTTAGAGGCAAATTTATTAAGACATTGTGCTGGCTCAAAGTCACACAAAATGGCAGACAAGCTATGTACTTTCAAGAGAAAAAGCTATTTTGTATTGGAAAGGTGCCCCTTTCTCAATGCAAATAGCTCCTTGCACCAAGGAGCATTACATGGTGTGAAATGGGCAAATCACCACAAATAGCTATAGTTTTGACACAAAGCTACTAAGCCAACCTGACCAGACTTTGCATCAAAAAATGACTCCTCTTTGAAGAAGGTGGTAACTTGGAGAAATGTTTTTATTTCTCCAAAGTTCTCACAGTGTAAAATAACAGTGGGATGGGATGCTATCCCAAGTTATTGCCAGTGGTTAGGCTTGTTGCAAGCATTCCTCCCTTCATTGTTTGTGCGTTTGATGTAACACCCTAAGTGGCTAAGGATATGACCAGATGTGGGTTCCTTGCTCACTGTGGCACTTGAAGAAAGCTACACCTGACTGAAGAGGCCAATCAGGCTGAAACCAGTCTTTGGTTGCTTGTGTTCTGGTTTGGAGGGAATCTGGCTTGGCAGTCCAGGCTCAGCAGGGCCAAGGCTGATTTGTGCATCACTGGCCAAATCTGACGTTGCATGGTTGACAAAAGAATGATGAGTGTAAAACCTACTTCAAGAACTTTCAAGTGGTTAGAATTATTCAAGCATTCCTCCCATCATCTTTTCGGTTTTGATGTAATGCCATCAGTGGCTAAGGGTATGTCCAGTGAGAAAATGTGGGTCATTTGCTCACTGTGCCACTTGAACCAAACTACACCCAACTGAAGATGTTCAGTCAAGCTGAAACTGGTCTTGGGTTGCTTATGTCTGATTTGGAGAGAACCTAGCTTGACAGTTTGGCTGGACCGTTCTTATTGAAGCAGGACCAAGGCTGATTTGCATATGGCCGGTTCTAATCTGAGGCGGTGTTGTGGACTGAAGAATAATGGGTTGGAATGTTACCCAAGCGATTGGTTGTGGTTGGACTCATTGCAAGCACTTCTCTCATCAACTTTTGTGTGTTTAGTAAAAATCTCATATTCATTCACCTGAATTTAGTTGCAGTAGAGCTGAAAAGGGCTACTCGAAAAATATTCCTGTCACAGCAGTAATGAGAAAGCCCACTCCCTGAATGCTGCATAACCTTGACTGCTGGGATTGAAGAGGTATAAATTAGTGTTCTCCGACCTGTCTCTTATGATGTTTTTTTAATTACAACCATTATTTACTAAAAGGAAGTGGGACGGGGGGTTGTTTCTGACGAATAAACTGTACCAGAGATATGTCTTTTTGGTATGTAGAAGCTTACTGTGGTAGGGGGAGACATCTTCTAGAGTTCCATAGGATTCTCACGATCATTCCAGATGTTAATAAGCCCACAAGCCCTCCCCTCTGATCCTAGGGATGGATTCCGAGTTATCTCTTACTTCTCATAAGGATGAAAACCATTGCAGAAATAGCCCACAGAACCTAGCAAAGTCACACAATTCTATACTGTTCTACCACCTCAGCCACCACAGCCACACTCAGTGATGTCCAATTGTCAGTAGCAACACTAACCGAACACATAATTATTGTATTAGCTATTTAAATCAAGCAGAGATATTGAAATACACACATTTTTATTTTGTCGGAAGATTATAAGGTAGTGATAAAATTTCAGAGATGCGTTCTCCTTGTTAATGTCTCAATGCAGAGCTGTTTTGTTGTAAGAAGCCCATTATGGTAACTCAGCCACCGTTAATGGTGGCACTGATGCTTGAAAGAATATTGATGTTTCAGAACTCTCATCTAGTTCAGAATGGAATCTATTTAGGTTCTGGTTTGCAACACTAATTCATTGCACAAGTGTTATTGACTTGCCCCGCTCCCACTTTCTTATAGCTTTACTGCTTGTTTTATGCAATTATTTTTAATAATATGTCCTTTATTTGCTTTCTGTAGAAGTCTGGATTGTCCCTACATGGTCCTGAATCATTCTAGTAATTCTCAGTGAGCGATCTTGCTTGATGAATGTACTGTGCAGGCTTTCCAGCTTGTTACTGTAAAGAACAAACTACAGTGCCCTTGATGTGCTGCTTTTGTATTTGCGAAGTTGTGATTTTTAACTATGTAGACAATTAACGATTTTGGTGAGTCACTTACATTTGTAATGTCATTTTTCGATGTTATCTCACAACAATGGCTTCTCATGTTTTGTAGTTTTGTACTAACCTGGTAACATGGATCCCACATGACTGATGCTAGTATCCACACTTTCCTGAACCCTCTGTTGGCCATCTAGAGATTGTTACCCTAGTAAGCAGTATACCTGGGGAAGAGGGAATGGGGCTAGAGAAAGCTAAACCGAAACACTGGATATCTTCAGTCTGACTGCTCTTACAGTTGGGCTCAGTCTGCACTGCAGAACTGTTGATAGCTCAACAAGAAATAACTCCTTTAGTATTTCATCATTTACATACCAGTTCCCTATTGCTCATATTGCACATGATATACCTTGTGACAATATCTGTAAAATCAACTCTCTGTGGTTGGTTAAAACTCTGTGACACCCCAAAGCTGAGAGCTAAATAAACATGTATGATAGATGTAGGAAATAACCCAAATTCTAATACATCTTACTGTATAGGTAACTACGTTTAGTGATTTGTAAATCATGTCTGTGGTCTGATTAATTCCAAATGTAAGAAGCTGTAGAATGGCACAATGAATACACGTTAATGTTGTGCCTTCACACCGAATAATATACATTAATTTATCCACCACTGGCAGTACCTTAAAACCATAAGTAACTCAACAGTAATATGAACAAAGTCTGTACCAGGTAAGGATGTCTATTACTAATATTCTTAAATAATATGTCCAATAGAGTTAACAATCTTTGGAAGGATAACTTCAGTACTAATGTGAAAATCAAAGTGTGAATCTATTATCTCTGGTATTATCCCACAATATTTCCCTGTCTGCAGCAAGTGTTTGATAACTCCAGATGCAAGGACAATGAGTTCCAATTTCCTGGTTACAAGGGTTCAACTTCAACAACTAGGCATATCTATTTCCTAGCAAGGAACACTCAGAAACACAACCAACATATGCTTCAATAATTCAAGTTGGCTGCAATTATTGCAAGTCTTGTGATAGTCCCAAAACACTCTGGAATATGTAATCTCGCGTGACTCCGCCAGCACATTCTACATAGTCTAAGTGTTGCAGTCATGAAGCCTCGCAGCACACACTCTCACACCACTATCTTCCGCTGAAACATTTAGGCACAAGCAACTAAGAAGTTCAAAGGAGCTTGTCTCCATGCCCGTCGTCCGACATATACAGGATCTCGTGTCATGTATCAACTAAGTGTAGAAATAAAACTATTTTCAAACCGGGGCACCTTATTTTGCTGAATTGCCAGATTGAATGATAGTAGTGTGGCAACCCCAAAACAGTGAAAACATTTTTAATGAACATTTGATGCTTTTATTTAAAATATGTATCGGAGATGAAGTCCTTTGCACATTAACATAAAAAGCAAGCAAATGCAACTTTCAGAGAGGCCTATTCAGAAAGATAGTTTTGGTCCTACACATAACCTCATTAACTCCTTCAGTGAATTCGCAAAGGCATTTTGAGTGGGTTTTAATGCATTACCTACTTGAAATTTCCCTGTCACGAGTGAGGAGATATTTACAGTAATAAATACAATTCAAGGATTGGCAAGTGGGCGTAGCAAGGCGTGGAATGCATTGGAAGTTAAAGGAACGTAAAACTATGTGGGCATTCTCAAACTCCTCTCTGACCCCTTTCCACCTGGGGACATTGTTGATTTACTCTATAAAACAAGCTGAAGTGCGAGCAGAAGAATAAATCATCTCCGATTTGCTAGACCTAGATCTATGCCTGTATTTTTATATATTTTATGGCCCTTTGGAATTCTAAGAGCATTTGGAATTATGAAAATAAGGTACTTAAAAAAAGATGCATGCAGGATATTCACCTACAAAGGTTTTGGAGTGCTCAATTTACAAATGTCTTCTCTAAATCAAAGTAGAAGGAGCGAATGAAGTTCGCTTCCAGGAAAAGGAAAACTGTACAAAGGAAAACACGTTTTAGGATTTGGAGAGTTATAGGTGATGAAGGTAGCAGGGAACGGCCATGACAAAAGTAATGAAAACAAAGTTCATGGAGGGTGTTGGAGGGCTCTATGTAAGAAATAATAACCACCATAAATATGCATGCATAGGTACAACTCAGTGATAAAAAGGACTTGGGGAAGCATTTTTCGTATAAGTGGTGTTAGAAATTGGGTTGTTGGTTGACTGGGGTGTAAACCTTAGTCAAACAGCAACCATAATGCTGGTCAAGGCAAACCCTAAATTAGCCTTTGTTCACCCTATGGTAGCTTGGCACAGAGCCGTCAGGCTTAACATAGAAGAAGTGTGCAAAGTATTTGTGCAATACTTCTACCAGTAAAACAGTGAAAACATCACACAAAAAGATTCCACACCAGGCTAAAAAACTGCAGAATTTAATAAATAGAACTAGACCAAAACAACACAAATTCAATCAGCAGAACTAAAGTTATAGATTTTTAAATAATAAACTGTAGAATAGCGCCTAGAAATAGAAAATACCAACAGTGGCTATCGGATTGCACTAGACTGCGTCAAAGTCAAAAGTTCAAGCCCACCGCGATGGAGCGGGGGTCAAACACAATCCCAGATTAGCCCCGCTGAGGTTTTTCCTATTCAAGAATTTTGCAGAGAGACCAATCCTCAAGGAATACGTTCATTGACAGCAAGGAGGATGTCACTGGCGATTGTCGGCAGGGTGAGAGGAGCAGGCTAGGTGTTGCAGGTGAATGGGCTGTAGCCTCACGTGGTATACTTGCTGTGCGAAGAGATGATCTAGCATCTTCTTGCACTGGCCAAAGTTGCGGAGCGAACAGGTCCGTTCATGTTCATTAAAGGCCCAAAAGGTTAACTTAAAGAGCTGCAAAAACCTCTTCCAATGACCTAGGAACTGAGAGTTGTTTCCTGGGGGTCAAGGGCTCTTTGAAGATGGGTCCAGACGCTGTGGGGAGCCTGTTATGTCCCTGAGGCTCAAATCAGGGGAAAGCAAGCAGACTAGCCCTTTCAGTCACTCCGGAGTCCTGGGATCAAGATGGGTTCCAGGTCCAGTACTTCTTCCCCAGGCAATAGAGAAGCAGACAGCAGGGTGGCACAGCAAGGCAGCAGTTCCTTCAGAGTGGCAGTCTAGCAGAGTGGCAGTTCTTTCGGCAGCACAGCAGTCCTTTTTCCAGGCAGAGTATTTACTGGCCCAGAAGTGTACTGAAGTGATGGTGTCACAGGTCCAGTACTCATACACAGTTGGGTCTTTAAAGTGGGGAAGACTTCAAAGACAGGCCTTTGAAGTGTACAGAGGACTTGCCCTTCCTGCCCTGTCTCCAGACTCACTAAGGGGCATATACAGCCCTTTGTGTGGAGATAGGACACATCCTATTCAGGTGTTAGTGAGGCTGTGCCCAGCTCCTTTCTCCCAACCTCCCAGGGTGACCCATCAAGTTATTAAAGGCCCAAAAACTTAACTTAAAGAGCTGCAAGAACCTATTCCCAAGTTACACCTAAGCTTTCATTGTATGTTGCTGTCTAGGGGAATTACACAAAGCCCAGCTATCACCCACCCCAGACAAGTGATCAGAGAGTAAGAAAATGCCTACTTTCTAAAAGTGGCATTTTCAGAATTACAATTTAAAATCCTACTTCACTATAAATTGTGATGTTAAATTGTGATTCCAGACACACCAAACTCGAAAAGATTATCTCTTCCAGATTGTGGATTACACTTATGAGATGTAATAAGGTTATCCCAATGTTATCCTAAGGGAGAAATAGGCCAAACATTTAGATATAAACTCAGGGGCATTACTTTTGGCATCCATCCATAATTTAATTGCGGCACAACCAAGTCAAACTATCAGCCTAAGATGTTACCTGAGGTCAGAAATATCATGTTACGTATGTGTCAGAATCCAGTTCAGGCATGTATCAGAAATAATCGGGGGACACATTAATTCTTGAAAATATCTGGATTAAAAACATGTCTTTCCTGGTACACTCACAGACCATGCCTAAAACATATGTTAGAGCCACATTTGCATCATCTATTGACGTCAAGGCAGCACTAATTTACAGGCTCCAGTTGTGTTTTGTAACTCAGTGCAGCTGTTGCGTCAACAAATTACGGTAATGTGTAGGAATTATTGTATACCTCACGGCCACTGTATGTTTAACTTGCATTCCACATGTCCAAAAACATTGCCTGCAGCATATGAACAAATCTGCTACTGTCACTACAGAGCATTTAAATGTGCATATTACTCTGAATTGTACTCACCAACAGGGCCACCAATCACAATCCCCAGGTGGTCCAGCAGGTCTTGCTCCCTGGCAACCAGGGCAGCCCAACGGAGTTTTAGCTGGTGGTCATTGCGCGGTGTGTTGTATATTCTTTGAAGATGGTACAGGACCTTTGCCCACCGGAGCCTCCTTACCTCTGTGTGATACCCCTGTATCACCCGGCCACCTGCTTCTATCATCAATGGGAGGAAGTGGCACACCAGCCAACTAAATCCCCCCAGCTCCTCCTCTCCCATTATACCAAGACGTGGCCTACCCAACATGCTTGAAAAAAAAGAAAGAATTAAGGGATACAGAGAATAATGAAGGGAAAGGAGGAGAGGGAAATGAAAAGTAAATAACACTACAACAGTCCAACTAGCCCGAAACTAACACTACCCACAACAGACTCCCAGCAGTACAAAGACAAAATTAGACACCAGGAATGACAAAAATACACTTACACAGGATATCACAGATACTTAGGAAACACCAAAAGACAATATAAAGAACACACAGGAGACACATTCACAATATTCACAGAGAGACACGTCCAAACACAGCCACACAGTCAAGAAAAATCACAGACTGCAAAGTGAAAGTGAAAGTACACCCACTGTACCAATTCTGTAAACAGGATATCCTATTACATCACTTCCTGCCTCAAATGCTGTGCGTTTTTATTCTTATGAGTCAAAATATTATAACGCTTACAGTCTGTGCGTCATTTTTTTTTACGCACATACTTAGAAATTACCCTGCATCCATATTTTCAAATATTTTTCATAGTTAACCAATTTCATTGGGTACAGTGTGGGAATTACCGCTCAGGGCCAACTGATGTATCATGGCAGTGAGCGTCATTTTTCGATGCATATGCAGCATTGTTTGACGCATGTGCGTCTTTTTTGATGCGTATGCATCAAAAAGTTCTGTCTTTTACTGGGTTTTACGTAATTTCTCAAATTTTATAGTACATGACAGGTGTGACTATACAGAGATAGTCTGTTTGCACCTACATTGTGCATTCCGGTGTATGGGCACATGTGGCAGATCATACTACTACGGACCATGATCCTCTAGTTGTTGTACCGGATTTGCACTCTTTACTGACACAATAGATGCCCAAACATGTGGGATACAAGTTGGTATTACCCAGTTTGAGCAGGTTGTGCGTCAATAGAGGATAGCAAGGCTACGCAACTCAATACAGTAACTCATTGCCTGTGTGTCAATGGGTGTGAATTGGCTCTTACAAATTTAGTTGTCCCACTGTGTGGACATCACAAGACGTGTTTTCATAAATGTGCTTGTATGCATGTGTTGTCAATGTGGCCAACCATCAGATGCTATTCAGAGTGGAAATAAGAAAGGAAATGGGTTTGTCATACACCTAGCAACAAATGCTGTGTGAACTTTCCAGATTTTTGGGACATAAGCATCTCCAATGACAAACCATGCACAGGATAGATAGAAGACGGTTGATCATGGCAATGTTCCAAGACTAAGCCATCACATGTCCTGGAATGTTGGAAACCACTTCCTGGGCACTTGTTTGTATACTACCCATGAGTCAGGAATTGGAAAATGCTATGTGGGTATGGTGTTTGTGACACCGAGTCCCAAAACCAATCCACAAATGTAAAGTCACCCCACATTTTGAGTCATATAAATGACCTATGTTTCTCCTGTAGCAGTGGAGGACTAGCAGACCAAGCAGCACGTGTTCACATACTTCCAGTGGTTAATTGCACAAAGGTGTCCAGTTCAAGTGTGTGGGGCCATGTGTAGCCTGTATCATTATTGGGGGTCATGTTGTCACAGTTACGTGCAGGTCTAGTCATGAGTCTGAGGAGCCATTCCCTGCATTAACAAAGTATCCTTCACAGTTAAATTGAACAAAAGCCAAAGAGCCAAAGAGGAATAGACAACACACATGGGGATAGTCCAGCTATGGCACTGCAGAAGTTTTATGAGACTGACAACAGGGCAACCTTGGAGTCCTCCCAAAGTTAATGAATCAGTAATTTTAAACCGGCAGGATTCTTCATAACATTTGTACACAGGGTGGCCTCTAAAATTCCCACTGCATCCGGGAACATCAGTGCCTCTGTGCTGATTAATCTCACAGCTATTCACCACGCAAGCCCCATCAATATTTTGGGGGCGATGTGAATCAGTGTGTGGACGGTCAGGGTACAAACATGTGTTGACATTTCATGCACATATTCTAACATTGTTTGTTGTGCTGGAGGCACCATACCCAATCCGTGCATAGAGCCATGGTACACTGTCACTATTTGTCACTCCTGCATACATGAAACCCAGACAAGGGATGGGCCATGATTAGGCTATTTGAAGACAAGTTCCACCCCATGATACAATAAGTAAACTGATTACGCTATACAATGTATTCATTGTAGACCTACCTGACACAATACCCCAGGAAGAGAGTGAGGGCATGGAAAGCAACTATGAGACAAATGTAGCCACAGGGAACCTTTATGGTAACACAAAGACAGGAACCAGTCAGGATAACAGGATGCAGGGTCAGTCATGAACAAAAATGAACAAGGCAAATACACAGTGAGCAGACTGAGACTGGTCAAAGGTGGAACAACACTGTGAAAAATGTAAACTGTTTTTGTCCTGTGTGCTGTAACGTTACACAATAACCCAAGGCCTGTGTTACACAAGTGATGTATACAGCAATGCATAACAGTGATATACATATAATGGCAGTTTCTATGCCATTTCAGGCAGCTGCAAGGGCAGTGCATGTTCAAATGGCTGGTCTGCATGGAGGTGCTCACAGATGTGTGCAGCTTCAGTCTCTCACAAGTCCTGTAGGTGAGAATCAAGTTCAAAGGGCCAGCAGCACCTTTCACATGGGAAGCAATGGACAGGTGATTACAGGTCCTACAGACTACAAGGTAGTGCATTATCCGACCAGAACTCCATGCAGGCAGATGAACAATGACTATGGCATACCATACTAAAGAGGGAAGCACACTGGAGTCAGAATGTGAGTCTGGGTGTTTGTAGATGAGGGATTATCTTGGTACAAATAGTACATTTCCAGGGCCCCCTCGAGAAAGGAGGGGGATAGTCGGAGAACATAGCAGTGGCAGGACTTATGACCTGGGATGGCATGTGCAGGGGATGTCTTGTGAGCAATGCTAGTCATACCTGGGGCACTCGTGCTATCCATTTGCTGGTTACATGGATTTCTTGTCACACATAATCCATGCAAAGATAGCTGATGTTACACGTACTGCTGTCAAGGGTCTGGTCATACCTTCCTGTTACCAATGCTATAGCACATCCACTGCCACATGTATGAGGCATTTTTTTCCTTAGTGAATGATGGTGTCTTAGTTGTGTGCCATATGCTGCAATGAACCATGTTGCCAACATTTATGTGTGAAATAGCTGTGGTCCTCTGCTATTGCCCTTCAAATGTGAAATGGACAGGATAAATGTAATTTACAGTGTGTGTGAAGTTGGATGTACATTCATACCCATCAAATGTGATGTGGATTTTTCAGGATCCTAACATGTATTTCTGCAATGCTTCATGAGGCTATACTCTGATTATGAATCTTAGGGATAATGTGATGCAAAAATGATTACCCAGACCATGATATAGTGATTAGAATAGGTGTTTAATGACATATGGTTAGACAGTGGTGATGGTGACTATAGTTAAAAGAAGTTTTGGACAATGTGTAGTCTCCGACGCAATCCTGCAGCTGTGTTTGGATGGTCCCCCTCATGTTGATGGACACCATCCTCCTCTCCCTCCTCTTCAGCCATTTGTGGGTTTGGTTCATAGAGGGTAATGTACCTCCTTACACAAATGTTGTGTAGGATGGCACAGGCCAAAATGATCTTGCAGATCATTTCTGGTGAGTATAGGAGGCTGCCTCCGGTGATGTCGAGGCACCTGAATCTTGACTTCAGGATGCCAAAAGTCCTCGCGACTATGGTGCGTGTCCTCTGATGTGCCTCATTATAGGCACGCTCTGATGCTATGCTTGGGTTTACAAATGGGATGATGATCCATGGCTGGATCCCATACCCCCGACAAGCTGAAAGAGAAAATGAGTGAGAAAATGTTGATGTTGCTTGCACCATGATTGTCACTTTGCATGGCAGTTGTTCTCTTGTGTTGTCTGTGACTCATCTGTGTTTGTGTTATTGTGTGGAATCCCAGGCTTCTAGGATGTACCATCAGCATTGGGTTGTTTCATTATCTGAAATGGTGTTTGGCTGATTGACCGGATGTCAGTGGTATTTTTGTAGAGTTGCAGTACATTGTGTACTCCCTTGCATTATGTCATGTGAAAGAGGTGTTCAAGTGTCTTAACTGGGGATGACATGATAATTCCATACACAGAATCAATTCGACAGTGGTGGTAACACGGTTGCATCTATATGGCTTGGACATCCCATCCAATTTAACATATGCAATAGAATTTGTTAAACATCAGTGAGGCCCTTTGATTTGGCTAGGTGACAATGTACAACACATCTCCATAAGTTGTCAGCACTGACATGTTGACAATTGACAATGCACAAATATCCCATGTGTGACAAGTTCTCTGCAGACCTATTTATCTGCCCCTGCTGAGTTGACTCATGTTCAAACGTGTACCTATACTACTGAACATGGTCCACTTCAGCTGGCTAACTTGGTTGTGAGGTTGTCGTTTTGAGTGTCAGAAGGTCCATATGCCTGTACATCTGTTGTGTGTGTGTGAAACTGTCTCAATCCGTATGTGTAGGAATGTGCACTTTCAATATTGTCACATCAATATGTGTTCTTAGCACAGTCCACTTGCTTATTGGTAGTGGGCAATGTCAGAGCAGGAGTGATGTGAGATATTGGTACAGACTCAATGATTCCATGTCACCTTAATTGTAGTCATCATCAACATGCTATGTGTCTCATGGTGTTTGACCTGCAGCAAAACACACGGCACACACCTTACACAATACTTATTGCTTGTAAGGGTGTTTGATTGAGCGTTATTGATGTGATATTTAAAGATTCATCTTCCAAGTTGTACTGCCAGTTAGGGCAATGTCATTGTCATTGAGTTGTTTTTAAATTGTTCCCTTGTGTCTGTGGAGTGGCATCTGTTGTTATTTGGAACTGTTATTTGTCCATAGGTGTGTATACCATTGGGTGAGGATATCAAACATGCCTAGCAGTGTCACAACCTCAGTGTCTTCCTGGCCACATGTTAATGTAGTGGAGTAAGTGTTGTGTGTCCTACAGGGTTGCTGTACAGTGTTATATACCTGGGTTTCTGTACTTACCAACAAGTAGGCCATTTCCATATCGTCCATCCTGGAAGTGTTGATCGATGGTGCAGTGACGGAGGATGAATGAATCATGTACACTCCCAGGATACTTTGCCACAATGTTGGTGATCAATCGCCAGTGATCGACAATGGCCAGCACATTGATGAAGTGTGTGTGATTCCTGTTGCTGTATAGATGTTCAGTTGCAGCAGGTGGCACAATGCGTACATGTGTGCAGTCAATGGCACCAAGCACGTATGGGAAGCCGTTGATTTCGTAGAAGCCCTGTTTGGTCTCCTGCTGCTTCTGCTGTGTGTTGGGGAAGCTGATGTGGCGGGGTGTGAGGGAGATGATGGCATCCAAATACCTTGGGTAGGAAGGCAGAGAATGAGTACTGTGAGATCCGGGCAACCAGGGCACCAGTGGTTTGAAAGGAGACACTTGCTAACTTGTGGAGGACAGCTAGCAACTCGGTTTCTGGTGGAATGGTGTGGGGTGTCTGCAAGCTGGGTGCCAACTGTGGCTCAATGTTGCGCAGCAGCTGCTGAATGGCTTGCCTGTTTAGTCTGTACCTCTGGATGATGTCTTGTTGCCGGAGTCAAAGAAGGGTTGTCCTGGTTCGGAATATCCTCTCCTGCCTTTTGCGTTGCCTTTGGGGTCCCTGCTGGTGTTATGGAAGCTGCTGTTGTTGGTCCTGTGCTCTGCGTCTTCGTGCATGCTGGATGAAAAGCACCTCCATGTCTTCCTTTTGGAGCTCTGATGTTGCTTCTGTGTGTTTTCCTTAAGTACTGGTGTGTTTACCCCATTTTAACGCCTGCCCTGACCCAGGCGTTATTTTTTATGCAAATCAGGCTGTGCGCCATTTTCTGTCTCCGCCTCCCGGCCATGTGGGATTTTTGCGCGGTAGCATAAATATGGCGCACGGGTGTTTAAGTCATTTTTTGGACGGGAACGCCTACCTTGCATGTCATTAATGCAAGGCGGTTTCCCGCATCCAGAAAACATTTGGCGTTTGTGTGCTCGGGCGTCATTGTATAAATGTGGTGCAAGGTTTGCGCTGAACGTGCGTCAAAAATTTTGATGCTCATTCGGCGCAGACAGAGTATGAATATGCCCCTCAGGTTTTTGGTGGAAAAATGTGATGCGTCCACGTTGCGTTTCGGGCTGTTCCCTGTTGTGGGCCCTAGGCCGTCACACACAAGTGAGATATCATTTTCATCTGGAGACTTGGGGGAATACTGGGTAGAAGAAAGTTTGTGGATCCCCTCAGATTGCATAACGTTCAATCACAGAAATGTGAGGAAAATGTGTTTTTAGATACATTTTGAAGTTTGCAAAGGATTCTGGGTAACAGAACGTGCATAGAGTGACATAAGTCCCTGTATTCCTCTAGGTATCTAGTTTTCAAAAACGTCTGGGGTTTGTTAACTTTCCCTAGGTGCTGGCCGAGCTAGGGTCCAAATCCACAGCTAGGCACATTGCAAAAAATGGGTTGGCTTTCAGTGGAAAAATGTGATGTGTTCACATTGCGTTTTGGGCCATTTCCTGTTGTGGGAACTAGGCCTTCCCACACAAGTGAGGTGCTATTTCTATCAGGAGATTTGGGGGAATACTGAGTGGAAGGAAGTTTGTGGATCCCCACAGATTCCAGAACTTTCTGTCACAGAAATATGAGGAAAATATGTTTTTCAGTGAAAAATATTGGAAGGGATTCTAGGTAAAAAAAACATGGTGGGAGCCATACAAGTCAGCCCATTCTGGATAGCCCTACATGTCTTGTTCTTAAAAATGTACAGGTTGCCTAGGTTTCGATAGGTGTCGGCTGATGTAGGGTCCAAAATCTAGAGCTACCTATATTGAAAACAAAGGCTCAGTTTTCAGTGGAAAAATGTGATGCATCCATGTTGCGTTTTGGGCCATTACCTGTCACGCCACAAGGCCTATCCACACAAGTGAGATTCCATTTTTAAAAGGAGACTTGGGAGAATGTGGGGTGGATGGAAGTTTGTGGTTCCCCACAGATTCTAGAATTTTCCATCACAAAAAAATGAGGCAATGTGTTTTTTTAGTCAAACTTTAAGGTTTGCAAGGGATTCTGGATAAAACAATGTGGTAAGAGTCATGCAAGTCAGCCCACCATGGATACCCTTAGGTGACTAGTTTTAAAAAATGTACAGGTTGGCTAGGTTTCTTTAAATGCCGGTTGAGCTAGGGTCCAAAAGCTAGAGCTAATCAAAGAGAAAAAAGTGGGCCATTTCCTGTTGTGGGCACTGGGCTTACCCACACATGTGAGGTACCATTTTTATCGAGAGACTTAGGGGAATGTTAAGTGGAAGGAAGATTGTGGCTCCCTTCAGATTCCAAAACTTTCCATCACAGAAATCTAAGGAAAATGTTTTTTTAGACAAATTTTGAGATTTGCAAGGGATTCTGGGAAACAGAACCTGCTGAGAGTCACAAAAGTCATCCGATCCTAGATTTCTATAGGTGTCTAGTTTAAAAAAATGTACAGGTTTGCTAGATTTCCCTAGGTGCCGCCTGAGCTGAAGCCCAAAATCCACAGCTAGGCACATTGAAAAAAAAGAGTCCGTTTTCAGTGGAAAAATGTGTCTACATTGCGTTTTGGGCAGTTTCCTGTTGCGTGCACGATGCCTACCCACACAAGTGAAGTGACATTTTTATCACAGATGTAGAGGAATGCAGAATAGTAGGACAAGTGTTATTACTAATTGTCTTTCTCTGCATTTGCGCCCTCACAAATGCGAGAAAGTGAGTAAGAAAGGAAATCATTTTGAGAAATGCCCTCTAATTAACATGGTATTGTGGGTACACACAAATTCAGAGATGTGCAAATAACCACTGTTTCTAAACTCCAGATCTTGAGTGCATTTTGGAAATACATAGGGTTCTATGATACCTTTTTTTATCTCCTAATATTTTACCAAATGAATTGCTGTATACACAGTACACAATGATAATCCATTGCAAATTGCATCTCAGTTATTGACTCTGGGTACATCAGAATCTTGGTGAGTCTGTAAGCCCTATATATCCACACAACCAGACCTGTCTAGCAGATGTAACTGTATATTGCTTTTGAAAATCTGCCATAGTTAGAAGAAGTTACAGATTGAAGCATAAGCGCAAATGGCTGCGTTTTTCAACTTTATTTCAATATTTTTTATTTCAACTGTTAGTTTCTATAGGAAAACATTAAAGGATCTCCACAAACGAACACCTGCTGAAATTAGAATTTTGTCTACATCTGAAATGTATAGCTTTTTGGGATCCACCATCGATTTCACACCCATTTCCACCACTAACTGGAAGGAGGTGGAAAGCACTAAAAATAGGAAAAATTAGGGTATGTCCCAGTAAAATACCAAAATTGTGTTGAAAAAATTGTTTTTCTGACATGTCTGCCTATTCCTGAAAGAGGTGAAGCTCATGATTTTAGCACCATAAACCCTTTGTTGATTCCATTTGCAGAGAAAAAACAGACACTTTCTTCTGCAGCACTTTTTCCTTATTTTTCCCAAAAAGCGTAAACTTTAGCTATATTTTGGCTAATTTCCTGATCCCTTCAAGAGGAATCCACAAACACTGGGAATCATGAGAATCCCCAGGTTGTTGGAAAAAAGGACACAACTTTGGCATGGATACCTTATGTGGACAAAAAGGTATAGGGCCTAAGAGCGAACTACCCCAAATATCCCAAAAAAGGATTAGTATGCGGGGGCTAGCAGTAAAGGGGTTAAGGAAACTACGCAAGTTTGAGATCTGCAATCAATCAATCAATCAATCAATCATGATATTTATAAAGCGCGCTATGTACCCGTCAGGGTTTCGAGGCGCTGGGAGGAAGGGGGGGGGGGGTGGAGGTGTGCTGCAGTTAGCGGTCGAAGAGCCAGGTTTTGAGGAGTCTCCTGAAGGCGAGGAGGTCCTGGGTCTGGCGTAGAGATGTGGGGAGAGAGTTCCAGGACTTGGCGGCGAGGAAGGAGAAGGATCTGCCGCCGCAGGTCTTGCGCTGGATTCGGGGGACGACGGCGAGGTTGGCGGATCGAAGTTGACGTGTGGGAGTGTAGAAATTGAGTCTGGAGTTGAGGTAGGAGGGTCCGGCGTTGTGAAGTGCCTTGTGAGCGTGGGTGAGGAGGTTAAAGGTGATCCTCTTCTCCACCGGGAGCCAGTGGAGTTCCCTCAGGCGAGGGGAGATGTGACATTGGCGGGGTATGTCGAGGATCAGTCGGGCGGAGGCATTTTGGATACGCTGGAGTCGTTTGATGTCTTTGGTTGGGATGCCTGTGTAGAGTGCGTTGCCGTAGTCAAGTCTGCTGCTGACGAGGGCTTGGGTCACCATCTTTCTGGTCTCTGTTGGAATCCACTTGAAGATTCTGCGGAGCATGCGGAGGGTGTTGAAACAGGAGGAGGAGACGGTGCTGACCTGTGTGGACATGGTGAGTGCAGAGTCCAGGATGAAGCCGAGGTTTCTTGCGTGGCTGGCAGGGGTGGGTGGGGGTCCGAGGTCGGCGGGCCACCATGAGTCGTTCCAGGCCGAAGGAGAGCACCCGAGGATGAGGATTTCCGTCTTGTCGGAGTTGAGTTTCAGGCGACTGTTGTTCATCCATTCGGCGATGGATTTTAGTCCTTCGTGGAGGTTTGTTTTGGCGGTGAGTGGGTCTTTGGTCAGGGAGAGGACGAGCTGGGTGTCGTCGGCGTAGGAGATGATGCTGAGGTGATGCTGGCGGGCCAGTTTTGTGAGGGGGGCCATGTAGACGTTGAACAAAGTAGGGCTGAGGGAGGATCCTTGGGGGACGCCGCAGATGAGGTTGGTGGCTTTGGAGCGAAAGGGGGAGAGTCGGACTCTCTGAGTTCTGTCGGAGAGAAAGGATGAGATCCAGTGGAGGGCTTTGTCTTGGATGCCGGCTTCCTGGAGGCGGGTCAGTAGGGTGCGGTGGCAGACTGTGTCAAAAGCGGCTGATAGGTCAAGGAGGATGAGGGCCGAGGTTTCACCGTTGTCCATTTGATGTCTGATGTCATCTGTGGCGGCGAGGAGAGCAGTCTCCGTGCTGTGGTTTCGTCTGAATCCGGATTGTGAGGGGTCCAGGATGGAGTTCTCTTCGAGGAAGTGGGTGAGTTGTGTGTTGACGATCTTCTCGATGACTTTTGCTGGAAAAGGGAGGAGAGAGATCGGGCGGAAGTTTTTGAGATCGTTGGGGTCGGCCTTGGGTTTCTTGAGGAGGGGTTGGATTTCAGCGTGTTTCCAGCTGTCCGGGAAGGTGGCGGAAGTGAAGGAGAGGTTGATGATCTTGCGGAGTTTGGGGGCGATGGTGGCGTTGGCTGTGTTGAAAACATGATGAGGGCATGGGTCCGTGGGGGAGCCTGAGTGGATGGTGTTCATGGTTGCCATGGTTTCTGCGTCGTCCACGTGGGTCCAGGCAGTGAGGCGGCAGTCGCGGTTGGAGACGTAGGGGGGGGATCTGGCGGTGGGCCGGTGTTGAAGCTGTTGTGGATGGTAGCGATTTTCTGGTGGAAGAAGGTGGAGAGGTCGTCGCAGAGTTTCTGGGAGGGCGGGATGTCGTTGGCGTTGGCATTTGGATTTGAGAGTTCTTTCACGATGCCGAAGAGTTCTTTGCAGTCGTGGGCGTTGTTGTTGATGCGTTCGGTGAAGTGGGCGCGCTTGGCGACGCGGATCCGTTGGTGGTGTTCACGGTTTGCGTCTTTGAGGGAGGCGAGGTTGTCGGGCGTGCGTTCTAGGATCCATTTCTTTTTGAGCTTCTGACAATGGCTTTTGGAGGTGGTCAGTTCGTCTGTGAACCAGGCTGGTTTTTTCTTTCCTTGGTTGGCGGTGGGCTTCTTGAGTGGGGCTAAGGTGTTGGCGCAGTCGAGGATCCATTGATGGAGGTTGATGGCGGCTGTGCTCGGGTCCGTCGCGTCGGGTGGAGGGTTTTTAACGAGGGTGCTGGTCAGTTGGTCTTGGGTGACTTTGCCCCAGCGGCGGTAGGGGGGTAGATGGATGCGGTGCTGCTCGGTAATTATAGGAGAAATGGACGCAGTGATGGTCGGTCCAGTGGAGTTCGGAGGTGTGGTTGAACGAGATGTGGTTGCTTGAGGTGAAGAGGGGGTCGAGGGTGTGTCCAGCGATGTGGGTGGGAGTGTTGACCAGCTGGCGGAGTCCGAGGTTGAGGAGGTTGGAGGTCAGTGCTGCGGTGTTGACGTCGTTGTTATTTTCCATATGGTAGTTTAGGTCTCCCAGGAGGATGTAATCCGGGGAAGCGAGGGCGTGGGTGCTTGCGAGGTCGGCGATGGTGTCGCTGAAGGGGGCTCTTGGTCCTGGAGGGCGGTATATGAGGGTTCCTCTGAGGGTCGTGTTGGGGTCTGTGTGGATCTGGAAGTGGAGGTGTTCGGCTGTCTTGAGGGTGTCGTCAGTGTGGGTGTGGATTTTGAGGGTAGCTTTGTGAGCGATGGCTATTCCGCCGCCGATTCCGTTGGTTCGGTCTCTTCTGGTGATTTTGTAACCGTCCGGTATGGCGATGGCGATGTCCGGAGCCGAGGAGTCGTTCCACCAGGTTTCGGTCAGGAAGGCCACGTCGGGTGCAGTGGAGTCGAGCAAATCCCAGAGCTCGATGGCGTGTTTTCCGACGGAGCGGGTGTTGATGAGGATGCAGTTCAGGTGGTTGGGGTTGAGTGATTCTATTGTTGGTTTTGTCGTTCTGATGCAGGAGAAGTTGCAGGAGCGGCAGGAAAAAGGTCCTTTAGTGTGCTTCGGGGACGACAGGAAGCACTCCGTGGAGGAGCCGGTGTTGAAAGCGCGGAGTTCGTTGGCTGAGTAGCGGACGCGGGGGGCGCGAGGACCAGGGGGGGTGGCGCTGGGCGCGGTCCAGGCGCGGACGGGCGCAGACGGGCTTGCCTCTGGCACGCCTCCGGCTCGCCAGCGGCGCGCCCGCTGCGCGGATGCGCAGCGCCAGCCATTAAGAAGGGAGGGGGGAGGGAGGAGCAGCTGGGAGGCGGGAGGTGGGAGGGAGCGGCAAATGGGGGCGCGAGGGGGGCGGGGCCGCAGGGAGGCAGCGGCAGGGATCGGGGAGCGCACAAGGGGCAAAAACACAGAAAACAAGCAAAGTTAAAGGCAGTCACAATAAGAAAACCACACAATCAGAAATTCAATAATGGCACAATACACGATCGGGGAGACGGCAATCAGGGGGGCACAATGGGGGCAGAAGCGCCTGCGGCGAGGCGCAGAAAAAGCTAAAAAAACAACTTACAGGACGGCGGAAGCGGCACACGGGTCAAGTGAGCCCACTAGCCACCAGGGATGAGGCGCAGGAGGATGCCTGCGGGTGGAGGAGGGCCTCGAACACGCAAACAGCAGCGTGGACGGGGGACACAGGCAGGAGGCAGCAGGTTGGTGCTGCGGTCGTGGGGGGCGAGCTCAGGACCTGAAACAGGTCAGAGTTCACTCACTCGCGACGCGCAGCGCCAGCCATTAAGAAGGGAGGGGGGAGGGAGGAGCAGCTGGGAGGCGGGAGGGAGCGGCAAATGGGGGCGCGAGGGGGGCGGGGCCGCAGGGAGGCAGCGGCAGGGATCGGGGAGCGCACAAGGGGCAAAAACACAGAAAACGAGCAAAGTTAAAGGCAGTCACAATAAGAAAACCACACAATCAGAAATACAATAATGGCACATTACACGATCGGGGAGACGGCAATCAGGGGGGCACAATGGGGGCAGAAGCGCCGGCGGCGAGGCGCAGAAAAAGAGAAAAAAACAACTTACAGGACGGTGGAAGCGGCACACGGGTCAAGTGAGCCCACTAGCCACCAGGGATGAGGCGCAGGAGGATGCCTGCGGGTGGAGGAGGGCCTCGAACACGCAAACGGCAGCGTGGACGGGGGACACAGGCAGGAGGCAGCAGGTTGGTGCTGCGGTCGTGGGGGCGAGCTCAGGACCTGAAACAGGTCAGAGTTCGCTCACTCGCGACGCGCAGCGCCAGCCATTAAGAAGGGAGGGGGGAGGGAGGAGCAGCTGGGAGGCGGGAGGCGGGAGGGAGCGGCAAATGGGGGCGCGAGGGGGGCGGGGCCGCAGGGAGGCAGCGGCAGGGATCGGGGAGCGCACAAGGGGCAAAAACACAGAAAACGAGCAAAGTTAAAGGCAGTCACAATAAGAAAACCACACAATCAGAAATACAATAATGGCACAATACACGATCGGGGAGACGGCAATCAGGGGGGCACAATGGGGGCAGAAGTGCCGGCGGCGAGGCGCAGAAAAAGCTAAAAAAACAACTTACAGGACGGCGGAAGCGGCACACGGGTCAAGTGAGCCCACTAGCCACCAGGGATGAGGCGCAGGAGGATGCCTGCGGGTGGAGGAGGGCCTCGAACACGCAAACGGCAGCGTGGACGGGGGACACAGGCAGGAGGCAGCAGGTTGGTGCTGCGGTCGTGGGGGGCGAGCTCAGGACCTGAAACAGCAATGATGGTCAGTCCTGATTAGCCTTTTCTCTTTGAGTTGTATCATTTCAAGGAGCTAAGAAATCTTTTTGCCTCACAATTATACCACTGTCACAAGAAGTTCCTCAAGTCTTCTCTCTGAGCCTCACACTTTTTAATGTCTACATGTACCCCTTGGCGGACATAATTGAAGTTTTTGGATTCAATCTATTTTTCTTTGCGGATGACATTCAGTTGATCATCACACTCTAGAAAAATCCAAGTGAGAGAATACCTCAGTTGAATCTCTGTCTTTCTGAGGTAAATAGGTGGATGAGCAACAACTGTTTGAAGCTCAGTAGGGACATAAAGGAGGTGATGAATATGGAAAACCAGTCCAACATTCGGTCCCCTGATTGATGGCCTGTCAAAGCCCAGCTCACCTGAGTTCTTGTTCAGTTCTGATGGAGGTTGAAGACAATCCGACCCCACCCTGAAACTGCTTGTTCCAGCACACTAGTTTTTAAAACAGTGCACTAAGAACAGAAGCTCAAGGGAAGGGGGGAAGTGGATAAAATAAAAAATAAAAAGACAACACCGTTCTTGCGTTTCCACTGTTGAAGTGCTGCACAAATCTGCGGCCCTTTCTGACTTCTGTAGAAACTGGTGCCTAATGAAACATAAACAAAGAACAGATAAGTGCAACCTATTCCTAAATGGGTTCCTGACTATCCCTTTATTTATTAGAAATTCTCTTCTAAAAGTACCTCTTGGATCCTGGTCTCTAGTTTCCAGGTTTGGAATGTGTTACTGCTCTGGGATGTGTTTTCTATTACTGTAAAGCTTCTAAAACATTAAACAAATACCGTTATCAGAATTACCAATATCAAACATTCATCATAATATAACTAAAGCCTAAATTCCCAATAGTAGACTCACTTTTCCCATATTTCCAGAATCTTTTATAAAACAAATACTGTACTTTTACATCAAAATACAGCATGTAATTTGTACAAGTCCTTGATTTACTGTTTGCCTTGCTGTCAATGGTTTTCACTGTTCGATTCCCAAAAGTTCCATGAAAAAAAAACAATGTCCGCTTCACAAAGTTCCGCAAAATACTCCTGCAACAAAGAGCCTGAATCACAATGCTCGTGGAAGGCACTTCGCCTCAAACTGTCTATACACGAATCCAGAAATTGCCGTCAAAGCTTCCTCAGGTAATAAAAAGTTTTGCACTTACTTGTTGCTGGCAAGAGATACTGATCAGTCTAACCTTGTCTTCTTTCTCTTTTGCAGGTTACTCGTAGGAGAGAGGCTGAGGCAAGGAGGAACCGGAAACCGGAAGAAGGAAGAGCCAGCAGCTGCGCCCATTGAAGTCAAAGAAAGTCTGTAAAGAGCAGGAGTGCCAGCGCAGAGGGATCTGTTCTCAGGTAAGCTGGAGGTAGACGAGCACAAGCACTGGGTGAGGCTCGGGGGATGCCTTTTATAGACAGGGCTGGGTGTGGCTCAAAGAGCTGGGTGTGGTTTGAAGGGCTGGGTGTGGTCCTCACATGCTGCACATGTTCTTGGAAGGTGTGCAGAGCTGGGTGTGGTTTGAAGAGCTGGGTGTGGTCCTCACATGCTGCACATGGTCTTGAAAGGTGTGCAGAGTTTCAGTTATTATGCAAATGAGTTGGATTAACACATGGCCTAGGGAGGAGTGTTTTAAAGAAGCCTTGGTAAAAGCAAGGCCCTATGTGTAAACAAAACAGCACATTAAACAACATACACAGAAGCCTAGGGGGGGGAAGGTGAAATAACAAGAAAGGCTTTTAATAGTAAGTTTAAAAGGGAGCTATTACAGAACCCACTAGTGCAGTGAGAGGGGACATGCTCTTTGCTGTGTACAAACCCTAACAGTTGCCCCCCTCAAAGGCCCTCCTACAGGACGGGGTTTTCCTGGATTTTTTAAATAAAACCGTCTAATCAGCTGTGGGGCATGTACATATGATGCTGGTTCCCATGAATTCTCAGATTCATCATATTCTTTCCATTCTACTAAATAAAACAGACGTCCACTAATTCTTTTTGAGTCTTTTATGCTTTTCACTTCATATTCCAAATTTCCCTTAATTGGTATGGGTGGAGGTGGTGGTTCAGGTCGGGTTTTTGAGTTGTACGGCTTAAGCAAGGACACATGGAATGTAGTATGTACTGGATATTCTTTTGGTAAATCTAATTTTACTGTTACCGGGTTTACTATGGCAGTTATACTAAAGGGTCCAATGAAACGTGGTTGCAGCTTTCGGGATCCCTCTATGTTTAGGTTTTTTGTGGAGAGCCATACCTTGTCACCAATTTTATACATTGGGGCCTCAGACCTGTGTTTGTCTGCTTGCCTTTTCATGCTTTCCTTGTACTTTAATAAATGTTTCCTGGCTTTGTCTTGTATGTCACCTAACCTCGTTAGTCTATCCGTTACTGTAGGCAACAGGGAATCTTCTAACAAAATGGGTATAGCTCTTGGATGATACCCCTGCAAGAAATAGAATGGTGAGCAAAGTAGAGCTGAATGCTCAGTATTATTATAAACAAACTCTGCTACAGGAAGAGCTTCCAACCATTCACTAGAATAATCAGCCAATAAACAACGTAGCGTTTGAAGTAAGGTTTGGTTCAGTCGTTCAGTCTGTCCATCTGTCTCTGGGTGGAAAGCAGTGGATAAGGCCACATCTATTTTCAGTTTTTCACATAATTTTTTCCAAAATCTGGAGTTGAACTGGCTCCCTCGGTCTGAAACCACTTTGCTTGGCAAACCATGTAAACGCACAATTTCCCTTATAAAAATATCGGCAAATTCTGCTGCCGTGGGTAATTTCCGTAATGGTACAAAATGTGCCATTTTAGATAAAAAATCCACTATAACCAACACTGTTGTGAAGGATTTTACAGGTGGTAAACCTACAATAAAGTCTACGCTCACAGTGTGCCAAGGTTGTTTGGGTGTTGGCATTGGTATTAACAAGCCGTCAGGAGCCTTATGAGAAGATTTATGTCTTGCACAAATTGGACAGGTAGTGACAAATTGCTTAATGTCCTTTCTTATAGTGTCCCACCAAAAGTGTTTTTGCACATTTTCCAGGGTTTTTACCCAACCAAGATGACCTGCCAACGGTGAGGCGTGATGCCAAATTATCACCTGTGTTTGTAATTCAGAGGTGGGCACTAACAGCATGTTGTCGTGATACAATAAACCTCGTTGTATTGTGTTATGGGAATCCTTTAACCAATCCTGAGGTGCTATTTGCATGTGTGCATTATATAGATCTGTGATGAAATCCTTCTGTTGTACTGGTGCCAACAACTTTTGGGGAGGAATAATGGGTTCTCCTATTTTATCTTGTTTCATGTCTGAGGTATGTCCGTATCTAGATAACACATCAGATTGAATTTGTTGTGCACCTGGTCTATAGGTTATAACAAAGTCAAATGTGCTAAAAAAATTTAACCAGCGCATCTGACGTGGTGTTAGTGCTTTAAGTGATCCAAAAAACTGTAGGTTCTTATGGTCAGAAAAGATTGTAACTGGGTACTTGGCTCCCATTAAATGGTGCCTCCATTCTGAAAAGGCTACTTTGATAGCTAGTAGTTCCCTTTCAGCCACAGTGTAATTTTGTTCAGCTGGCAATAACTTTTTGGAATAGAAGGCTATAGGATGTAACTGGCCATCTACTGCATCTCGTTGAGAGAGAACTCCTCCTAAAGCTACTTGTGAAGCATCCGCTTCAAGAAAAAAGGGCAAGTCAGGATCAGGATGTTTCAGAATTGGGGCTGAAGTGAACTTTTGTTTTAGGAGTTGAAAGGCGTGTGCCGCCTCATCAGTCCAAAGAAATCGTTGCCCTTTCCGCAACAAGGTAGTTACTGGGGCCGCAATGTCTGCAAAATGTGCAATAAACCTCCTATAAAAATTGGCGAAACCCAGAAATTTCTGAATATCTTTTACAGAGGATGGTTCTGGCCAATCAGCAATAGCACTGATTTTCTTTACATCCATAGTTATTCCTTGAGGTGACAGGCAGTATCCTAAAAAGTCCACCTTGCTGACATTAAAAGTACACTTTTCTAACTTAGCAAAAAGATGATTTTCTTTTAACTTTGATAATACTGCACGAACATGTTGGGTATGTTCTTCTGAGTTCTTAGAGTAAATGAGGATGTCGTCTATGTATACTATGACACAAACGTCCAGGAATTCGTGTAGGACCTCATTTATAAAGAACTGAAAGGCCGCAGGGGCATTACATAACCCAAAGGGCATTACTGTGTACTCAAATAAACCAAACTTTGTCTTGAAAGCTGTCTTCCACTCATCCCCCTCTTTTACTCGGACCAGGTGGTAAGCTCCCCGCAGATCTAGTTTAGTGTATACAGTAGAATGTCTTAATTGATCCAACAACACAGGTATTAGAGGAAGAGGATATTTATTCTTTATTGTAGCCTTATTTAGTCCTCTATAATCGATACACGCGTGCAGGGATTTATCCGGCTTCGGGATAAAAAAGAGTGGAGATGACACCGGAGATGTGGAATGACGGATGAACCCAGACTGTAGTAGGTCATCTAGGTAGGTTCTTAAGTATTTGGTTTCTTCGTCAGTCAAAGCATATACTCTGTTATTAGGTAAAGGGGCCCCTGGGATAAGATCTATACGGCAGTCATAAGACCGATGTGGGGGCAGCACACTAGCCTTTACTGGATCAAAGACGTCTTTAAAGTCAGAATATTCAGGAGGGAGACTTGGTTCATCTTGTGTAACACTAGCACAGTGTAATACTGTGCTCTGTTCTGTACCTGCTTCTTGATAGCACTTGGTTCTACAGAAAGAGGAATCCAAAGTAACAGTTCTATTCAGCCAATCAATTTTTGGGTTATGAGTTGTTAACCAGGGTACCCCGAGAATCAAACCAAAATTAGGAGTATCTATTAGATCAAAGCTAATCACCTCTGTGTGCCCGTTCTGACAGACCATAACAAGTGGACTTGTTTGTTTTGTGATTAATCCAGAGGTCAATTCTGACCCATCCACTGCACATACTGCTTCTGGACAAGGCTTTAGGCACATAGGAAGTCCTAAGATTTCAGCTAACTTATTATCCACAAAATTTCCTGTTGCGCCTGAGTCCAGTAGGACAGGGAGAGAATGCCTCACTTGGGTAGTAACAATTAAAACGACCTGAATTATGAAATGTCTAGGTATGTGCGGTACCCTGAAGGGTGCAGCATTAGAGGTTTGATTAAGATGTTTTCTCGAACAAGTAACCTCTCCCCTTGTCGAGCTTAATCGTTTCCCGATTCAGTTGAGGAGGTGGAGGAAACAGCACCCTTTCGTGGAGTTTTAGACTTTACTGGACATTCTCTGGCAAAGTGACCTGCCCTGCCACAATATAAACATAATTGAAATTTTCTCCTTCTTTCTTTTTCCTCTGATGTGAGTGGACCTCTGAGTGTCCCTATTTGCATAGGCTCTGTTTCAGGGAGTTTATTATCTGTGTCTTTCTTCTCGTGTCTAATAAAAGTTAACCGTGATTCCAGTTTGTATTTATCTCTCTTTCTTTCTCCTAGTCTATGTTCTAATTTCACAACTAAATCTACAAAGTCCGAATAGTCTTTTGGCAAATCAATGATATGAGCCAGCGCGTCTTTTAACTCGTCTCTCAAACCTTTATAAAAAAGGGAGACACGCTTTTCTTCTGGCCACTGTGTCTCGGTGAGTAAACGATTAAAACTAGTGAGATAGGTCAATAAATCCTTGTTACCTTGTTTAAGATTTAAAAACTCATTATCACTTGCCTGCATGAAAGTGTGTTTTGCAAAAAGGCTGGTCATGGTACGTTTAAATTGATTCCAATTATGGAGGATGGGATCATCTCTATCCACGAAAGGAATTGACCAATTGGCTGCTGTGCTACCCAAATAAGACAAGACGAATGCCACTTTCGTATCATCAGTAGGGAACTGTTGTGGCTTACAAATGAAGTGTAATTGACATTGATTGATAAAAACATGGAATTTGTTACTATCTCCATGAAAACGTTCAGGTGCTGCTAAGGGCACAACATTAGGAACATTAACAGTAACCTCAACTGGGGAAGGCAAAGTTGTATGTTTTGATGGCGCCCCTGTCTCTGAGGAGGTTTTAAACAAAGGCGTAGAAGCTGTGTTCCACTGAGATCCCCTAAATTTATACCTGCTTAAATCCTGTTTTAAAGAGGTATTCTCCATCTTTAATCTCTCTATTTCCTCTTGCATATGTTGCAAGATGCCAGACACTGATTCATTATGAGCCAAGTCCTCATTTAGGGCCAGCGCCATATCCGTGACGTCAATGCCCTCTATTTCTTCCCCGGTATTCATCATCCACCAGAACTGAAATTTTTTAAGGCTTGTGCTTCTGTCAAAGCCCAGCTCACCTGAGTTCTTGTTCAGTTCTGATGGAGGTTGAAGACAATCCGACCCCACCCTGAAACTGCTTGTTCCAGCACACTAGTTTTTAAAACAGTGCACTAAGAACAGAAGCTCAAGGGAAGGGGGGAAGTGGATAAAATAAAAAATAAAAAGACAACACCGTTCTTGCGTTTCCACTGTTGAAGTGCTGCACAAATCTGCGGCCCTTTCTGACTTCTGTAGAAACTGGTGCCTAATGAAACATAAACAAAGAACAGATAAGTGCAACCTATTCCTAAATGGGTTCCTGACTATCCCTTTATTTATTAGAAATTCTCTTCTAAAAGTACCTCTTGGATCCTGGTCTCTAGTTTCCAGGTTTGGAATGTGTTACTGCTCTGGGATGTGTTTTCTATTACTGTAAAGCTTCTAAAACATTAAACAAATACCGTTATCAGAATTACCAATATCAAACATTCATCATAATATAACTAAAGCCTAAATTCCCAATAGTAGACTCACTTTTCCCATATTTCCAGAATCTTTTATAAAACAAATACTGTACTTTTACATCAAAATACAGCATGTAATTTGTACAAGTCCTTGATTTACTGTTTGCCTTGCTGTCAATGGTTTTCACTGTTCGATTCCCAAAAGTTCCATGAAAAAAAAACAATGTCCGCTTCACAAAGTTCCGCAAAATACTCCTGCAACAAAGAGCCTGAATCACAATGCTCGTGGAAGGCACTTCGCCTCAAACTGTCTATACACGAATCCAGAAATTGCCGTCAAAGCTTCCTCAGGTAATAAAAAGTTTTGCACTTACTTGTTGCTGGCAAGAGATACTGATCAGTCTAACCTTGTCTTCTTTCTCTTTTGCAGGTTACTCGTAGGAGAGAGGCTGAGGCAAGGAGGAACCGGAAACCGGAAGAAGGAAGAGCCAGCAGCTGCGCCCATTGAAGTCAAAGAAAGTCTGTAAAGAGCAGGAGTGCCAGCGCAGAGGGATCTGTTCTCAGGTAAGCTGGAGGTAGACGAGCACAAGCACTGGGTGAGGCTTGGGGGATGCCTTTTATAGACAGGGCTGGGTGTGGCTCAAAGAGCTGGGTGTGGTTTGAAGGGCTGGGTGTGGTCCTCACATGCTGCACATGTTCTTGGAAGGTGTTCAGAGCTGGGTGTGGTTTGAAGAGCTGGGTGTGGTCCTCACATGCTGCACATGGTCTTGAAAGGTGTGCAGAGTTTCAGTTATTATGCAAATGAGTTGGATTAACACATGGCCTAGGGAGGAGTGTTTTAAAGAAGCCTTGGTAAAAGCAAGGCCCAATGTGTAAACAAAACAGCACATTAAACAACATACACAGAAGCCTAGGGGGGGGGGGGAGGTGAAATAACAAGAAAGGCTTTTAATAGTAAGTTTAAAAGGGAGCTATTACAGAACCCACTAGTGCAGTGAGAGGGGACATGCTCTTTGCTGTGTACAAACCCTAACTTGGCCAGACACCTTGGGTCCCTTTCATCATCCAAAGCCCAAAGTAAAAAACATAAGAATCTGACTGGGCCAAAACCTCAACTATGAAGACCACACCAATAACCTGGCACCGAGATGCTTTGGAACAGTACTGTGTCTGAAGAATACACTATGGTTCTTATCCCCTCCAGCTCAGAAAACTCTGATCCAAACCTTGGTAAACTCCTGTTTCGAACACAGTAACATACTGCACTTAAACCTCTCTCTGCCACAGGGAAGACGTTTACATATGATTCGAAACTCAGCAGCACATTTGTTACTAAGGGCCTCATTATAACCCTGGTAGTGGGGGGCGTGGCCAAGATGGCGACCAGTGCGGCAGCATAATCTGCAGCTCCGCTCCCGGCCGAATAAATTCTCCTGCCAAACGGCGATCCCCGGCCCTTTCCTGGTAATCGCCTGTCTAATCACTGTCCCGGGTCCCCGACATCGCTTGGATCTTGGCCAGGCATATACAGGACCGCAGTGGAGGTCTGGAGGAGCGCAAGGCCTGACCTGAGAGTGGAGGAGGTGGGCCTGCGGGTCGGACGAGCGCTATTAGCAGCGGGAGTGCCTGACCCCGCTGTGGAGACGCGGGCAGGGTACGGCCGACTCGCGCCTCTCTGTTGAGGCAGAGTAGGGCTGCGTGCCATGCCCTGATGTCACGTGCGGCCTCACACGAGCGTTGGACATCGAAGACTGCCCATCGGCGGCACATGTCGGGCTGCCCTACGCAGATGCCGATTGAACCATAACTCGCGACAGGACATACCCCATTTGCACGGACTGGCGGGCGCTGATGGAGGTGAGGAGTGGTACGGCCGGGGGGTCACCGTGGTGTGGAAGAGAGATGGAGGGCTCAAGATTCGTGGATTGCTGAGGGACTGCTTGGCCCTGACTCGTGGGCATGTGGCTCCATATCCCCGTGCCTCTTGGCCCAGGAGTGAGAGAAGCAGCAATCTTCCGACTCACGAACAAGCAGGGCTGACTCCCCACCTGAGGAGCACAACGGGAAAAACACCTGCCAACACCGGTACAACTCCATAGTTGCAGTCATGAAACACACACCCCGGGTTTGTATTAGTCATAATCTGCATGATAGGGGTCCAGTGTAATAAAGCGCATGAAGTAAGGCGCTGGGTCCTTAACGCCTGGTAAGTGTAGCTAACCTGAGAACCTCTCCCCGCGTCGCTCCCCCGGATGAACACACTTGAGGAGGACCCAGACGGGCGGCCCACCTCCAGTGATCCTTCCCACCGTAGCAGGAGACAAATGGGCAAGCCAAAGATAGCGAGAGCATCCACAGGGACCATGGACGTGCCTGTCGCCCCACCTGGGGAGCAGGACACGACCTACCAGGCGTTGCAGAAGATGGAAGTCACTCTGCGCAACCACACTTCGCAGTTTGAAAAGGTGTTACAGGCCATTATGGACACCAAAACCACCCTGGAATCGAAAATTGGTGAAGTAGTGGTGGATGTCAGCTTGCTCCGGGCCGACCAACATGCGCTGGCTGATCGAGTCACAGATGTGGAAAGGGACATGGTTGAGTTACCCCCAGCGGTAAAAACACTGCAGGAGAAGATGCTTCATTTATCAACAGAGGTGGAAGGCCTAAAGCGTAGGGCTGAAGAAGCGGAGGGCAGATCGAGATGGAACAACATCCAACTGGTGGGGTTCCCGGAGCGGTCCGAGGGCCCTAGTGCTGAACTGTTTGTAGAGAGGTGGCTCACGGAGACTGTCTTACGGGGCAAAATCCCCAAATTCTTCTTGATCGAACGTGCCCATCGAATACCGGGCATACCTCCGCCGCCAGGAGCACATCCTCACCCCATGATATCTAGGTTACTTATTTACAGAGACTGGGACCTAATACTGCAGTTATTTTGCAAATTGGGCCCTCTGCGATATGAAAATGCATCGATCACAGCCTACCCAGACTTCATCATGGAGGTTCAGAAGAAACGCGTTTCCTTCTACCAGGTGAAGGAGCGCCTCCGCGAACACAACATTAAGTATGCGCTCCTGTTCCCAGCCAAGCTTCATGTACAGGATGACTCCCAGGTGCATATCTTTACCTCTCCAGAAGACGCCAGGACCTGGCTCCATGGCAAGGGCCTTGCTCGACCCGCACGTTCAGAGATCACGGAAGAGGGCTGGTCGTCCCCTAAGGGGAAATGCAAGCGCCGGCCACATCTAGGGATTGAGCCCACTCCAGAGCAGGTGGTGGTGGAGCGCTCTTGGCTGCTGCAGGTGACGACGTGATTTGTGGCCGACGATGTCAGATCAAGCAGATACTGAACCTGAACATGCAGATTCCCTCCTGGGGCCGCTTCTCACTCCGCGCTCGGCAGATGACATTTAAACTGCACTCCTTGTCCTGGCATTTACAGGGCCCATGCTGGACCGTGACTCTCGGTTTTATGTGAAGACTGGACGCGGGTGGTCTTGCTGAGTTGGAAGGCGTGCGGAGTCTGACACGTGGCTCGCATCCCTGGCCTCCCCCGTTGGGGTTCCGGGCGGTGGGTTGAGTGCGATTATCTGCAGAGCCGGGAGCTCGAACCTCTAGATCTGGCCTACATCATCCACGCCCCACTCCACGTGGACCTGTTCAACCCTATACCTGCTTACAGGTTTTGCTCTGCTCTTGCACACTTAGTGCTATTGTTTAATATTGTTGTTTGTTCCGTTGTTTCCCATTGGGTTTTTCCCATTGCTTTCACATGGGTTTGTTTTCTCACTGCAACATATTACACTCATCCTGAAAGGCGGCATGCATGCGATAGGATTCTGGGGGCAAATACGTTGGAGGTGGGATGTCTTGGGTGCTTCTTGGGTACATTATGGGCAGGGTCCCTTATGATCCCCCATCAGATAGCCTCTCTACATTTCCATGACCATACAAGGACAAACATGCATCTCAAAGTATAATGTGCTTACATGGAATGTGAGGGGAATTGTGACACCGCGCAGGCAGCAGCGCATACATGCATATTTGAAATGACACCAGGTGCATTTTGCCATGCTTCAAGAAACACACCTGTCAGATGCCACACTAGAAAAAACATGTGTAAACTGGAAGGGGCAATTGTTTGGCACTGTATCCTCATCCTTTGCCCGTGGGGTAGCGATTTGGATCGCCCCAGGGGTACCTTATGCAGTGGCTCACACGCAGATCGACCCTGATGGTAGATATGTGGTGTAAGAGGGCAACCTAGATAGTTCACCACTGTCATTAGTGGCACTACTGTATATACTCCCAATACTAACCAACACAGCTTTTTACACACATTATCAACTGGGATACTTCAAGATCCAGCTGTAGACAGCATATGGGGCGGGGACTATAACTGTGTCCTGGATATTCACATGGATATGTCCTTTTCCTCCTTTTTCAACCACCCTGAGTAATCGGATCTCGCGTGAGCTGGCAGCATGGACATTGAAAAATGGTTGTGTGATGTTTGGAGATTAGGACACCCGACACAATGCGAATATTCCTTCTACTCCCCTGTCCACTGTTTACACACCAGGATAGACATGCTTCTCACATCGCCGGCAGTGGTACATAAGATATATGCATCGGATTATCTGGCTCGCACCATATCAGACCACAGCCCGTTACGCGCGGTACTGGGCTGGGGTCGACCACGCACACGGATTCCCAGGTGGCGCCTGCAGGTAGAAGCACTAACTGACCACCCCTTCTGTGCTGAACTTGCCCAGTGCTTATCCACTTATTTCTCCCTGAATGATAATACAACGTCTCACTGTGCAACTGAGTGGACGCCCACAAGGTGGTGGTGCGGGGCCATTGTATGGCTGCCTTGGTAGGGGTCTGGAGGGTATTGCTTAGAGAGACAGCGGGGTTGGAGCTCAAGCTGCGTGAGCCAGAGATTGCAGTAGCAATAAATGGGAATCAAGTAGAGGAACTAAACTCATTGAGGGCTAGTCATAGAGAGGCCGATACCAGATTGAGTAAACATGACTACAGACACTATGTGACACATCAATATGCGAAGGGAGACAGGGTGGGCCGCTTGCTAGCCTGGCTGGTTTGCCAGCCATCTCAGCCCTCGCCTATAGGAGCAATCCGTCTGATCTCTGGTAATATAGTTAATTCTCAAGTGGAAATTAATGATGCCTTCCATACCTGTTACCGGTCCTTATACTCACCCCCTCCTCCTCCACCTGTAGAACAAATGGCTAACTTTCTAGTGACCGCCCCCCAGAGACACCTACAGACCGCGCAAGTGGACACATTAGATGGCCCAATTGGCATGGAGGAAATTCGCCTACCGCTCTCACAGATGGCCTGCAACAAGGCACCTGGATCAGATGGCCTGCCGGTAGAGTACTTGACATCCCAAGCTACTCACCTTTTGCCGCCATTGCTTAGAGTGTTTAATGAAGCATACGACCGTGTGCAATTGCCAGACTTAATTTGTGAAGCTCTAATAGTGGTACTCCCAAAACCTGGCCGCGATCCTCTTGATGTTCGATCATACCACCCTCTCTCCTTGCTCAACTCAGACTGCAAGTTATTGGGGGAAATTATAGCCAACAAACTCCTCCCCTTTTTACCATGTCTGTCAATGAGGACCAATTGGGGTTCATATGAGGCAGAAATACCTTCCTAAATATCAGGAGACTACTTCGTATAATACACAACAACAACCAAAAAGGAGCAGTGCCCCTGTCACTAGACATAGAAAAGACGTTTGATACGCTGAGCTGGGATTTTCTTGTTGGCACGCTAGAAGCGATGGGATTTGGCGCAGGATACATTAAATGGATCAAGACGCTGTATGCTAAACCCACAGCCTGCGTTAAAACAGGGCAAGTTATCTCTGAGTCCTTCCCTATAGGTAGGGGCTCCAGACAGGGCTGCCCGCTGTCTCCCTTACTATTTGCAATAGCCATGGAACCGCTGGCTGTCAAACTACGCATGCGGGCACAATTATGGGGCATCCCGGAACTAATGCCATATTCTCCTTTGCTTCCACTGACACAACTGCCTGGGGCCCAAGCTCTGACAGAGCATCATGGCATACGCGGTATGGGGCTGGTGAATACAGGAGAATACTACCTGGGCTCCACACTGAGATCCTTTGGTGAACTTATGGAAACTGTAGGGATTCACACTGGTGCCTTCCTAACATACTATGCAATTAAACACTTGCTAGAAATCACGTGGGAACAGGGTAACGCTGAACCGCAAGAATCACAACTACTTATACTGATCCTCTCAGTTGGAAATACAAGAAGCACTATATCAAGGTTACACTCAACATTATTAGCTAGGGCTGCCCCGAACTGATGCGCGCTAAAGCCCGATGGGATGAGGTACTCCCTTCCCCCATCCCAAAACGCCTGGTCGGTGGCACTATCGGCTGTCAAAAATGTCTCTCGCAACACTAGATTCCGTTACACTCAGTTTAATTACGTACATCACTCCTATTTGTCCCCATCCCGCATAAAACAGATATACCCAGGATCGGACCCGGTATGTCCCAGATGCGCGCAGCCAGCAGCAGATTTTTATCATATGGTGTGGAACTGCCCCCCACTAGCCACAGCCTGGCAACGTATCACTGACACTATAGTCGACATCACTGATCATACTCTGAACATGGAGCCCAAGTCTTGCCTGCTGGGCCTACGCCGTCGTACCAGAGGGGAGAAACAACTACATAGATTTATCGACCTTGCTTTTATAGTGTTTAAGCGCTTGATAGCAATGCGTTGGAAGGCTCTACACGCTCTGGGATATACCACTTGGCTACGTGATTTACTACAATGCTCTCACGCAGAGGCTCAAAAACTATACCAATTACAATGCAGAGGTCTAACTCAGGGAGGATCTAAAATATGGGCTGCTTTTATTGTTAGTATGGAAGCTAAGAGTGACACATACCCACCATGAGCCCTATGTATATCACACGCCATTGAACATACAGTACTCTCCTGCCCAGGAATCACTCGCGCCTCGCCGGGGACATCCTGACTACTTTACCCGCCATACATTGTAGTGTAGCTGCGAATACCACACACGTGGGGCACTACTTAAGGTACGACCCGCTCGTAAAAGGACCGTCCAAGTCAAGGCTTGAATTGCCCCCGAATTACCAACCTCCCCAAGCTATCTAGAAATATATACCTGGTCACTAGACTGTCCCCAATCCATAGACAACTGCATTACTACGCCCCCTGTACCAGACATGGGTAAACTATAACACCCCATACGTAATGTAACCTCTATAAATGATATTATTGTGGCACAGTTTATTGTTATGTATCTTTCCATAGTACATTAATATGTGTATTGCACTATATATGTTGACATATGTGTAAATGTCTGCTACGCCTTAATGGACGAATGTTCTGACAATCTTCACCATGTCTAATAAACAGATTTATTTTTTTTTTAAATGACCCTGGTGGTCACCAGACTGCCAGGGTCACAGTCGGACCGCCGCTATAGTGGCCACCACGTTCCAACAGCCGGCAACGCCAGGCTGCCGCCAGCCTGCAGCCTACAGCCTGCATTTCTGGCGGTTGTGCTGCCCTGGGGATTACGAGTCCCCATCCGCTAACCTTTCCATGGCGGTTTACACTGCCTTGGAATGGCTGGTGGAATGGGGGACTCGGGGCCCCCGGAGACCCCTGCACTCCCCATGCACTTGGCATGGGCAGTGCAGGGCCCCCCCATGCACAGCCCCGTTGTGGATTTCACTGCCCGAATTACACCCGCCGCACCGCCACATTGCAGCCGGCTCCATTAGACAAACAGTCTGCTATTGAATTCATAGCACCAGGAAGATATGTCTAAACAAAATCAACTTCTTGCAAGGCCACCACCTATATACGTATCCTTCAATCACTTTCTTTGCAAACATTTCCTTCAACGGTTTATGATCTGTCTTGACTTCAGAGGAGTTGTCCCAAAATCATTTTTTAAGCTTTTCTTCCGCCTAGTATCCCAATCCATGTGAAATAAATATAATGGTATTCTTTATTCCACCTGATATCTGTACAAGAGCTACACCAAGACCTTTCGAGCTGGCATTGGTCATTAGAACAGTCCTTGCCCTTGGTTCAAAGCTACCCAAACCAGAAGCCTTCCATAAACATTACTTAATGTTATTGAATCCCTTCTCACAACTCTCAAACCAAACTCCATGCCTTTCTTCTAAAAATCCCTCACACAACCACATTTCTCATCAGAACCTGGAAGAAATTCACTAGAGTATTAGGCAGTATCCAAGAACTTCAAAAGCTAATTTTTATGTTTGGGCACTCAACAGATCTTCTTTGGGCTGTATGCCCTCTGATGTGCTCATATGCCTTGGCTACTCTATCATTAAACTTGCACTTCTCCAATTTAAGATCAAGACTACTTGAGCTAAGCCTCCACAACACTTCTCTTAGCCTGACATCATGTTCTTCCTGTCTCTTACCATAAGTGAAAATGTTATCTTGATAGATTTCCATTCCATCAACACCTTTCAAAATGTGCAGCAAGGCCCTCTAAAAAAACGGAGAAATCTAAAATCAGCCCAAAAAGCACCTGCAAACATATAGGTTCCAAAATGTGTAATAAAATACTTCAGCTCCTGTGACTGTAGATGTAAATGTAAAGAGATCTGATAATAGGCTGAAGTCAAATTTCAGGATGAAAAATGTTTTGCACCGATTAGACAACATAACATCTCTGTTTTGTTAGGTAAAGGATAAAGATAAACCACTACAGCCTTCCTTAACTCCCTCAAATCTACACACATTCTTGCATCACCATTCACCATCACAGTACTGCCAACCATTAAGTTGCTTCCACCTCTTGAGTGATCCTATTCTCTTTCAGTTTCTCAATTTCTTTCCCATTGCCTCCTTTACTATAAGGGGAACATTACTCACCTTTCCCTGTTTAGGTACTTAACCTGGTTTAAGCTTTGTGAAATGAACATAATTCTAGAAGCACTTTATATCCTTTCTGAATACATCAGGGACCTTCTCATCTTACTTGTGCTGTTCTCTGTGCTTTTGTATCACCACAGAAATCCCTACATATTCTTCTAGTCTAACAGAAAGAATGTCACTGGGATCCAGGTACACAGCTAAATGGATTTGGTGGAACCAACTGATTAAAGGATCTCCTCTGATAGAAACATACATTTTACAAACAAACTCTATAGTAACCCAAAAGTACCCCAACAATTTAAAAGGCTCTCCATCATAACCTTTGGGTTGTATGTCCTGTTTAAACAGTTTCACCATCTGCTTTAATTTCTCTTAAAAAAATATTGTTGGTGTCAGTGTTGCTTTTATGCCTGAACCAAATAACATTTTAAATACAACTGCATTCATTGTGACTTTTTTAAATTGCCCTTCGTTCATCCTGCCTTTTATCTGCAAAATTATTTTGTCACTTTCCTGGTCAGATGTGTAATGCATCTTCTTTTTTTTATCATTGACAAACCTCCAACAACTTGTGAAGTGACCTTTTTGTGCACAGGTTTTACAAACTGCTTTCATTCCTGGACAGTCTTTAAATTAGCCATATGTCACACATTGCCACACCTGAAATATCTTCCCAGGCATGTTCTTGCATCTGTCTAATGCTCAATATTGACTTTTGTTTAATTCCTGAAGCAGTTTTTGTTATCTGAGACATTTTATTAACCCTTCTATCATTATAAAAACGATTCTAAACAATGACATCAACACAGGCTTGTAAATATTCACAAGACTTAGCCATGATAAGAATTTCTTTCAGTAAAGGATTGTCTTTTTACCACATTGTTAGAAATGGGGTCTCTGGTTGGCAGTCAGTTTGCCCTGTGTCCAAGCAGGGACCCTCACCCTAGTCAGGGTAGGGAGATACACACCAAGGATAACCCTGTTCACCACCTTGGTAGCTTGGCACAAGCAGTCAAGCTTATCTCAGGGACAATGTGTAAAACACTTGTACCAACACACACAGTAACACAGTGAAAACACCAAAAAAGGACTCCACACCAGCTTAGAAAAATAACCAATATTTATCTAAATAAAACAAGACCAAAATGACAAAACTCCAATTTAGACCAGCAAAGATATGAATTTTTAAAGTAAAAAGAGTCTTAATCCACAGAAATCAATGAATGTGTTCTTTTAGCACAATGTTCCTGGTATGCGTCAAAAATAGGGCCGCATGGACGAGCGTGCATCAAAAGAGCAAGCAATGCATCAATTCCTTACTCACAAGTTTCTCCATCAGGCAAGTGATGCATTGATTCTTTCATTGCAAGGCAGAGATGCGTTGATTTCTGGACAAACAGCCTCATGTCAATGCGGTGATGTTGCAGGTTTTAACAGCCAGGGATGAAGTGCGGAAAATCCAGATGCACAGCAGTGATGAATCCGCACTGAGCTGGCGATGCGTCAATTTTTCTGCTGCTGGGTTCACCAGCTTCTACTTTCA
This sequence comes from Pleurodeles waltl, assembly GCF_031143425.1. Lineage (NCBI taxonomy): Eukaryota > Metazoa > Chordata > Amphibia > Caudata > Salamandridae > Pleurodeles > Pleurodeles waltl. Next base: position 722,554,524 of record NC_090440.1, on the reverse strand, counting down.
CTAGCACAGGGACTGGATGTGGCACCACTTGGCAGGTCTGTGGTCTCAGCAAGAGAGCCCTGGTGCAGGCAAGCTAAGTCTTTGATGGCCCTGAGACTTGAGAACAGGGGGCAAGCTCCGTCCAAGCCTTTAGAGAATCTTCACAAGCAGGATACCAAGCAAAGTTCAGTCTTTGTCCTCTTTAAGGCAGAAGTAGCAACTGCAGCCCAACCCAGCAAAGCACACACAGCAAAGGGGAAGTACTCTTCCTCCAGCTCTCCATCTCTTCTCCTTGGCAGTGGTTCCTCTTGATCCAGAAGTGTTCTAAAAGTCTGGATTTTTGGGTCCACTACTTACACTCATTTCTGCCTTTGAAGTAGGCAAACTTCAAAGTAAAGTCTGTGTTGTTCATAAGATCCTGACTTGCTCAAGCCTGGCCCCAGACATACACCCGGAGGTTGGAGACTGCATTATGTGAGGGAAGGCACAGCCCTTTCTGGTGTAAGTGTCATCTCTTCCCTCCCCACTCTAGCCCAAAAGACTCATCAGGATATACAGGACACTCATCAGCCCTGTTTGTGTCACTGTCTAGAGGGAATTCACAAACAGCCTAACTGTCCGTCTAACTCAAACATGGATTCCACAGGCAGGTAGAGGCACAGAATGGTTAAGCAAGAAAATGACCACTTTCTAAAAGTGCCATTTTCAAACAGACAATATAAAAAAACAACTCTATCAGGAGCTATATTTTTTAATTGTGAGTTGAGAGACCCTAAGCTCCAATCTCTATCTGCTCCCAATGGGAAACGAAACTGCACTTAAACTTAAAAGATATTTAAAGGCAGTCCCCATGTGAACCTACGGGAGAGATAGGCCTTGCAATAGTGAAAAACAAATTTTGCAATATTTCACTATCAGGAAATGTACAACACACCAGTACATGTGCTACCTCTTAAATACACTGTGCCCTGACAATAGGGCTACCTAGGGCCTAACTTAGGTGTGACTTACATGTAGTAGAAGGGAAGGTTTGGGCCTTGTTCGTTCGAAGTGGCAGTGCATAACTGCACACACAGACACTGCAGTGGCAGGTCTGAGACATGTTTACAGGGCTACTCATGTGGGTGGCACAATCAGTGCTACAGGCCCAGTAGTAGCATTGATTTACAGGTCCTGGGCACTTCTAGTCCACTCTACTAGGGACTTACTTGTAAATAAAGTATGCCAATCAGACATAACCAATCATAATCAGAATTTATACAGGGAGCACTTGCACTTTAGCACTGGTCAGTAGTGTTAAAGTTCCCAGAGTACCAAAAACCAGCAAAAACATAGTCCAGCACACAGCCAAAAATACAGGAAGCAGAGGTAAAAAGACAGGAGAAACCACACCAAGGATGCCTGGTCTAACACACATGGATTCCCTACCCTTTTCTAACACACAACCCAACATGAATTGATCGTCCAGCCATAAATCAATTGCTGGACCTACGTAGGCTTTGCTCTGCTCTTGTTAGAAATTGGGTCTCTAGTTGACAGTGGTTTGCACTGTGTCAAAGTAGGGACTCTCACTCTAGTCAAGGTAAGGGAGTCACACCGTTAGGATAAACCCTGCTCACCCCCATGGTAGCTTGACACGAGCAGTAAGGCAATGTGTAAAGTATTTGTAACCACACACAATAATGTACTGAAAACAGCTCAATAGAACTACACACCAGTTTAGAAAAAATTACCATTATTTATCTGATTAAAACAAGACCAAAACAGCAAAATGTCAACATACACAAGCAAAGATATCAATTGTAAAAGATTAAATGCAATTGTAGTTCCTTGAAATCAATGAACCACTTGAATGAGGAAAAGTACCTGAAATGCATCAAAAACAAAGATGATGCAGGCTTCAGGGGAGGTAAGAAATCGAAAGAGCCAGAGATGCTTTGGTTCCTTACTGTTGCAGAGGAGATGATGCACCGGTTCCTTACTGCTAGGCAGGGGAGGTGATTGTTAGTTCCTTTCTGCCACAGGAGATGATGTGTCATTTGCGGCACAAAGCATCGGTTCCTTGCAGCGGTGCGATGTCTTTGAAAAAAATAGCACCCAGGGACGATGCGTCGGTGATGTGTCGGAACTCAAGTCTTGATGGGTCGATCTCACAGTGATGAAGCAGGTGCTGCATCAGAGGCACGGCAGTGCATGACAGATTTCAGTGATGTAATGCTCGAAACTCACACAGGGGTGGTTCTTCTGCTGTGCTGTGACAGAAAGCTGGAGCCTGCTTGGAAAGCCGTGGTTGTTGCATCAAGCTAGGACCCCGCTCCAGAGCAGGCAGCAGTGATGCATCAAATTCTTGCAGCAATGCATCAGTTCGGAATGACACAGTGAGTTGATGCATGGATTTTCTCCTTGTAGCACCAACAACCTCCCAGACTGGAATTGGCACACTTGACAGGACAGGGCTCTCAGCAGAGGAGACTAGGTCCTGGCAGATGAAGTCATTGATGTCCCTGAGACTTCTTAACTGGAGGAAAGCTCAATTCTAGCCCTTGGAGAACATTGGAAAGCAGGATGTAGAAAGCAATGTTCAGTCCTTTCATTCCAGGACAGAAGCAGCCAGCAGCAGGCCAGCACAGCAAAGCAACAGGCAGAGTGACAGTCCCCCCTACAACATCCAGCCATTATTCCTGGCAGAATGTTCTCAGTCCATCAGTGTTCTAAATTTGTGGTCTCAGAGGTCCAGTAAGTATATTGATGTCTTTCTTTGAAGTAGGTAAACTTCTAAGAGAAGTCTTTGTAGTGCACACTACCCTGCCTTTCCCTGCCATGACCCCAGACACACTTCGGGGGTTGGGGACTGCTTTGTATGAGGACAGGCATAACCCTATTCAGATGCAAGTGTCAGCTCCTCTCATCACTCTAGGTCAGGAAGACCTATCAGGAAATGCAGGACACACCTCAGCTCCATTTGTGTGGCTGTCTAGAGTGAATTCCCATAAGCCCAACTGCCATCCTTACCCAGATGAGCATTCCACAGCCAGGCAGAGGCACAGAATGGTTAAGCAAGAAAATGCCCACTTTCTAAACATAGCATTTTCAAACTTACAATTTAAAAACAATCTTCACCAAAAGATGTATTTTTAAATTGTGAGTGCAGAGACCCCAAACTCCATATCTCTACCTGCTCCCAATGGGAAATTATACTGTTACCTTATGGGGAGATAGGACTTGCAATAGTGAAAACCAAATTTAGCAGCATTTCACAATCAGGATATGTAAAACACACAAGTACATGTCCTACCTTTTACATACACTGCGCCTGCCCATGGGGCTACCTTAGGCTTACTTTAGGGGTGACGTACGTGTAGTAAAAGGGAAGGTTTGGGCCTCACAAGTTGGCGCACTTGCCAGGTCGACAATGCAGTGTAAACATGCACACACAGGCACTGCAATGGCAGGCCTGAGACATGTTTGCAGGGCTGCACATCTGGGTGGCACAATCAGTTCAGCAGGCCCATTAGTAGCATTTGATTTACAGGCACTGGGCACACCCGGTGCACTATACTAGAAACTTACTGGTAAATCAAATATTCCAATCATGGATAAACCAATGACCAATACATTTTAGACAGAGAGCATGTGCACTTTAGCACTGTTTAGCAGTGGTAAATAGCCCAGAGTCCTAAAGCCAACCAAACCAAGTCAGAAAAAATAGGAGGAAGAAGGCAAATAGTTCAGGGATAACCCTGAAAAAAAGGCCAGATCCAACAGCTCCGCTTACACAGTTTTGGGAATTTTTGCACTCCATGATATGCGGCGTTGCCGAATTCCACCATCTGAAGTGAAGCAGAATTCTTTCTTTCCATTTGTGTATGCAAGATTAGTTTTTGGTGCTCACTTGTGAGTGCCATGATATTCTCAGGAAGCTAACAAGCATGCGTGAGATTTTGCACCCACTTGTGCAGCTTCCTGCCACGACGGTGTCACAATAATGCAGCTCAGGAACGCACCTCCAGTAGATTCTCTAGTCAAGAAACAGCTATATCTACGCAAAAAATCATTTGCGAGTAGATTTTTTGCCCTAATTGACCATTCAAGTTGTTTTTTTGTGTGCAAGAAGCCTTTTTTAACTTTCTCAGTAGAAAGGAAGTGCCCCAGAGACGTCAACTTCCTGTTCCTGTCTAGCAGGCTTTTCCAAGTGCTTTGTTCATCTCCTGGTCACTTTTTCACTTGACTTTCGAGGTGGATGAATCACTCTTTTAGTCTTCTGGATACATACCTTTGGATTTATGGACCATGGGCCTCATTCAGATTTCAGTTGAAGGATGACTACAATACAACGGTGACAGATATTGAATCCTCTGAAACTTAAATCCCATAGGAAACAAAGAGATTTAAATTTCGGCGCATGGGATATCGGTCGCCATTGTGATGGTGTAACCCGTCTGCCAAAATCTAAATCAGTCCCATAGTTTTTGTGATATCATCTCGCAAGTAAGTCAAGAACTATTAAGGGTGTTTTTTGTTTGATAGGGCATGCACCATTATTTCTTTATTACTTTTATTTGTATTTTGAATTTCACTGTGTTGGGTGGCCTGGAGTTTAGGTAGGGGCCTAGTTATTTTTTCCATTTCCTTCTTCACCTTTTTTAAAGGAAAAATGTAGCACAGTTCAGTTCCTTTTCTCCATGTTTATTGCATTTGCAATAAACGTTATTTTACTATGTGGCCTAGTCTTCCAACGGACCATCCAGCTAATAGGCCCAGTGCCTGAAAGAAATCTTTCTGTGGTATGTGTTTTTTAAAACATCATCTGGGCAGGGATGGCATTAGATTAAATTAAATATGTTGGCTATTGTACGTATTTCATGGGTTTTTTTTCTGCAAAGAGTGTATACATAGGGTAATGCTTGATGCCATAGGAGGATGTGTGTTGTTGTAAAAGTTGTATAGCTCAGTTAATTTTTATTGTTGAGCTAATGGTAGTATTTTCTTTAGTGTTACCATGCCTTCTTTGTCTGGACATTGTGTGTGGGTGAGCATGTTTGCCATTGATCACCATTTGTCTTTGTTCTCCAAGCCATATGCTCACGGGCCATTTTGTGTAGTCTGTGTCCATAGCCCTGAATCGGTTCTTGGTTTTCCACGCTGCCTTGCTCGTTGTTCTTGTTTGATCATGTGTCTGGTGGGAATTTTGTGTACTCATCCAGTGTGTTTTTACCATAGGTTTGCATGTGTTCTTTGTTCTCCTTGATCACTGTTATTGTTTGACCATGTGGCTGGCAACTATTTTGTGCATCCAGCCAGTTTGCTTTTGCCATGGGCTTGCATGTGTTCCTTGTTCCCCATGCCTCCTTGCTCGCTGTTGGGGTATGATCATGTGGCTGGTGGTCATTTTGTGCAGCCAGCCAATGAACGTTTGCCACAGGCTTGCATGTGTTCTTTGTTCCCCATGCCCCCTTGCTCTCTGTTGTTGTTTTACCATGTGGCTGGAGGCCATTTTGTGTAGCCAGCAAGTGTGTCTTTTCCATAGGATTGCCTGTATTTGTTGTTCTTCATGTCTCCTTGCTTACTGTTAATGTTTAACCGTGTGGCTGGTGGCCATTTTGTGTATCCAGACAGTATACTTTTGCCATAGGCTTGGATGTATGTGATATCAGGTTAATAATATGCTTGAGCATCTTTTAGTATATGTAATTCATAAATATAATTATGATGAACAGTGCTTTATATTATATGCATTTATTTTAATGTTTCATCTGCACCACCTTGCCTCACAATAGGCTTCTCATTCTCCCATTCAAACATCAGCAGTTCATTATAGTTTTCCTTTTATTTTTTTATTTTATTTTGTATGTTATTTTTTATGTTACTTTTCAATTGTTTTACCTTTTTCATTTAATTTTTTATTTTAATTTCTTATTTTGTTTTAATTTTCTTTTATTTTTTTTTTCATTTTGCCTCAATCCATCCACCATAGGCGCACACCCACACAACAGCTTTAATTTTGTTTTCAGGGATTATTCCCTTTTCTCCTGGACACCCTGCCTACCATAGAGTAGGTGCACTGCACCCACATCAGCAATCAGCGTCATTAATTTTTTTAATGATTATTCCATTTTCCCCTGGACCACCTTGCCTGCCATAGGAGCACAATAACCATTCTTTTTTAAGAACTATTCCATTTAGCCATGCACCTCCCTGACTGCCTTCTCCTTTAGAATAGCTACACATAAAGCAAAGACATATATATCTGTATATTGTGTTACTGTTATCCTGGTTGGAAATGAAATTTGATGGTATGGTGGTGTGGTTTGACTTTAACATGGTTGGATACATTGTTGTTAATTTATACCTAAGTAACCAACCACATTAAATTATATTGCCTTTGTCTGACATATTCAAACTTCAACAATGCTACATTTCACTTAATGTTTTTCTTGCTTTATTGCTTGTAGGTGCACAAGAGAAGAAGAGATATAACCCACAGTACAGCTAAACAGAAAGCCTGTATGAAAAACATGTGACCTGGTTGGCCCATGAGACAGAAGCAGCATTCATTCTGGCCCTGAATTAGCTGAGGGTGTTGGTGGAGAATGGTCTAACAGCAGTTTTGATATTACTAGACTTCTCAGCTGCGTTTGACATAATTGACCACCACATTCTTACTCTCAGACTGTGGGAGAGGGGAAAAGAGGGGATACTATTGGACCGGATTGAATCCTATCTGACAGACAGGTCCCAGGCTATATCATTTCCACCATTCCGCTCAGAGTTTAAAGAAGTGAGCATAGTTTCCTGCAGGGGTTGGCTTTGAGACCCATATTATTTAACATCTATTTACAACTGCTGTTACTTCCTATTAGATCATTTGGGCTCACATTTGTAAACTATGCAGATGGTGTGCAGCTAATTCTAGCCATGGATACATGAAATCATGGCCTGGAGAAGGGTTGCATAGCTGCCTTATGGAGATGGCAAATTGGCTGAAACTGAGCTCTTTGAAGTTCAATGAAGGCAAAGCTGAATTTCTTTGTTACTTCCCCAATATTTTAAAGCCTAGGTTGTGCGTAACTTGGGGTTTTACATGGATGGCAAGCTCACCGTGGAAGCACACGTTAACAGAACAGCAAGCACTTGTGTTGGTCCTCTCTGGAGTCTCAGGAAAATTGTTTCATTATAACCCCAACCAGCAAGGAAACTAGTGGTTTAGTGAATGATTCTAAGCAGAATTGATTATCATAATGCGCTTCTCCCTGGAATCGTTGACTATCAAATCAGAAGGTTATAGTGGGTTCAAATAATGGCTGCACAACTAGCATTGAATAAATCCTGGTATGACTCGTTCTCAGGAGCTCTGAAAGAACTTCATTGTGTCCCAGTTATAGAGAGGATAATGCTCAAATCTATAGGTGTGGTTTATAAAGCCTTAAACAGGATTAACTTCTCTTGCGTTGTAAAAACTCTTTGAACGCTACAAACTGCAGAGAAACTTACAATCTGCCTCTGCTAACTTAGTCAGCATTCTAAAATTTTAAAAAGTTTGTTTGGGAGGGAGAACTTTCCAAGTAAAGTCAGCACAATTGTGGAACTCACTTCCAGTTTCCCTTAGAGCCAGTTCGAATCATTTGGGTTTCCTGAAAAATCTAAAAACATGTCTCTCTCTGAAATAGGTGGTAGGCCTTGAATCCTTCTACCCCCTCCCTTGTGCAGGGATGCTAAAGCAGAGATACTGCATGGTATGTAAGTGGCAAGGTTTATACAGCACCAAGATACGTGTCCAGGTGAACGTTTGCGTTCTAACAAGTGTCTGTTGCTTTCTTACTTACATCAATCCTCCAATCTCTTCTGCTTGTGCAGTTTAGTGACACTGCCAACTGACACCTTATAGATGGCCCCAGTGAAAGGTGCTACCAGAAAGTGACCATTGAGAAGAAGCAGTTTCCCACCACGGGTGTGCCGACTGCAACCTTTTTCGGCAGACGTGTGTCTGCTGCACTGGTCTCTGGGAAGGAACCTGGGAGAAGCACTCCCACATCAACAGCACCACCCCAAACTAGTCCAAGTCCATGTCTGTCAGTGAGGCAGCCACTGCAATCATGGCAACGCTAACAAGAAGTGACAGTGAATTGGATTTGTCCTTTTCACAAAGTAGTACCAAATTGTTTCAGGAAACAGAGCAAAGTGAACAGCAGACACAGCCAGCAATAGTAAATCTTCCTGAAGTTGGAGCAGAACAGGACCTTAAGCTTCCTGCTGAGCGAGAAGCCCCTCTTTTAGAATCATTGACTCCCAGATCTCCAGCATTTAAAAGGAAGGGTACTACTCAACCATTTTCTCCGAGCACCCCTTCTAATGATGATGATGATGATGATGATGATGGGGACATGGATTGGACCCCTGCAGAGTCTGAGAAGTGCCAGGAAAGGCAAGGGAAAAGAAAAGTTCCTGAAAGCCTTGAAATTATGGAAGGAGATGATGATAGATGACAACGTGCCAGTCATTGTGTAAGCTGGCACAGAGGAATATGACATTACCTCTCCAAATCAACCTGTTACGAGGGATGTGGCACAGGGAGCACTGCCAGCGCCCATATTGGTAAAGTTCCAGCTGAGACCTGCACCAACACCTACCTCAGTAGAAGTATGTACTGCAGAGAAGCAATCAACGACACACCCACCTATCTCCAGTTCTTCTGCAGGCATTGGCACTGGCCACTAAAAAAGTACTCCTCTCCAGTTTTCTTAGGAAGCAGCAGGAAAACATTGTAATATACTCCATTTGCCTCACAAGTGTTTGTCAAGGTGAGACTGGTTCACATTATAGTACTCGAGGCCAAACAACCCATATGAAAAAACATCATGCAATCTGATGTGAGGAGCAACTTAAAAAATTGCTGAATGTGGTTCTGGTGAAGGTGAGGAGAGCTGGGAAACATTAGCTACAAGTCCAATGACGGTGGGAGGTCATGAGGAAGAAAAGGGTAACATCTTCATGCAAGGCAGCCCTACAGCCCTCTCACCAGCAGTGCGCCAGAACCACCCGCTGCAGCGACCTAAAAATGGCACAAGATTCAGAATCAGATGGAGACACCATGGCATACAGTGACTGCCCCAAGATGCACATTGAGTCTACCACCTCGTACGACTCAAAATACACCTGCATCAGTGGCCCCAGAAAAGAAGAAAATCCAGGCTACTATTGCAGGCATTTGTAGGCAGGAGGGGCCCTACAACCGCAACCAACCATTGGCATGTTTGTACAATAGAAAGCTGGCAAAATTGTTAGCTCTGGACCTCTTCTCTTTTAGAATTAGTGGTGACCATCTGCCCAAAATGGAAGGTCCCAAGTCAGAACTAGTTTGCCAGAGTTGCTGTTCAGCGCCCCATCACAATGTGTTGAAATTGGTGAGACAAGATTTGCAGCAAAGTGCTGTTCACACTATCCACCTGACAACAGACATGTGGACCAGTTCTCAGGCAACTGTTTCCATCTGCATCACTGTACTTTGAATCTCTTTTGCGGGGGTAAGGCAACAGCCCTCTACTTGTCTTAGCCCTGAAGAATGTTTTAAGAGCGTTTGGCTTCATGCAACAGTAGCCATGTTTGTCATGGAGAAGTCACAAACAGCTGCAAACAATGTGGACGAATTTAACAGCAAGGTGTCTGAATGGCTGTAATCCAGAGGTCTCTGAATTGGATTTGTTGCCACAGACAATGGCAGTAATATGGCAGTAGCTATTTCAGAGTCCTGTGTTTTGTGCATTGCAGCAACCTGTTCTGTAAGAGTTTCTCAAGAAAGAAGACCTAGGGCCAGATGTAGCAAAAAGCAAAATTGCGACTTGCAATTTGCGAGTCCATCCGACTCGCAAATTGCAAGTCGCAATTTGCTATGCAGTACGGTGTCTCAGACACCGACTGCGACTCGCAATGGGGTCGCAATGACCCACCTCATGAATATTCATGAGGTGGGTCGCAAATTGCGGCCCCATTGCGAGTATAGGCACTCGCTAACATGGAGGCCTGCTGACGTCAGCAGACCTCCATGTTCGCGACCTGCTTTTAAATAAAGCAGTTTTTTTTTTGAAGTGTAGCCCGTTTTCCTGACAGGAAAACGAGCTGCACTGCAAAAAAAACGAAACCATTTGTTTCGGTATTTTTTCAGGGCAGGGAGTGGTCCCTTGGACCACTCCCTGCCCTGAAAAAATATTTTGGGGTCCAGTCACAAACTGGAAGGGGTCCCATAGGGACCCCTTCCAATTTGCGAGTGGGTTACCATCCACTTGAAGTGGATGGTAACTGCGATGCCATTTGCGACCGCGTACGCGGTCGCAAATAGTATTGTATCCCACAGCGACTCGCAAATAGGAAGGGAACACCCCTTCCTATTTGCGAGTCGCAAATGCATATTGCGAGTCGGTAACGACTCGCAATATGCATTTCTGCATGCCAAACCCACGTTTGCGACTCGCAAACGGCGAATTTCGCCGTTTGCGACTCGCAAACGGGTTGCTACATGTGGCCCCTAGTCAGCAACAAACTGACCACCTGCACAAGAATCTGCACACATTTCAGCCATTCTTTTAAATCCCAGAAGCAGTAGCGGATTCAGCGTGCTAATAGAGAATCAGTTAAAGCCCTCATACATGAGGTGCCAACACGTTGGAACTCGACCTTTAATATGTTCAGCTTCTCTTTTAAAAAAAAAATGTATTGAGCAGAGAACAAAATGAAATATGAAAATACATTGCTAATGTGTAAAGTGAATCCATACACACAAATGTTTTAAATAATATAGTGGTGAACTTGTCAAAAGTGAAATATGTATGTTGAATAAATATGGCAATGTAAGGTCACTGCATCATTTTTATATAGGGCAAAGAAAGAAAAAGGACGTTAAAGAAAGGAAAGATAGAAGAAGATGGAAAGAGAATCAGTAGAAAATATAGCAAGTGGAATCCTATTTATGAGGAAGAATAAGCGAAAAAAGCACAACATCTATACAATATGAAATTATGCATTTACAAGTATAGAATAAAGTATATAATACCTTATATATAATAGGAGGGGGAGAGAAGTCCATTTATTTTGAAATGTGTGACAAATAATTATTGAGTGACATCCACAGTGGATGACGTTTGATGAAAAGTTGCATTGAGTCCAGTGTATAATTGTCCAATCTGTGATGGTAAGTAACTAAATTGTACCACTTTAGTAGGGTGACTTTATCTGGAGACTTCCAATTAGAAGTAATAACAGAAATTGCTATAGAGAGCACAAGGTCTGCCAGTTTCCCAAGCAATGCTTGTCTACTCCAAATTTCATGTAAGCCACCCAAAAACAGGAGATCATATGAAAGGGGAAGGGAAATCTGAGTAATATCTTTTGTATTGAGGCCCATTAAGAAGACAGAGCCAGACAGGAAAAGAATATAAATGAAACTGTGCCTTGGTGGGTATGGCATCGCCAGGAAATGCCATGAGGCATAAGTTTAAGTTTAAATAGGCAGACAGGTGTATAAAAGAGTCTACTGTAAAAGAAAAATAAGATTTGAGCGAGGCTGGCTGTGCGAACAGTGGGATGTATTTTTCCCCAAAGTTTATTCCATAACGTAATTGACAATACGGCACCAATATCTGATTCCCACGTGGTCTCTGTCTGTGTTTTGGCCCAAGTTGGGCAAGACTTTCTCAAACGTTTATATATAGATGCAACTTTAGGGTGGATGTAAGTTACAATGAAATGAGGTGTGGAATTTTGATTGTGACATGTTAGGAGAAAAATGCTTTGTTAAAGATGGAAGATTGTATGTAGAAGAGAGATCAGAAAAAGGAATGAAACAGTTTAAATGGTATAATTGGGAAATAAGTCAAAGGCCTTTGTTCAGTCAAGCCTTCCAACGCAGAGTTTTACCCTTTTCCTTCAGTAATTTATTACGCCAAATAGGACTGTTAAGGAATTTATTGATAGGAGTAAGATGCAAGTTAAAGAATGGTTTTAGTATAGTGCAGGCATGAGAAACAGTGCTAGTTACCTAATTTGGGGGGTTGGACATAAAAAGAATATGTTTTGTGAGATAAGGGTGAAGGAAGAGCTTGTTCTAAAGAAACCCATAACTTCTGAGGTACATTGAGGATGATGAAAAGCAAGACTGCATTTGCTTGATACCAAATGCCTTATGATAATTAAGAAAGTTTGCAGAATAAACTCCACCTAAAAATTTAGGAAGTTTCAATTTGGATAGAGAAATTCGAGAAGGTTTATAATACAAATGTGGACAAAATCTTGTCCAATAAACCAAAGAGTAACCTAATAGGTAGCATCATAAGAAAGAATTTAATAATTGGGAGATGCATAATTGTTATGGTGTAAAGATGGCACACCCAGGAAAGATACAACAGTGACCATTTCAGAGACAGAGACTATAGCTTTTTTAGATAAAGCATCTGAGTTAGCATTTAGTGTGTCCTTAAGGGTACCGCCATACAATATATCTAAATATTTAGGGGCATATTTAGAAGAAAATAGCGCATCGGTCCCGATGTGCCACTTTTTTTGCGTTGCCTCTGCCCCCCCTAACGACACCACGGTTGCACAGTATTTACAATACAGTGTACCATGGCAGTCGTTAGGGCAATAGCGTCAACATTTTTTAAGCTAAGGTGGCGCTTTGGTGCACTAGCGTAAAAAATGTTGACGCTAATGCAGCAAAGCACAGAGGCCTATTGATTAAAATGGGTGCTTGTAGCAGGCGTTAAAAATGACAGAAAATAATGGTGCAGTGAAATATTGTAAATTCCACTGCACCAGTTTTTTGGGCCTCCCTGCGCCGGAACGTCCCCCATGCATACATTTTGCCTAGAGCAGGCATAATGCGGTGCAAGGGTTCACAAAGTGGCACATGCAAGCGTAGCATCACTTTGTAAACATAGAGCAGGACAAAGACCTCCTTAACGCTGCCTTAGCATAAAAAAATGATACTAGAGTGACACAAGGTGGTGCTAGGGGCTTGTAAATATGTCCCTTAATTTTAGAAGAGTTCAAAGATAGTCCTGCATCCACAAAATCAGATCCAGAATAGTACAAGCTGAAAGGTAAAACTTCTGTTTTATCCACATTAATTTTATGCCTGAAACATCGGAATACTTCTGAAGTTCATGAAAGAAGGCAGGGAGAAAATGATCTGAGTGTGACATTTATAAAAGCATATTATCCACATATGCTGTGAATTTAATGTGTACATTGTTCATTTAAAAACCACTAAATTCCTCTGAAGCCCTTAATTGATGAAGAAAGGGTTTGAGAGCCAAAACTAAAAGTAGGGGAGACAGTGGAAATCCCTGGCGAGTTCTATTAAGAGGAATGAAATGGGACCTAATACCATTTGTTATCACGGAAGAGCATGGCGAGGAATATAGTAAAGATATAAGATATCAAACGTTAGGGCCAAGTCTATGCTGTTCCAAAGGTTTTGATAAGAAACACTAACTAACTCTATCAAAGGCCTTTTATGCGTCTAATGATAAAGCCACCAAGGGGATCTTCATCTTAGAAGCCTTGTTAATGATACTAAGAAAAGTATGGGAATTATATGTAACATGCCTATTAGGAATAAATCCCGACTGATGAACGTCTACTAGGTCAGACATATAGGGGAGCAAGCGAAGGGCCAAAACTTTGACATAAATTGTACAGTCTATGTTGATTAAAGATATGGGTCAGATAGTTTTTGGATTGGTCCAAATCACAATCTTTTTCAGAGATTGGACATATCATGGCTTCTGCAAAAGATCCAGAAGCAGAGTCTGAAGATGTGAATTGATTAACAAGTGTATACAGTTTGGGGTAAAGGAGTTTGGCAAATTGGATATAGAATTTGATGGTGAAGTAATGGGGGCCTGGTGCTTGGCCTCTGGGGAGAGACTTTAATGCTGTAAAGAATACTGAAACTTGGAGCAATTGATCTCATGGTGAGAGCTCAATCATTGACAATTTTCTAAATTTGAGGTGGGAGAAATAATTATTGAGAGATTCAACATGAGAGAGATTCAACATGGAATGTGTTCTGTAGTATATAAATCCTTGTAATAGGAACCAAAATAAGTTGCAATATCTGCATCCTTGTAGTGTTTTACGCCATGGTTGGCTATGATGGATTTTACGGTTGTATTTTCCCTTCTATGTTTTAAGTAACAAGCTAAAAGAGAACCTGCCCTGCTGTTGCCTCCATAGTATCTGGCATTGACTTTAAGAAGGTTGCATCATGCTTGCGCAGTTGTATATTTGTTGAATTCTAGTGTGATTGATACCAAGGCTTCAAGAGGTGTCTTACTATTTTTCTGAGTATAGTAATTATGTTCTAGGGTTTTGATGCGTGTAAGAATGTCAGCAGACTTTTGTTGTACTGATTACTTTTTGGAACACATATAGCTGATAATAAACCTTCTTGAGGCTGCCTTAAATGCATCCTATACTGTGTGAAATGGTGTTTGATTGGTGTCATTCATTTGGGAGTGTTCTTCAATAAAAAGAATTATAAGAGGCGATGAAAGGAGCATCAACAATAAATTATTATTAAACGTCCAAGGGGGGCTGTGAATTTGATGTGCACATTGTTCATTTGAAAACCACAAAATTCCTCCGAAGCCCTTAATTGATGAAGAAAGGGTTTGAGAGCCAAAACTAAAAGTAGGGGAGACAGTGGACATTCCTGGCGAGTTCTATTAAGAGGAATGAAAGGGGATCTAAAACCATTTGTTATTACAGAAGAGCATTGGGAGGAATATAGTAAAGATATAAGGTATCAAAATTTAGGGCCGAGACTATGCTGTTCTAAAGGTTTTGATAAGAAACACCAATTAGCTCTATCAAAGGCCTTTTATGCATCTAATGATAAAGCCGCCAAGGGGATCTTCATCTTAGAAGCCTTGTTAATGATACTAAGAAAAGAATAGGAATTATATGTAAGATGTCTATTAGGAATAGATCCAGACTGATGAACGTCTACTAGGTCAGACATATAGGGGAGCAAGCGAAGGGCCAAAACCTTTGCATAAATTGTACAGTCCGTGTTGATTAAAAATAGGGGTCTGTCATTTTTGGATTGAGTCAAATCACAATCTTTTTCAGAGATTGAACCTATCATGGCTTCTGTAAAAGATCCAGAAGCAGAATCTGAAGATGTGGATTGATTAACAAGTGTATACAGTTTGGGGTAAAGGAGTTTGGCAAACTGGTTATAGAATTTTATGGTGGAGTAATGTGGGCCTGGTGCTTTGCCTCTGGGGAGAGACTTTAACCCCTTCGCTGCCAGGCCTTTTCCCCCTCCTGTGCCGAGCCTTTTTTTGGCTAATTGGGGCAGTTTGCGCTTAGGCCCTCATAACTTTTTGTTCACATAAGCTACCCATGCCAAATTTGCGTCCTTTTTTTCCAACATCCTAGGGATTCTAGAGGTACCCAGACTTTGTGGGTTCCCCTGAAGGAGACCAAGAAATTAGCCAAAATACAGTGAAAATTGTGTTTTTTTCAAAAAAATGGGGAAAAAGGGCTGCAGAAGGCAGCTTGTAGTTTTTCCCCTGAAAATGGCATCAACAAAGGGTTTGCGGTGGCAAGATCACCATCTTCCCAGCTTTCAGGAACAGGCAGACTTGAATTGGAAAACCCCAGTTTTCAATACAATTTTGAAATTTTCCTGGGAAATACCCTATTTTTAGTATTTTTTGTGCTTTCAGCCTCCTTCCAGTTAGTGACCAAAATGGGTGAGAAACCCATGCTGGATCCCAGAAAGCTAAACATTTCTGAAAAGTAGACAAAATTCTGAATTCAGCAAGCAGTCATTTGTGTAGATCCTATAAGTGTTTCCTACAGAAAATAACAGCTGAAATAAAAATATTTTGAAATTGAGGTGAAAAAAACTCCCATTTTTCTCCACGTTATACTCTGTAACTTTTTCCTGCGATGTCAGATTTTTTAAAGCAATATACCGTTACGTCAGCTGGACTCTTATGGTTGCAGGGATATATAGGGCTTGTAGGTTCATCAAGAACTCTAGGTACCCAGAGCCAATAAATGAGCTGCACCTTGCAATGGGTTTTTATTCTATACCGGGTATACAGCAATTCATTTGTAAAGAGTGAAAAATAGGTATCAAGAAAACCTTTGTATTTCCAAAATGGCCACAAGATAAGGTGTTGAGAAGCATTGGTTATTTGCACATCTCTGAATTCCGGGGTGCCCATACTAGCATGTGAATTACAGGGCATTTCTCAAATAGACGTCTTTTTTACACGCTGCCTTACATTTGGAAGGAAAAAATGCAGAGAAAGACAAGGGGCAATAACACTTGTTTTGCTATTCTGTGTTTCCCCAAGTCTCCCGATAAAAATGGTACTTCACTTGTGTGGGTAGGCCTAGCGCCCACGAAAGGAAGTGGCTCAAAACACAACGTGGACACATCCCATTTTTTCACAGCAAATAGAGGTGTTTTTTGCAAAGTGCCTACCTGTGGATTTTGGCCTCTAGCTCAGTCGGCACCTGGGGAAACCTAGCAAACCAGCACATTTTTGAAAACTAGACACCTAGGGGAATCCAAGATGGGGTGACTTGTGGGGCTCTGACCAGGTTCTGTTACCCAGAATCCTTTGCAAACCTCAAAATTTGACCAAAAAAACACCTTTTCCTCTCATTTCGGTGACATAAAGTTCTGGAATCTGAGAGGAGCCACACATTTCCTTCCACCTAGCGCTCCCCCAAGTCTCCCGATAAAAATAGTACCTCCCTTGTGTGGGTAGGCCTAGCGCCCACGAAAGGAAATGGCCCAAAACACAACGTGGACACATCACATTTTTTTCACAGAAAACAGAGGTGTTTTTTACAAAGTGCCTACCTGTGGATTTTGGCCTCTAGCTCAGCCCGCACCTGTGGAAACCTAGCAAACCAGCACATTTTTGAAAACTAGACACCTAGGGGAAGCCAAGATGGGGTGACTTGTGGGGCTCTGACCAGGTTCTGTTACCCAGAATCCTTTGCAAACCTCAAAATTTGACCAAATAAACACTTTTTCCTCTCATTTCGGTGACATAAAGTTCTGGAATCTGAGAGGAGCCACACATTTCCTTCCACCCAGCGTTCCCCCAAGTCTCCCGATAAAAATGGTACCTCACTTGTGTGGGTAGGCCTAGCGCCCACGAAAGGAAATGGCTCAAAACACAATGTGGATACATCAAAATTATCAAATACAAAACTACCTGTTTTTGCAGGGGGGCACCTGCGTTTTTGGTCATGGGCTCAGCAGCCTTCTAGGGAAACCTACCAAACTCAGACATTTCTGAAAACTAGACACCCGAGGGAGTCCAGTGAGGTGTGACTTGCGTGGATCCCCCAATGTTTTCTTACCCAGAATCCTTAGCAAACCTCAAATTTAGCTACGGGGGGCAGAAATGGCCTAAAATAAATTTGCCCCACCACCCCCACCATCCCCCTCACCGCCCCCCCGGGGAGCGACCCTTGCCTACGGGGTCGCTCCCCTTGTGTGACATTGGCGCAAAAAAAAAGATCCCCAGTGCCTAGTGGTTTCTGCCTCCTTTGGGGGCACATTGACCTAAAATCGGCCCGATCTGCCCCCAAAGGCGGCATAAATGGCCTAAATACAATTAACTCTATCAAAGGCTTTTTATGCGTCTAATGATAAGCCACCAAGGGAATCTTCATCTTAGAAGCCTTGTTAATGATACTAAGAAAAGTATGGGAATTATATGTAACATGCCTATTAGGAATAAATCCCGACTGATGAACGTCTAGGTCAGACATATAGGGGAGCAAGCGAAGGGCCAAAACTTTGACATAAATTGTACAGTCTATGTTGATTAAAGATATGGGTCAGATAGTTTTTGGATTGAGTCAAATCACAATCTTTTTCAGAGATTGGACATATCATGGCTTCTGCAAAAGATCCAGAAGCAGAGTCTGAAGATGTGAATTGATTAACAAGTGTATACAGTTTGGGGTAAAGGAGTTTGGCAAATTGGATATAGAATTTGATGGTGAAGTAATGTGGGCCTGGTGCTTGGCCTCTGGGGAGAGACTTTTATGCTGTAAATAATTCTGAAAGTTGGAGCAGTTGATCTAATGGTGAGAGCTCAATCATTGACGATTTTCTAAGTTTGAGGTGGGAGAAATAATTATTGAGGGATTCAACATGAGAGAGATTCAATGTTGTAGTATATAAATCCTTGTAATAGGAACCAAAATAAGTTGCAATATCTGCATACTTGAAGTGTTTTACGCCATGGTTGGTTATGATGGATTTTATGGTTGTAATATCCCTTCTATGTTTTAAGTAATGAGCTAAAAGAGAACCTGCCCTGTTGTTGCCTCCATTGTATCTGGCATTGACTTTAAGAAGGTTTCTGCATGCCTGGACAGTTATATTTGTTGAATTCTAGTGTGGTTGATACAAAGGCTTCAAAATGTGTCTTACTATTTTTCTGAGTATAGTAATTATGTTTTAAGGTTTTGATGCGTCAGAATGTCAGCAGACTTTTGTTGTACTGATTACTTTTTAGAACGCATATGGCTGATATTAAATCATCTGGATGCTGCCATAAATGCATCCTATACTGTGTGAAATGGTGTTTAATTGGTATCATTCATTTGGGAGTATTCTTCAATAAAAACAATTATGAGAGGCACCAAAAGGAGCATCAACAGTAAATTATTATTAAACTTCCAAGAGGGGGCTTTATGGGTACTTGCAAGCATACTTAAGTCTGTGATCACTGGCACATGGTCTGATATGAGAATAGAGACAATTTCAGAATTACCCATATGCTGCAGTAAATCTTTACTAAGAAGGATATATTAATTTTAGATTGAGAGTGTTGGGTTGGAGAGTAAAAGGAGAATTCCAATAGACCAGGGTTGAAACTTTTCTAAGAATCTGATGAGAATGATGGGAAATTAGACTTCTGAATGCTTTATGAGAAGAATGGGGAGTATAAGGTGAGGTGGAACGTCTGTCCAAAATGGGATCAAATATTTGATTACAATTGCCTCACAAAATTTGATTATCCAAAGCATATTCACAGATGGTGTGAGAAATGTTGTGCACAAAATTGAGCCTGGGTGTGTTGAGTTATATATATTCAGAACAGAGAAGGTGTCATCGTCGTTTGAAAGGGTAGCAAGAATACTGCAGCCGTCCTTTTATTGGTGTTGTGAAAGTGTGGTGAGTTTGAAGGATTTGTGGTATAAAATAGCAAGCACATTTTTATTTGTAGTAGAGGGAGAGAAAAAAATGTTTTCTACCCATTGTCTTTTAACCTTAAGAGTTTCCGTGTCGATAACATGAATCTCTTGCAATAGGACTATATGAAATTTTAGTCCAGCTAAGTGAGATAAAACATGTTGATGCTTAATGATGCTTTTGAGCCCTTTAACATTCTAAGTAACTGTTCTAAGTTGCATAACAACAAAAATGAGTAACTGCTGTATGAGAACAAATAAAAGGCATATCAATATAATTTAAGCAAGGAAGAAGAGAAGATGGAAAAAGTCACGGAAGAGAGATGGAGGAGAATGTCCTCCGAAAAGTGTATATACGAAGGCACATGGTACTCCAGGGACAAGTGTCCTTGAATGCTATGAGGGAAAAAAGAGAAAATGTGATTTTGAGGGAGATTCAAGGTATTTTTTGGCCATTTGACTGAAGTGGTATTAGACAATTGTTTCGCAATGGCGCCAGTAACATGGGATGGCTGAGAGAAGTCTTTCAAGAATTCTGAAACATTTTCCATAGTGATGGTGTGGGCAAACAAGGTTTTGTTGGGCAAGTGTGCAAAACCCGGAGGGAGATAACAGGCTTAGAGAAAGAACAATACTGAATGCTACTTTTAAGCTTGTGAGCTCTCCCTACGAAAAACCAAACAGACCAGAATTACAGGACAAAAACTATACAGCAGGTCTGTAATAAGAAGATTGGAGGAAAAAGGCTGAAATATTTGTGAGAAAATATTTGGCAGTTTTAATGTTTAGAACACAGTTGCTGTCTCAGTGGGAAAAGTTTTTTTTGTTTGGTAGAAATAAGAGGAAACAATCCCAAGACAGAATATTGCTTGATATATGTCAGTAGAAATGGAGAAATGAATTATAAACCATTTGAAGAATGCAAGTTGAGCCTAGAGGTGTTGAAATATGCAAGGGTTCATCACATGGTGAAACAATTTACCTCAGGTATGTATGAAGTATTTAAGATAGCGGCCACCTAAAAGTGAAAATGCTCCTCCCTGTATAAATGGGTCACTGCTGCATGAAGCACCATGAAACAGCCATTATCCTGAAGCCACCGTGTTCTGACACTAAAACCCATTCATGGGTTCAATGAAATTGGGTCCTGTATGCACTTCTCGTCTTTTATGCATTGAAGCCACACGGAGATCTACGGAGCTGCTGCCATCTTGTGCGGTGTCCATCCATGCCCCTCTGTGGCATCTGTTTGAGCAGAACAGACAGACCAATGACTATGGCTCTCATCACAACCCTGGTGGTCAGTGTTAAAGAGGTGGTAACACCGCCAACAGGCCGGCGGTAAAAAAAATGGGATTACGACCACAGCGGAAACCGCCAACATAGACAGCCACATTAACACTCCAACCGCCAGGGCGGTAGCAAAAAACACCGCAGCGGTCACCGCCAACAGACAGGTGGAAAACAATGTACCGCCCACCCTATCATGAGAGGCCAATCCATCAGCTTTTCCGGGGCTGTACCAACAACATCAAAAGCATGGCTGAAACAGTACATCGAAGGGGAACCACTCACCTTCCGACACTCCACGAAGAACCAGGATGCCATGGAGCCCGAATTGCAGATCCTCCCCATGTTAGTGTATCTTCTCATACACCAGGAAGTAGAAAGAAAGCAGCGGCGGTGACGACGGTGAGTACTGCACCTAGCACACGGGGGGAGTGAAAAGAGAGTGACACACACACGCGGCATGCAACACCCCCACCCTCCTCACCCACAACACCATACACACTAACACATCCAACAACATTACTGATACACCCCGTCACCCCCTGGAAGAACGCAAGGACAAAAGGAAATGAGTTTAACCAGTGTTATAATGGAACATTCAGATATAGCAATAGAATTTTAAATAATCAGTATATACAAAATTTTACATTATGTACAAAAGACCGTACAGTGTCCGTACAGGTGTCTGTAGTGGTGCAGGGAGACACCAGACCGTCTCCGGCAGCCTCGGATTGCTGATCCTTGGGGAGGATACTGCAGACTGACGTTGTGGCAGCGGCAGTGCAGATGGCGGTACAGGTGGCGGTCGTTGCGGCAGTGGTGACCGTGGTCCAGGTCCCTGGCTTCTCTGGGGAAATGGCGGTCACCAGCCCCTCACCAGGATGCTTTGTGCCCTGAGGTGACTTGGCCTTTGTCTTGTGTCCCTTCCCCACTTTGGTAGTCGCTGCTGGGACCTTGGCACTGTCCTCTTTGTGTTTGGATGAGGCCTTGCTGGGTGGGTGGTGCGACTTTCCCCTGCTGCATGCCAGCCCCTTCTTGACCTTGGCAGGTGGTGGAATCGGGTGGTCCTTCCCATCTGTAGGTGGCACACTGGCAGCTCTGACGGGTGCCCCCTTTGATCCTCCCAGACTTGCAGAGACCACAGCGGATGCGGATTTGGTGGCTGAGGTGCTGGGCTGGGATCTAGACATCTTGGCCCTAGGGGAAGGCCGGGGGAAGGTATAGGGAAGAGCTTAATGTTAGCTAGGAAAAGTTTTTTTTACACACTGGGACGGGAAGATGGAGGGGGTGTGGGAGTGGAGGAAGAGGTAGTGGTTGTAGGAGGTGTACGTCTGCTGAGTTTGGGTGAAGGTGCATGGGCTGGAGGCTGTTGTGAGGTGGATGGCTGTTGAGTGGGTGTGTGCCTGCGTTTGTGTACTTTGGGAGGAGGTCTCACAGTCACACTGGGAGAGGACATAGGGGACGGGTGAATCGTTGTTGGGGTCATGATTGCTTGTGAGCTGTGTGTTGTGATGTGCGTGCTGGTGATGGAGGCAGTGGCTGATGATGTTGTGCATGTAGGTGTGAGTGGAGACGATACTGGGAGGGAGGTGGAGGACGTGGAGGAGGGGGACGCAGTGGAGCAAGTTGATGTTTGTATGTGTGAATTGGTATGGTGTTTGTGTGAGTGCCTGTGTGATGATGTGTGCTGTTTATATTTTCCTGAGCCACTTTTGTGTGCTGACGTGTGTGCCTGCTGGTCTGAAGGTGTGCTTGCAATAGGCTGAGGTAGAGGGGATTGGGTCTGGGTAGTGGAAGTTGAAGGGGGGAGGCTGGACACAGGGACAATGGCTGGCGTCAGTGCTGAGGCCATAGCCTGGAATGCTCTCTGTTGGGCTGCCACGCCAGAATGAATGCCTTCCAGGTATACATTTGTTTGTTGCAAATGTCTCTTGACACCCTGGATGACATTCCGAATGGATGACTGCCCCACAGTGAGGGATCTCAGGAGGCCAATAGCCTCCTCACTGAGGGCAGCAGGGCTGACTGGGGTAGGGCCTGAGGTGCCTCGGGCGAATGCGATGCCCACCCTCCTGGGTGAGCGGGCACGGGGAACACGCTGAGGGGCTGCTGGGAGGGCAGTGCTGGTAGGGGGGGTGGCGGCTGCACCTGTTGTTGGGGTGAGTACAGAGGTGTCCGCAACCACCAGGGAGCTTCCATCAGAGGAGGAGTCGCTGTCACTGGTATCCCCTCCTGCCCCATCGTGGAGCTCTCCTCACCCTCCGTCCCACTGGTGCCTTCACCCTCCGTGGATTCACCCTCATGGGCCATTTGGGATGCAGCTCCCTCCATCGCTGGTGCCTCAGCTCCTCTGCCAAATGATGCTAATGCACACAAGGACAGGGTGACAAAACAAGAAGGAGGGGAAAGACAGAGGATACACATGGTCAATGCCAGCAACACCACTACCGTTGGCGGACACAACACACACTGAGCTTCCCTATATACTAGGCCTTGCCCAACCACTCACTATGATAGTCACCAGCCCATGGGGTACAATGCCTAACGCCAGCACCTGCACACCTGACACCCACAGGACCCTGCACACTAGCAGTTGTCCAATTGTACCATTGGGGTAGGGGAACTTCTGAGCCTGCAAACAAGGGACCTACCCTGGCATGATCGCCCTGGCCTAGGGGCACCCACAGCCCACATCCCCCACCCAGCTAGTTCGTAAACCATGCAAAGTCAGCTTTCTGAAACTGTACTCACCCCCTTGTGGCTGCTGTGATGCCCTCAAGCACCCATCCAACTCCGGATAGGTCACCGCCAGGATGCGGAACATCAGGGGGGTCATGGTGCGACGGGCACCCCTTCCACGTTGGGAGGCCAGCCCCAGCTGGGCCTCCACCGTCTTCTGACCACCTCACATGCAGGATTCAGACCACCCCCCAACATGTGGCTTACATCCACACCACTCCAAACAGGCATTGCCCACACATCATGCTCACAGTGTACTCACCTGTTTGTCTGGAGGACCGTAGAGAAGCGTGTACTGGGGGAGGACCTCATCCACCAGTTTGTCCAACTCCTCCACAGTGAAGGCAGGGGCCCTTTCTCCAGACACTGTAGCCATTGTTGCTTCCAGTCTCAGTCACAGCAGCACTTGCAGTGTAGGTCGTGTCCTGTTGATGGTCAGGTATCAAGTGAGTGAATGGGTAGAAAATGGCAGTGACGTCCATGGCGGGGCGTACTGTCACCGCCGGTGTACATCGCCATTGGCTCCCAGGACCCATAGGGCCCAATGATAACCAATGCGGAGTTGCACGGCGGTCTTTGACCGCCTACCATGATGCTGCACAACGCCAGTGCAGTTACCTCATTTCCCCTTATCCCTCCTCACAAGTCAGGCAGCTGCCATTTCAGTGGAGCACATGGCATGGCACCTAACTGTGTCACAGCACAAATTGGCACATATACTGACTCACGATTTAACACACAGCTTCTGTAACATTAGATCAGACACAGTTGTGCTATTTATGTGGTAAATTACCTTCTGCTCACCATTCTCCTCCATAGGCTACAACCGCTGAGGCAGCATATGAGATGGCGGCATCCTCCAGTGTACAGACCCCTGGTGGACCTGTCGACAATTGAAGACAGACACATCATAATCACATACAGGCTTGATTGTGCCACAATCCAAGAACTGTGTGCCCAATTGGAGCCAGACCTGATGTCAGCTATCCAATATAGAGAAACTACTGAAGGAGCTACTCAAATATACATGAAGATACAATAATCCTCGAAAATGAAACAATGTAGTTTTTGATAGTTGCAACTCTATACAATAAAACCTATTATAAACATATAATACTCGGCTGCTATACTCTAGTGATTGTTCACAAATAAAGATGATCCTATTACATATTTTGATATTTTTTATTGTTACGTAATTATACAATCATAGGAATATATAAATATCACTTTAGGAAAAAACAATAATAAATAAACTGAATACCTAACTCAAGCATACCACTTACACACTAAACAAAACAAGATTGTGAAAAATGTTTTATATACAAGTAAAGATTTACATCAATAAAAACAATTCTTAATAATGAAGATGTATGAGTGTTCGATCTTCTAATACAACAATAATACTAATAATCTAATAGACAAAAGAATCAATAATAACGTGGCTCTGTCGAAGTGGTACCGTAGGGACCGAAGGCCTACGCGCGTTTGGGGGTTTTAGGATGTTATAGGTCACCTTCTTCAGGGCCGTTCCCAATGATACTGTTCAATAGTAGTCTAGTCTTAGCAGCCGAATCTTCTAGTCAATTTAATTTTGAGTTCTAGATATGATTTTTGATAATGTAGTCGGGGTATTTGGGGAGTCTTTTACAGCGTTTTTCTGATACAATTGTCTTTATAGCTGTTACTATCTCACTAGAGAGCGTAATGATGCCAATTGTTGCAAAGAAAAGCGGACTGGCTGAATTTGGCTGGTTGTGACTGTTTAAATTGAATCCATATAAAGGATTTTATTAGTCCTCAAACTTGGGGAGATACAGAGAATAGGTCCAAAATATATAGATATGATAAACGAAGCGCAATGCTAGAGCGCTCCTTGCCTGCTGATGTCAGCTATCCGCCAGCCCACAGGCCACAGGCCCATCCTCCCTCTTGTGCAGGTCCTGTCAGTGCTCCATTTCCTGGCAAGTGTCTTCTTCCAAACTACAGTGGCCATGGCATCAGGATGTCTCAGCCAATGTTCTCAAACGTGTTGAGCAGAGTCTTGTCTGCCCTGCTGAAACATATGCGCAGCTACATCGTGTTCCCCCAGGTGGAGGATTTGGCCACAGTGAAAGCTGACTTCTATGCCCTGGGACATATCCCCAACATCATCGGTGCCATTGATGGTACCCATGTAGCATTTGTCCCCCCCGGAGAAATGAACAAGTGTACAGAAATAGAAAAAGCTACCATTCGATGAATGTGCAAATGGTGTGTTTGGCGGACCAGTACATCTCCCATGTGAATGCCAAGTATCCTGGCTCTGTGCATGACGCCTATATCTTGTGCATGTAGCAGTATCCCTTATGTGATAGGCCAACTCCAGAGGCACCAGGTGTGGCTAATAGGTGAGCCCTAGGTCCCCACACAGTAAGGGTTAGTGTGTGTCTCACAATAGTCCCTCGATAGTTGCAGGTGACTCTGGTTACCCCAACCACTCATGGCTACTGACCCCAGTGAGGAATCCCAAGTCAAGGGCAGAGGAACGCTACAATGAGGCACATGGGCGAACTAGGCAGATTATTGAGAGGACATTCAGCCTCCTGAAAGCCAGATTCCGGTGCCTCCATCTGACAGGTGGCTCCCTGTACTACTCACCCAAGAAGGTGTGCCAGATCATCGTGGCATGCTGTATGTTGCACAACCTGGCATTGAGATGCCAGATGCCTTTTCTACTGGAGGATGAGCCTTGTGATGGTCTTGTGGCAGCGGTGGAGCCTGTGAACAGTGAGGAAGAGGAGGCAGAGGAACAAGATGTTGACAACAGGACAAACATCATCCTGCAGTACTTCCAGTGACACACAGGTAAGAGACTGTAACTCTTCTTCAGATATCAGTTTACTTTAGGACATTGTACATGGCAGCCTCTTAACCTCTCTCTATCGACACTGACTGTTCCCTTTGGATTTCCTTTTTTCAGATCTGTGTACCCCATTCTGCCTTCTGCTATGTGTACTGCTGCCCAACAACTGTCATGCATTGGTATGAGTAAATGAACATATACCTTGCAATGCTTTGCTTATGTTGTAGTAATACATTTGTGAATCACCAGACTGACTCCAGATTGGTATTTGATTAAAGGGTATTTATTTAGGTGCTCATAAGTATATGGGTTTGTGCAAGGGGCTGGGGTGATGGTGGAGGAAGGTCCATGTTAGAGTCCAGTCTCTTGGTATCACAGGTGCATTGTCCAATGGGGCATAGGAAGGGGAGCAATGGCAGTACAAGGTGGACAGGGTGACATTGTGGGACAGAAGGGTGACAATCAGGGGGGTCCTATTTCCTGGCAGGGGTCTTGGCAATGTTCTCTGGCTTCTGCCTGGATCGCAGCAACCGTTTGCGGGGTAGTTCTCCTTCTGCAGGGGGTGGGGTGTTGGTGGCCTGTTGGTCCTGTGGCGGTGCCTCCTGTCCACTAGCACCGGCAGAGGTAGAAGGCTGTTCCTCGGTTTGGCCAGTGTCACGGGGCCTTTGTTGAACCACTGCCTCCCTCATGGTCTTGCCCATATCAGCCAGCACCCCTGCTATGGTGACTAGGATGGTGTAGATTTTGGTGAGGTCATCCCTGATCCCCATGTACTGTCCCTCGTGCAGCTGCTGGGTCTCCTGAAACTTGGCCAGTACCGTGCCCATGGTCTCCTGGGAATGGTGGTATGCT